>NC_081348.1:8341356-8397671 GCF_029784015.1 Lycium ferocissimum
CGAATATACACAAGTTCTAAAAGACATCGGGACCTCTCGGAATTGACGAATTCCCAAAAAGGTACGTTTACGCAAAAGTCAACTTTGAGTCAACTCTTTTCGCTTTAAGCCCAAACTTTCCAAAAAGTCACCCAAATCATACCCAAAGACCTCGAAAAGCCTGTCAATGGTTCCCTTGGGTCAAATGTGAGCTAAACAAGCTCGGGGAAGGGTCAAAAGTACCGAAAAGACTATAACGATCAAACGAGTCGTTACATGTTAGAGGAGGCCACTATATTTTGTGGAGAAGGAGTGTTCTGATGGTTAGTCAATGGAGTAGTTTGGTTTTCGGGTGTTGATGTTAAGTTTATTGGGGTTGGGGTTGGGAGGGAATCAGAGGTGCTATTCGAAGGAGCCATGGCTGTTAGAAAACAAAAAGATTACCCAAATTTTTTTTGGCTGTGAAGCGCAGTAGCCCTGATACCATAAAGTAGTTTATAGAAGAGATAAGCGCTTGATTTTATTAATAATGAATAGGATATTTATACAAGAGGATGGATCCAGGAAGAAATCATCTACAATCAATCAAAATAAATGACAATCTTTACAATTCTGAGTAAGCTAAAATAAGGCAACTGAATATGTAAATAAGGAGAGAAAATAAGTCACAATCAATCTAAGATATATCTCTAATAAATCAGAGGTCTCGGATTCGAGCCCTGAGTATGAAAAAATCTTGGTAGGGAGTGCTTCCCTACGAATGGGGCCTTGCGCGACGCGAATCCGGATATAGTCGGGCTCCAATGAGGGTACCGGACACCGGGTAAAAAAAAAAAAAATCCAGAAGGCAATTCTGATCAACTTACGTCCGTATAAGATTAAATTTCTGATTTCTAAAAAGGATTACTGATCTTTAATTTTTTGATAACTTTTTCATCAGTAAATATTGTCAAAAGAAAAAAATGAAGAAAGTATGTTATGAAAGATATTAATCAATCAATTGGTTTATTATATTGTGGGATAAAATCCAGTCCCTTTTGTTCTTCGCCGTGAGGGGTAGAATTTCACCCTTTCAGCAGAGGATTCAGCATATAATCTTTGTGAGTTCAGGATTTTCCATTACGTATTTTGAGAATGTATCTAAAATATACTACTTATATTTATATTGATTTTTGATACTCTTTTTCCGTGGACTCTTATATATGATTTAATTAAGAAATTATAGGTTCAATCGAATCCATCCATTAATCTATACCTCCGCCATTGCTTCCAAGAAATGCAATTGAGTGCTTTGTGGATAGTCGAAATAAAAATTGGCTCTTGTTGATTCTAGCTTTTTTGCTTTTTTGGCTCCTTCCTAATTGAGCATTTATGCAAAGATTCTTAGATCATTGGACAAGCCCCTTAATGCTGGCTTTGTTTCTTCTTATTTCTTTTACAATCTTTGTTAAAGTTATTGCGGAGACAACTGGGCTTTGATTGTATACAGAAAGGTATACTTAAACTACAGAGGAAATGAGAATCCACTAATATTTTCTTCCTCCTGGACTGTGGATTCGAAAACAGAATGACAGATCCAAAGGCAATGTTGTTAATGGGGTGTGACATGCACTAAAAAGTTCAAAAAAAGTATGCTTCTGAATATATATTTGCTAGCACAAGTGGAGTACTTAAGTGGGATTACTGTGTATGTTATATTGACATTCTTTTTATTTTATAGACAACATATACTCCTAAACCAAATGTGGAGCTTCGTGGGGATTACTGTAACACTTTTTTTTTTTTTTTTGTTAGACTAGTTTTCAACTCCGACACTTGGAATTGAAAGCGTCACATTGGATACTTAATACACTTTTTTTTCGTCACTAATTAGATACTACATTATTAGAAGCAAAAGTGCTTAATAAGTATATTCAAAGAGTACGGATTACGCGTGAGGAGTATCATAAGACATGATAAAAGGACAAAACCAAGAAAGCATGCACACTTCCTAATATCTATTAATGGTTCAAACCATATACTTCCTTCGTCAATTTAACTTATTTGCAAACTAAATTAGATTAGATCAATTCAATATCTTACATTTAAAATTTAGATACTAAAAAAATTATAGGATAAGTACTACAAGTTGCAATTTTTGTCATATTTCTCTTTTTGAAAGTCAATTTAACTTATTTACGAAACTAAATTAGATTAGATCAATTCAATATCTTACATTTAAAATTTAGATACTAAAAAAATTATAGGATAAGTACTACAAGTTGCAATTTTTGTCATGTTAATCTGATGAAAAAATTATATGTTTTAAAATGCTAGTTAAAGTTCATATAGTTAGCGAAATATGACAACTAATATGAGACTGAAAGAGTAATATGAGGCACAAAGATTGATTCTTAAATGTTCAGTCGATTAAGCTTAGAATGTTACTCATCTTTTCTTCTTATCGGTTCTTAGTAAGAAATTAGTAACATGATTTTTTTGGGGGAAAAGAACAATGCCTAAAATTGGGCTAAGATATGTTATAATGAATGCAGTACGAGTTGCTTAAAGGAACAGGATTGAGATAATTAGAAAGTTTGTTGGATAATGATCACAGTACTCAACTATACCTAAAAGGCTAAAATAAGAAAGTAACGAGATTTGGCAATGATATATGCGAATTTTGGGCATAAACTAAATAGGTGAAGGGTAAAAAATGATTATAGACTGTGCGAATTAAATGGAATGATTTTGTCCACCTTTTTTTTTTTGTAATTTTAAATGTCTCGTTCTTACCCCTGTTCACTATCAAAGTGGCTCAATTGTGCTCTTATGGACTAACGACAACAGTTTAAGAGAAAATTTAGATCATTCGTAAGTTTAGGGCCAAATTTGAGTTTTTTTTTTTCACACCGAGTATTCACTGCCGATGACTACAAATGGTTACCGCTAAGAGTACTTTATTTTTAGCCGTCATGCTAAAAATGTGAAAGACCCCTTTATTGATTGAGCTATTGATGTTGAAAATGATTAGGTAAATGAGTTATGACGCCTACGTAACGGAAGTACCGATATCAGCTTCTAGTTGAATCGTGATATATAGAATAATTATTCAAAATTGTTGCCTAATACCATCAAACTCTTTGAAATTTTAAATGGCAATGGAGAACAGCCAGTACTTTTGTAGATTAGCATAAAGCATGAGTTAGTTAAACACTTGGAATATACTAGTGATGGTTGTTGCAACGTGGGATCAAAACCCAGAATCTAAGAATCAATACCATTTTCCGCACTTGGATTCTCTCAAAAATTGTTTTCGTGGAATGATTTACTAATTACGTATAGTCATCCACTAATTGCTGCCTTTTCTTGACTACTAATGCTTTATGATGTGTTAATATTTGTTTTAAATTCATCATTACCAACAGCATTGCGGAGAACACAACATTATATTTCATCCATCAATTTGAAGAAATAAGATTTTATATTTGTTTCATAAAAAGAACGGGTAGCATAATTCGGATAGAAATGCATGTCTTAGAAAGAAGTGATGAATTGGGTGGTCCAATTTGCAAATTTAATTGTACATTTGTGGTATCTTATGATGCTACAGCTGAATTCATGAAACCATTTGCGTGTTAGCTGATTAAAAGTAGTTGGTAAGCATCAAATGGTTTGGAAAAAAATACTTTTAAGTGAAATAATTTTATATAAAAACAGTTAGGTGTTTAAATAGAAGAGTTGAAGATGAAAATAATCAGTTAATGCGCTTGTAAAAAAGTGTGTGATAAATAATTTTTCTATAAAAGTGATTGAAATGCACTTAAAACAATTTACAAAAGATATAATTTTAAAAGTTTTTATATAACAAAGGATGAATAACAGAAATAGAATATAGAGAATATTAATATTTTTAGGATGAGTATTTGGAGATCCAAAAGATGTTAGGGTAAAAATGGTAAGCTTTTGGTCAAATTAAAGTGCTTAATTATAAGTCGTAAAATCATAAGTTAGGTGAAAAACTTATAATTTTTGGCTGATTTTGACTCATGCACTTTTAATAATTGTCAAAAGCATAAAATAAATCAAAAAAGGCTTATAACTAGTTTCACCAGCTTGTAAATTTAACCAAACATCGTACAAATTTAAAACATATGAAAACTAGTCAAATGATTGGTTCGCATCAGGCCCTATTTTTATGGACTCATGGTCTAAAAATCATGGAAATAACTTAAAAGTTTAGGCTGATGAAACATTAATTAATCACTGTACTCTTAGATCTAGTGTGAATGTTTACTAGATCGCGCAATACATATGCATAACAAAAACGAGGGTGCAAAAAAGAAAAGAAACAGAAATTAAGCATGACAACGATAGGTTTTGCCATATTGGCACTAGAATCTGTGATCTTTTAAATCACATGATCATTCGATTTTGAAGGTAAGTCTGTATTGGTTCATATATCATATTACTTTGAGCACATATCTTTAATTTTGCATAATTTCCGCATTTTTGTCCAATTAACGGGACTTTAATTTTGATGGGACATTTCCAACACTAATGAAAATGTCATGTATTTTTGTACGTGACGTCGAAGCTAAATAATGATCGCAATCGAGGTGATCTAGCCCAAATTCAACCTCCCCCCCGCCCCCCCTGCCTTTACAATTATAGTTTAATTTTGTCGATGAAACCTTTTTTTTTTTTAATAAGAAAAGTGACACAAAATTTGTGATGATTTTAATGTCAGACTTTTACTTTTATGTTCCTGAGTTCTAATCTTTGTGGTAGTCAATGATTTAAGGGAGCTAGCAGCGCAAAGAGTCACTAGCTTGCTTGTCACTTGCGTCATCTATCTTGATTCTGCACTTCGAGTGAGCATAACTTGCAACTACTCTGCGTCTTTGCTAATTGCGCTCGAAAAAAAAAACATTCCATAGCTTTTATATGGTCTCTATTACTTGTGTGCATAAGCCCTATATTATAGAGTATATAACTTTGGCTTCTCAAATATGCATCTTCGAGTGTTTCATCGATCCCCAATCTCCCAATATCAAATTTCTATTGCTATAGCCGGTACAGGAAATATAAAATGAAATATTTTCATAAGGCAAGAAAGCCGACTAAGATAAGTAGAGTCTATGCACACTAATCAAATCTTTGGGAAAGGAAGTTCGTGCAAATTGGGTTGTTGTTATTGTCACTAGAGGTGAATTTGGAGGAAAAAAATGAAATTGGTTAACAAGATATTTGTCGAGATCATTTTCTTAAATTAGTCACATGATGTTTTCGCTAGATATAATGGCTTATTGGAATTAATGTTCCATGTGGGCGGACTCACGTTGACCCGAGGAGTGTGAAGTGACACACCTTAGTCAGATTTTTTTGTATTTATATATTAATATTTTGTATAGACTAACATATACTAAGGAAATGACACCTATTAGCGTTGAAACTCCCTTGGAGTGTTGGTTGGACGCATAATTTTCTTGTCCGAGATTGCAGGTTCGAACCTCAAATTAAGCATATTTTTGGCAAATATGACCTCTGTGGCTAAAAATTGTGGTTATGTAGTATTGAACCCAGGATTGATATATATATATATATATATATATATATATATATATATATATTCTACAAATATCGACACTGCTTATGAAAAATCCTGCGTACGCTACTAGACTTCCACTTGAATCAAAAGTGCTTAGTTCTTGCAAACCTTAAAGCCATATGTGCTCAGAGTAATATAATAGGGACTAAAATATACCTACGTTCAAACTTAGAGACTATTTGACTTAAAAACTCCAAACTTTTCTCTATATATACCCACTAATAATCGACACACATACAAAATCACAAAAGCTTCACGCATTCTCATATATAGAACAAAAATATATGATAGGGTTGGACGATATTTACAAGGTGGTGGTGACCATGGTGCCACTCTATGTGGCACTTCTTTTAGGCTATGGGTCAGTGAAATGGTGGCATATGTTCAAGCCGGAACAATGTGATGCCATCAATAGATTCAATTGCTTCTTCATTCTCCCATTTTTCAATTTCCAATTCATAGCAAATATCAACCCATACAAGCTCAACTACCTCTTTTTAACCGGAGACCTAATTGGCAAAGCCTTAGTAATTTTAATTCTCATCTTATGGGCTAACTTTTACAAAAAAGGGAGCTTTTCTTGGTCCATAACTAGTTTTTCTTTGGCCACTTTGAACAACACACTTGTTGTTGGTGTCCCATTGATGAAGGCCATGTATGGGGATTTAGGAGTTGATCTTGTTGTTCAAGCTGCTGTGATTCAAGCTTTGTTATGGCTTTCTTCTTTGCTATTTGCACTTGAGTTTTGGAGAACAAAAATGCATAATAGTGAAAATGTAATTGGTAATTCTGTTGAATTGGGGACTATTAGTGACTTGGAAGGAAATACTACTACTACTCAAGTGAGGAATAATAATAATAATAATAATGCGCTGGCGTTTTGGCCTTTGATGAAGACTGTCTCGGTTAAACTTGCTAAGAATCCCAATTCTTATGCTTGTTTTCTTGGTCTCTTTTGGGCTCTTTTAGCTAGTAGGTATGTATGAACACACTTTTATTTATTTAATTATCTTCTTCAACATAATTTTTAATTATACGTGTGAGATTAAATGAATTCTTGTTATTTATTTATTTATTTATAATAGGGGTGACGATCGTGACGCTGGAGTTCAAAACCTTTATTTGCTCTGATAACATGATGAAATGTTTGACCATTTCATTTAAAAGTTTAATATATTATTAGGAAGAGCATATTTAACTGTTTGACTCTATGTTCAACAGCTCATCACGTAACTGACTAGTTGTTTCTAGTAAATTTCATCTACTAATTTTTTAGCAAAAAATATTTTCTCCGTCTCAAAATATTTGTTGCATTTATTATTTACATGCTAATTAAGAAAACATTTGTAAAGATAGCATTTTGACTGTTTTACCCTCTTAACATATTTCATCATGTTGTCTCTCCTCAATAAACATTTACTCTATTAATAATGAAACTTCTTAAATGTTGGTATGTGAACTCACAAAATTAGTCCATTGATGTAATTAATATAAGGGTAAAATGGGAAAAAACTACTTAATTTTATCTTGGGTAAATAAAATGACAAATATTTTGAGACAAGTATTTTTAGTAAGGACCACAAATATTTTGAGACAAATGGAGTATATCTTTCACTAGTAACGTGTTTGGTCGTATTGAAGTGTTTTTCTTTTCAGTTTCTTATTATTTGTATGTTTTGGGTTTTTTGTTACAGGTGGAATTTTGAAATGCCAAGCATAATAGAGGGATCCATCTTGATAATGTCAAAGGCTGGTAGTGGTGTTGCAATGTTTAGTATGGGTAAGTGTTTTTAAACAGTTGGAACAACAATAAGGGTTCTTCCTTTTAATGTAGCATTTAATAACTTTTGATCCTTAATTTAATGAAACAGCTAGCTTTAAATAGCTTCTGATATTTTGTTTAACCAACAATCACTTTCGTTCTTTTATGAACTGTTTTTTATTAGTACTACTACTGAAGATGACTTTTCATTAAAAACATCAAATTTAATGCAATTCTTTTTGCTAAACAACAGTGTTTTTTGAATTTTATTTTTAGGACTATTCATGGCTTTGCAAGGGAAGATAATTGCATGTGGAGCTGCATTGACAATTTATGCAATGATTTTGAGGTTTGTTGTTGGACCAGCAACAATGGCACTCGGCTGTATAGTATTGGGCTTACATGGAAATGTTTTACGCATTGCTATCCTCCAGGTAATTAACCACAAAACTAATGTCTATAATTTGGGATCTTAAAGCTATTTAGAGATTTATCAGTAATTATCTTATATATCGTATGACAATGTAAATATTTTTTGTTCCGTCAGCGCATAAAATAAAAGGCTCGGGATTTCGTACTCGTGTTGTCGACCTCTATAGTTGTATAAAACTCCCTCCGTTCTCTTTTAGTACTTGTCCTGCTTGCATTTTGCACTTCCATAATTTTTTTTTAATTAAATAGTTATTTTTCTACGTTACCCTCGTTAACTATGCGTTGGTTATCAAAATCTGACTATTCATATTCGCACTCCAATAAGTTTTAGAAAATAGTTACTCTCTCCGTTCACTTTTACTTATCCACTATGAGTTTTGCACATTCCTTAAGAAACATTCTCTCAGGATAAAAAAGAGTATCCACTAATTAGCCATTAACTCTTTTAAAAAAAAGGTAATTTAACTAAACTGCCACTAATTAAATATGTATTGGGATTTGATCACATAACACTTAATAGGAGCAAATCTGAAAAAATAAGGTTAATTTTTTCTTAATTTGATTAGTGGACACTCTTTTTGACCCAAGAAAAAAAGGCTGTGTGGACACTCTTTTTGATCCGGAGAGAGTAATAAATAAAGTGAATAATTTATCATGATATCCGTATTAATTGGTGGATAGTTTTAATGGGACTTGAAACTGATTTAAAAAATGAGTAATTAATGTGGGTAAAATAGGAAAAAAAAATTATTTTTCTCTTGATATGCTTAAATGGACAAGTAAAAGTGAAAATCTATTTTTAATATGGCAGACAAGTAAAAGAGAACGGTAGGAATTCCCTTAAGAAATTATTTGTTAATTGTTTATTTACTAAATTATTCATATTAATTATGCCTTGAAAATTAAATTTAACTACTAATATTCTATGTATTTACTTAATAATAAGGTAAAATTAAAAAAAAAAAATCTCTTTTGATTTGTTATTGGCTCAAGAAATCGTGTTTTTGCTTGCGCCAATGAAACAATCTAAAGTAACTCCATATAGTTCTTTCATTAGCAGAGTCGAAAGTAAACACAAACATTAGCATCTAATTAGACCTAAAGGTAATTCGGTGCACAAAACATTTCATGTTAATGGGTTCCCTAAAAAAAGAGAGGTAGACAGCCTACCCTAACACAAGAATTAATGGCTGCTCGAACCCGCCATTGCTCCAAAGTCTGTTTAATTAGCCTCAACTTCTTAATTATTGGCAAGGGCATTTCAGACGGCTATCAACTTGAGTCTGGCCAAAATTACATTTTGTTTTTCAGAATAAATTGAGTATTTTGAAAATATAACGGGATTACACAAAATTTACATAATATTTAAAAAAGTAACAATAGGTCTCATAATTTATTTTTGTGGTTTTAAAATTGATATAATCAAGTTATTTCCTAAAATTACTAATTGTTCTATTTTATATTTTTGCAGTCAGCATTGCCCCAAGCAGTCGCTTCTTTCATTTATGCCCAAGAATATGGACTACATGCCAACGTACTCGGCACTTCGTAAGTTCTTTAACTTTCTAAAACAAATTTGACAGCTAAAAGCTAACTCAAATAATTTCAATAATATGAAATTTAACTTATAAATACATTTAAATTAAGATTTTCATTTAAATATGAATATCGTTAAACAAAAATATATTCCTTGTTTTGGAAATGAGTAATTATTTCTAACCTTGAGAAAAATGAAATTTAGAGTCCCCCGCTTTCGCTCCACAATTATCTATTCTTGTTATAATCCTAACTGGAATGTTTAAAAAATGTATAAAGCTGTTTTAGATCAAATTTGAAATTATGCTGTCAATATTACTTGATTTTGGTTGATCTTTTGAAGAAAAAATATTAAATCAAACTCACTAGCCAGTCTCTCTTGAATTTGTAAAAGTTATATAGAACAATATTATTAACGACCTGATATAAACGTTTTATGACTTCGAATAATGCTTAATTTTGCTGTCCATTTATCTTTATTTCAGGGTCATTGTTGGCACCATTATTTCCTTGCCGTTGTTGATAGCATATTATGCAGTTTTGGATATTATGCCTTAAGATTGATCTCCAGGAGCAGGCTTTATCATTAACTAATTAGCGGGAATGCTATTAATTAGTGGGTAGAACTTGGCTTGTAATTGAAATATTTATGTAACAAATTATCTTATCCATTTATGATTTTATTGATTTTCACTCCTCAATTTAGAATCTTAAACAAAAGAGATTCTAGTAAAAAGGCACGTGCTGGCAGTTGGGGTTGTGCGATGAAGTTGATCGTGCTGATCAGAGGAGGATTTAGTATTTTAGCACCGGGTTCATTTAAGTTCAGTGTTTTAGATACAATGCATAATTCTATATATAACATTCACTAAAATTATAATACTAGGGGTGTATGGCCCGTGCTAGCGTAATATCATTGTTACATGACAATTGCTCTACAGATAGTTGCAATCATTGAGTTGTACGGCAGAACATCAGCTCACAACACGACTTTAGCATATTAATAGACAATAATGTTGCATAGCAATTCAGTTTTCTTGTTCAAATGTTACAACAACAAGGAGTGAGTTATTACAAACTGTATCTGTACAGCCAAAAGTTTTGCAGCATTACCCACTTTGTTTACAAATTAAGTACAACTTGGTATGTAGATAATTTAAGCAAATCAAGCTATTAAGCTTCCAAGCTAGCAACATATATGGTGCTTAATATATCTCCAGTTTCATGGCTTCTGTGCAGGTGTATTTGATGTTTGTCTTTATGGCAAGAGTGACAAAGGTAGCTGACAAACTCTAATGGGTACCTTAAGACACATTACAAAGAAATAAGTAATGACATAATAATAAGAGAAAAGACATCATAATAATAATAATAATAAAATAATTCACTTTATAACTACAATAATTATATTTATATACTAATAATAATAATTACGTTTAACAATTATTTTCCACAACAATAAGAACAATAACAATAAAAAAAAAATAAATAAATAAAAAATTATAGAGAACAATAAAACACACAAAAAAGAACAACAAGAACAATAAGATATATATATAATAATTAAAAAATAAAATAAAATAACACCCCGCACCCGCAATAATACCCACAAGAATAAGAATAAGAATCTACCGAACCCCACCGAAATAATAATGATAATAATAATAATAATAATAATAATAATAATAATAATAATAATAATAATAATAATAACCACCAACAATAACGTACTCACCACCTCCCGCTCCTCTTCCCCACCCAATTAAATTAGAATAATAATCGAATAAGAATGACGAATAATAATAATAATAATCACCAATAAGCCAACAATCCCCACCACAAAAGAATAATGATAATGATAATGATAATAATCATAATAATAATAATAATAATCAATCAAATAATGTTCCTGATAATGATGATAGCTGATAGCTTTATGAAATTCAATTCCTTTTAAACTTGGAAAACTCAATCTCTTTTATCATCTTAGTACCAAGAAAAATGTGAACTTTAGTTTCTGGTACTTTTCAAGATTCAACATTTACATACCCACCAATCAATTAAGCAACTAAACCAATAATCTTGGCGACAAAAACGGAAAATGGGAAACCAATCTGCCAATTTAATTGAAAATTAACATGAAGCTCTGATAGAAATTTCATTTTTAACGGAGGGACAGGCCCTTCAAATGGAGCCCAGTCTATACTTTTCTTTATTGTTTAAAAACAACAAAGAAATTGCACGAATTAAAAGACCCTTCAAATGGACTGGTGTATAAGCAAGCTTGGAAAAGCTTCTTCAAGAAGAAGAAAGGTATATGGGTGGGAGTTAATGTTGGAAAAAACCGATTTAGGAATTTTAATAATTGATTAGAACAATTAACATGGAAATATGATTAATAAAAGAAAATCTTTGACAAAGATGGGATTTTTCATTTGGAAGAAAGATTTAAGAGAATTTCTCAAGGACATGGTGGTGGTGGAGGTGAATCCTCCCCCCGGCCACTGATGGTTTTTCGGTGATTGTTACAAGTGTGGTGAGGATGAGGAGAAAGAAGAAGATAATCGACTAAAAATAAAATAAAAATAAAAATTCGGGTTGGTAATTTCTTCCCTATATTCCATGACATTTAATACGACTATCTCCGAACAATCACCCCCGCAAGAAGGAGCAAAATATTGTAATACAGGATGATAATTTAGTGAGACGGCTATTTTTTTTAGGATAAAATAATTGAGACGTAAGTTTGAAGAAGCTATAAATACAAGCTTGCTTTTAATTTTCCGGTATGGGTATGGGTCTTTTAATTATAAAAGATATGGGTTAAGAATTAATTAGAGGATAACGATCGTGATGAATGACGATCACAGATATAACATTCTTACACGAATGGAAGCCAAACAATCTTCTTTTATCATCCTATTGAATGGAAGCCATCAATTTGATTATATCATTGTGCCATCACAGAAATGCAGTTATGCTCGGTATTGTTCTATTTTATAGGATAAAAAGGGCTCAGCAAGCTACACAAAGCAGATTCCCGAAATACCTTTTTGGATATTTCTCAGTATCCTGGCTATTCATGGAGCGTGAGATGCAGGGAACTAATCATTTGCTTCTGGAAAAAATTGAAGAATTGATTGAAAATATAGTTTGCAGCACATTATTACCATATTGATCTATTAGTGAAGCTTGCACAACATAGCAAATTCTGTTAAAGTCAAAACAAGCATGTTGACAGAATGGACATTTCGTGAACATTGACATTTAACTTGAGTATATACCTATAGTTAAAATTTAAAACTTCGAACAAGAAAATTGAAACAACATATCTGTTAAGAACATGAATCATTTTCAGATCTACTTGTACTCAACCATCGACTCAATAGAATCCCTCAATTTACGCGTATAGCTCTCTGAGTAAATAGAATCCGGAACCAAAATGACTCAATAAAAAACCAAATGAACTAAAATACCCCAACAAAAAAAAAAAAATTACAATTAGCGCAGTAAAATACTACGCTAAAGATTTTTTTTTTTTGTATAGCGCAGTAAAATACTGTGCTATAGCGAGCACTAAAAAAAAAATTTTGGTAAACTTTTTTTTTTGCAACACTTAGTGTGTTTTTTCATACTTTGACCAACAATTAGTCGTGTGTCAAGACTCCGAAACGTCAATATTTTATATAGAACCTGATATTTTTTTCTGCGTACAATAATGTAGGTGCAATACATCAAAGATACATAGAAGTTCGGATCGTCGTTTTGGGGGTTGAAAAGGTGCTCGAAATAAGTTTTGTTTGAAAAAACTTAGTGTTTTTTTTTTAAAAAAAAACTTAATGTTTTTTGGCCGACTTTTTTTATTTTTTATTTTTTTTAACACTTACAATTTTTTTCATACTTTGACCAACGATTAGTCGTGTGTCAAGACTTCGAAACGTCAATATTTTTCATAGAACCTGATATTTTTTTCTGCATACAATAATATAGGCCCAATACATCAAGGATACGTAGACGTTCGCATAGTCATTTTAGGGGTTGAAAGGTGCCCGAAGTAAGTTTTATTTGAAAAACTTATTGTTTTTTGGCCAACTTTTTTTTTTTTTGTAACACTTAGTGTTTTTTTCATACTTTGACCAATGATTAGTCGTGTGTCATGACTCCGAAACGTCAATATTTTATATAGAACCTAATTTTTTTTTTCTGCGTACTATAATGTAGGCTCAATACATCAAGGATACATAAGCGTTCGGATCGTCGTTTTAGGCGTTGAAAAGGTACCCGAAGTAATTTTTGTTTGAAAACTTTAGGTTTAAGTATTTTATTTTTTAATTTTTTGATTTAAGCGTGTTATTTTTTAATCAAGACATAACTTTATTTTGAATAAAAATCTAATTCAATTTGATAAAAAGTATTTAAAAAATATAGGGAGAAAAGCTAGTTGTAAAGTGGCCAAACATTAGATGGTCATAACTTTGCCATCGGACGTCCGATTTACGTGATTTTTTTTTATTTTGGGTATTTTTCCGAGATCTATGCGGACAAACCGCCACAAGGCGGTTTGGCCGAAAATATTTAAAAAAAAACACCTTTTATCCCATTCAATTTCAATTTTCCCCTAAATTGGCGTGAAATTTTAAAAAATATAGGAAAAAGCTAGTTTATTTACTTATAATATGATGATATGCAATAGATTTCAACGTAAAAATCCCGAGGGTGTGAAATTTTCGTAATGTGATACGCCATCGTGAATGTCAATTTCACTTTTGTGGTTTCAATTTTTGAAAATAAAGCTGACTAATTTTCTCGACATATAAAGTTGACTAAAATTTTGAATCAAGACATAACTTTATTTTGAATATAAATCTAATTCAATTTGATAAAAAAGTATTTAAAAAATATAGGGAGAAAAGCTAGTTGTAAAGTGGTCAAACTTTAGATAGTCATAACTTTGCGCTCAGACGTCCGATGTACGCGATTTTTTATTTATTTTGATTTTGGGTATTTTTCAGAGATCTATGCGGACAAAGCCAAGCCGATTTAAAAAAAAAACACCTTTTATCCCATTCAATTTTAATTTTTTCCCCAAATTGGCGTGAAATTTTCAGTTTTATTTACTTATAATATGATGATACGCAATAGATTTCAACGTAAAAATCGCGGGGGTAATGTAGTTGTGAATGTCAATTTCACTTATATGGTTTCAATTTTTGAAAATAAAGCTGACTAATTTTCTTGACATATAAAGTTGACTAAAATTTTTAATCACGACACTTTATTTTGAATATAAATCTAATTCAATTTGATAGAAAAGTATTTAAAAAATATAAGGAGAAAAGCTAGTTGTAAAGTGATCGATTTTAGATGGTCATAACTTTGCGCTCGGACGTCCGATTTACGTTTTTTTTTTTTTTTTTTTTTTTGATTTTGGGTATTTTTCCGAGATCTATGCGGACAAACCGCCGCCGAGCCGATTTTAAAAAAACACCTTTTATCCCATCCGATTTCAATTTTTTCCTAAATTGGCGTGAAATTTTCAGTTTATTTACTTATAATATGATGATACGCAATAGATTTCAATGTAAACATCCTGCGGTAATGTAGCTGTGAATGTTAATTTCACTTTGGTGGTTTCAATTTTTGAAAATAAAGCTGACTAATTTTCTCGACATATAAAGTTGACTAAAATAACCTTACAGTCAAACATTAAGTTTTTTCAAACAAAACTTATTTCGGGCATCTTTTCAACCCCTAAAATGACGATCCGAACGTCTAAGTATCCTTGATGTATTGAGCCTATATTATTGTACGCACAAAAAATATCAGGTTCTATATAAAATATTGACGTTTGGAGTCTTGACACACGACTAATCGTTGGTCAAAGTATGAAAAAAACACACTAAGTGTTGCAAAAAAAAAAAAAAAGTTTTACCAATTTTTTTTTTTAGTGCTCGCTATAGTGCGATATTTTCTCGTGCTATACAAAAAAAAAAAAATTTAGCGCAGTATAAAGTAGTTAAGCCTCCATCTCCGTGAACTGCTTTAGCGCAGTATTTTACTGCGCTAAAGGTAGTTTTGTAACTGTTTTTTTTATTGGAGTATTTTGGTTCACTTGGTTTTTTATTGAGTCATTTTGGTTCCGGACTCGAGTAAATAGTTATACTTAGTCTATGCTGGCCGTTTGGGCACGATTTGTGAGTGAAAGACCAAAAGAAAATATAAATGTATGAGCAAGTAGAAGACATGGCATGTTATACTTCAATTATTTAACATATACAGGGATATGTAGTGAAAATGCACGTCTTAGTGTGATATTTGATTTTTAGCTTGATTTATAAGTTGCTAAAAGCAGCAAAGTCAGTTATTGAAATTTTCTAATGTGTATAGGCATAATGAAAGCTGCATCTTAAGAAAGTAAAAGGAGAGGGGGAATTACTTGTCAACATCTATTTCGCCCATTAGCAACAATGTAATTCAAGAACTGCTTCTCTTTCAAGCTCTGTATAGCAAGTCATAAAGAAAAAAGATTCAGCATATGTTTTGCAAATATTAGGTATTTAATATCTTAACATATTCGCCCAAATCATCCCATAAAAAATACTTACCACTGATTTACCTTTCTCAAAAGCAACTATCATTCCCTTTGTAGAAAAGCAGATAGATTTAATACCATTCAAAGGATAGCCGAAAGTGGAGCTTGAAAACAAAACTACCCCTAGAATTCAAAATTAAATTCCACAACATACTGAAAACAAAGGTCATGATAATTAATGATATGTGTGAAAAGTTGTTAATCTTACATGATGTAATTCTGAACGCATAAGGCACAGCTAAAGAAGAAGAAATTCCAAACCCATTGTAAGATAAATTTGGAGCGAAATCTGATTTATGATCTAAGAGGTGTAAAGATGTAAAAAGACATCATGAGAGAACGTGTGTTATTTTAGTCCAAAACTTCACTTTCTTCAAGCAGTCGGAATCAACATAAATTCCATGATCATCAACAATGTAGTCATTCATCTTCAAAGACTTATCTTCTTGGGACCTGAATTTTCTTAATTCCATTAAGTTGTTTCGAAAATTTAGATCACGAATCAAGTATGTAATGAACGATTACGTACTACAAGAAAAAAATTAATAAAATTGAAAATCAAAAACTAAAAATTGCTCCAGTAACCAAGTTGTCTAATTACTTTAGCATCACCACACCACCGAATTAATTTGTTTCTTCCAAAGCAAGTTCAACAATTCCACCAAATCATTTTGCTTACCTGCTATATATCAGTTAAAATATGTTTCTTTTATCGAAAGATCTATTTAAAATAATTGTAGAACTAAATGCAATTTCTCAGCTTCTATAGATGAACACTCAGTAGACCTGAGCCTCACAAGGAATACACACACATATGAAAATCGCGAGATACACATAGAATGAGAATTGGAAAATAAAGAGATATTACCCGGAATAAGGTGATTGGGACTCAATCAATCTGTATGAGTCACTCAATCAATCAATCAACTAATAACTCAATCCTAAATTAGTTAAAACTGGCTATATGACTCCTCTATATCTATAAAAGCCCCAACGAATTCTCACAAGAAATGCGAATGTCACCACCTTGGGTATTAACTAAATTAACTTTGGGAAGTGCAAAAATAAAATAAATTATAGAAGTTTATCAGAATTTCTGGAATCCCATAAACTGAGAGAAATAATAAACTTGGAGTCTTGGATCACCTGAAAAGTTTCGTTCTCGGTGTTGAAATGTTCTGCTTTCGGATCATCATTTTCATTGAAAATCGAACTTTGATTGGTGACTTTTTTTAGTTTTCTTGCTTTGCATCTACCCAGTAATAGACCCAAAAATATATTGGGCTAATATTTGTTAGGGTTGGTAGTGAAAGGGATGAGTTAAGGTGGCTGTAGGAGTAAAAGTCACGTAGCTAATTAGTAATGCTCCACTAAACTAAAATGACGAAATTATCCTTGATTTGAAATTTATTGACATCTAAACAAACATGTTGAAATGTCACGACCCATTTTGACAAAAGTCGTGCAGACACTTACCTTTCCCACCTCGGTAAGCGAATCCTCAACCCATCGATAAAAAAGACATGAATAACAAATCAAGCAAGCGGAAAAGAATAATTACGTAAGTCTTACAATTATATATAATAGAAATAGTGCGGAATAAGAAAAATATCCCCAGGGTCTAGTCTAAGTCATACAAGAGCATCTAATGAAAATATATAAGTCCGGAGCAATAATACATAAAACCATCTATATCACTGAATAGGAATAGTAAGACATAAAATAGGAAGAGTCTTCAAGGCAGCGAACGTCCGTGCTCACCCTAAAAACTCGTAACAATGCTGGTGACGACGATCAACCATGTGAGATAGAAGCAGAACCAACTTGATACTCTACTTTCATAAAGGAATGCAACAAGTGCAGGTCAGTACAATACAACGGTACTGGTAGGTATCATCGGCCGACTAAGCATACTAACATAATTCAAAAAATAAAGCAAGATAGGCAAATAAAACAACAAGTATAAGTCAAATATAATCGAAGCCAAGTACACGTCATCGCCTAAGTAGAGTATCTAATCCCAAATGTGCCAAGTCTCAATATACCCAATCCGAATGCAACATCACAAGTAAAACACCAAATCATATCAATGTAAGCCATGATGCAACGCAATGCAATAATGTACGGATGCAATGCAATGCCATGCAAATGCTGTGTACATATGTATTCCAGAAGGAAATATCGACATCTCGGTAGCACAACCCAAAGTGAATCGCGAAGTCTAAGTCTTTGCTCGGCCGACTTTGCCCAACGGATCTTTGCCCAACGGCACGGACGAGACCCCGAATCTTTGCCCACGTCTCCATAAACAAACCACCACCGGTTATTGGGGACCCGCGGACAATTCAAATCCTCTCTACACTCGCTCTTTTTCCTTTTCATCGATCCACGATTTTAGAATAGTAATATCGCTTACGACTATCGGACTCTCATTTCACTCTCATTTTAATAATTAAAGGTATAAAATATCTTTAATTATTTATGAGCCCAACTCATATAAATAATTATAAATTTTATGTATAATTATCGGTGTTTCATCAAGTACCAACAGTGTCTCAACAATCTATCATGAAGAATGATAGTGCGTGCAATGCATGTATTAATATCAATAAATCATGCTCAGTATCACAAGTACCAACAAAGGGGTACGCCAACAATATATCAGTGTCACAAGTACCAACGGGGGGTACGCCAACAATATCACAATCAAGATGGAACAACAAATTCCAATAACTACTAACAACACATGGCATCAATACAACAAAATAAACAATCAAGTCATAACACAACGGGGTGGCTAGCGCCAATCACGCAACAGGGCCCAACCTAAGATAATATCCAACCCAAGTTCATACCCGAAGGTTTACATGCTTTCTCTGACAATATAATCTAAATATATGCTTCGCTATACGAAGTCTCACCAAGGGTAAGCTATAACCTACTTGGATGGCCGAACAACAAATACCAATAAATCACACTTTCGCCTTCCCCTTCCACTGAGCCTCAAGATCAATAAAGTCTAGGCATATTCGAAATCTAGATTAGAAATCATAAAGAACGGTACTAATATTTCTACCATTCAATTTAGGTCAAATCCAACCCTAGAATTTAGGGAAACGGGGCCCACAAGGTCAAATGGGAAATTCGGAAGTGAAATATCAAATTAAGCACTAGGTGATCATAACCCAACAACTAATTGCTAATTTAACCCTAGATTCACCCAATTTCGGATTTGAAGCAAAATTCCCAATTTTGGGTATAAATCCTAACTCTTTGATTCAGGAATTCAACACTAATAATGGAAGATAAATGATCAATAACCTTAGATTCATCAAAATCTAGCATAAACCCTATCAATTTCATCATTAATAAGCCTAGATAGCCTAGATAGAACATTCATTATCTCCACTTTTATCTCCCATTACTAAGGAATTACTAAGGGAAAGAGGAATCTATGATGATTAAAAAGAGGGAGCGAGCAAAATCGAAAATGAAATAAAGAAAATTCCATGAATAGATATTAGGAACAAGGAATTAGTAAAGGGATTAGCAAGACTTACCACCAAGAGTCTTCTCCAATAACATTCTAAAATAGTCTGCAAGAGCTCAGTTATTAAAATGGGAATAAATGATAGGCTAAGGGCTTATGTAAACACACTTAATGCGTGGCGGTAACGGGGCCGCAATGGCGGTGCCACAACAACGCCCAACAGACCGCTGGGACGGTCTGGGCCAAATCATACTTGGTCGCCCCAGTGGTTACTTCGCTGCAACAGCGGTATCGCTGGGACGGCACTGGTGCCGCCAATGTGGACACCAGGTACCAGAATCTAACCAAATTTTCTAAGTCTCAATCGAAATCCCGAACCACTCCCGAGGCCATCTGCTCACAAATCACATACACAGATCCACATAAAAATACGCTACGGACGCACCCGTGTCCTTGGAATTCTCAACAGAGGTCTTGTTGATCGAGTCAACCCCCAATACCTCATTTCCAATTTCCCAACCCAAGTCCCAAAATGCATTCGAGTGCATTGGGAATCGAACCAAATATACACACAAGTTACAAATGACCATCCGAACCTCTGAGAATCGACGGAATTTTGAAAAAGATCTGTTTATCCAAAAGTCAACTTTGGGTCAACTCTTTTCCACTTAAAGCCCATATTTCACATAAAGTTGCCCGAATCCAATCTAGACCCTCAGAAAGCGTGTCAACGGTCCCCTCGGGTCAAAATGAGCTAACCAAGCTCGGAAAAAGGACGTAAAATGCCAAAAAGACTATAACGACCAAGCGGGTCGTTACATGAAACCCTCTCTTATATAATATTATTAAGTGGTACGTCAATTCAATGAATTTATTTCTAAGAGCCTTAACGACACAACTCTCAAAATTTAATGTTAAATCCACCTCTAGAATTTGTAGATAGTAT
The DNA here is from genome assembly GCF_029784015.1 of Lycium ferocissimum. Lineage (NCBI taxonomy): Eukaryota > Viridiplantae > Streptophyta > Magnoliopsida > Solanales > Solanaceae > Lycium > Lycium ferocissimum. The sequence goes on from NC_081348.1 coordinate 8,361,684, forward strand.
ATGATAAAAGGTTATCCTCTCAATAAATTTAAATGAACAAAATTTCAATGATTTTGTATAAGATTTGAATGAATCAAACCTATTTAAAACAACTAATTGATTATAAAAAGAACACAAATGAACTTAAAATTAAATAATTCAAATTGGAATCTCCATGAAGTGAAAATGCTTAATTAAGGCCTGCTTGCTGTCTTATGATTCCTTTGTTTTTCTTATCGAATTGCGGTGAATGCATCATCAACCAATTGTTGGAATTATGTAATTCCATTTGAGTAATTTCTTTATTAGTAAAGTAGAATTACAGATTTCTTGTGGGTCTCTTATTCACTCACTTTTCTTTTGTCTTTTATGAAATACAAAGTGTCCATCAGATATGGAAAGCTCTTTTGTTCACCTTACAATGAGTAGCCCTTTAGTGAACTAGAACAAGAGAGTGACCTCTCACATGAGAATTGGGCTTCGTAGTCAAAAGTGGAGAATCGTCCCTTGGGTTTTTATTTTGTGGAGTATTCCCCAATAAACGAAACTTTTAGTCGTTAAGACTTTTTGAATCTTTTACCCCTGTTGACCTTTTCCCTAAATTCATTAGAGCGTGTTATACTTGTGGGGATGGGTGGAACAGTTCCTGAGGTAGTCGGGCGAGTCTTAGTAAAAAATGAGGAAATTAGAGGCTTAAAGTGAAAAACCTTTGATCAATAGTTGACTTTTGGGTAACGAACTTTTTTGAAAATTTTGTCAATTCCATGAGGCCCGGAGAGTCATTTATAACTTGGTGGAGTGGTTAGCGTTTTGATCACTTGGTTGAAAACTTGCTTTTGGGGTTTTGGGGGTTGACCGGGTCAAGATGACCTCAATTGGGAATTTCGAGTGCACGGGCGAGTTCGTAGTGTGTTTTTACATTGGTATGCATATCTGGATTGTACCCCAGGGGTCTCGTATGAGTGTAGGGTTTTGGGTTGGACTTGGTAAAAAACCAAATTTTGCTGGTTTCTAGTGTCCCGCTTCTGCAGACGTGGGTTTGTCTCTGCGGACCTATGCTGGATTTCTTGGCAGACGTGAGGAAGTGAGGTTGCAAGTGGATCCGCTTATGCGAGCAGTTTGTTCGCGGAGGCAAGTCCACATCCGCAGACAAAGGTGTCCACAGATGCGAGAATCGCTAATAAGAAAACCTGATATTTCCTAATATCGAACCATTTCTTCCCATTCACTAAATTGGAGACCTAGAGAGTATTTGGGGATTTTGAGGAGCTTTGAGAGGATTCTTCCTTTGGGTAAACTTTCCATCTTATTATCTTGTTTATGTTATCATTAATGGTGGAGAGAATCTTATAGAAAACCATGTTAGGTTGCGGATTTTGGGGTGATAAATCCTTGGTTGAGTCGAACCATCTTTTCTTCCTAAATTATGTTTTGTTGGGGAATTTAGTTGGTTCTAATCATCTAATCTTTGAGGGAACTAGTTGCTAAGTTGAATCTCTCTTTAATTCAAGGTTTTGATCATGAAAAATTGGGGGTTTTCTCTAAAATTGGGGGTTTGTGTCGATAATTAGTGTTTAGGCTTCTTAAGCTCTGGGTTGACCTTTTCCAACTTGAATTTCCGTTTTGAGCTTGTGGGCCCAGGTTTCTTCTTTAAAGGGGTGTTTTCAATTCGAATCGTATTATAGCAATATGGGTAACGTTAGTTCCAGTTTCTAATGTAGATTACATTATTGAATAGCCTTCGACCGTTCAGAAGCTCTTCAAAAAAGGAAGGCTCGTGTTGGATAATTCGTAGCACATACTCGACACTGAGGTAGGTTATGACTTACCTTATGGTTAGACTTCTTTTAGTGAAGCATATGTAGAGCTTAGTTATTGACGGGAAATGCATGATAGGCCTTCGGGCATGGTATGGAGGTGAAATCCAATAGGTTGGTTCTGTCATCTGTTATGTGGACTTGTTGCCGTGTTTGAGATGTTTGTGATTTGTGTTTACATTCATCCCTATCTTGGTATCTCACTTATCATCAAAAAAAGGAAAGAGAATGAAAACGACTTTGATCTGTGTTGTGTAATTCATGATAAGTAACATATGATATTTCAATATGATTTACCGTTGATGTTGACATCATGCATGACATGCATTCTTATTAGGTGTTGATGATTAAAGTTGTTGATTGAGACTTATCCAATCATTTATATATCATCCATGCATATACATCTATGGATGGAAACAAGGACACTCTATGTGGGCCCAATTGACAAAGGTAACAAAGGATATTCTATGTGAACCCTAGCGACGACATTCTGTGTGAGCCCTAGTGGATATTGGAATTATGTGGCAAAACCTAGTGGCGGCATTCTGTGTGACCCTAGCGGATATTTCTATATGAGTACATGGACTTCGCGGGTCCCCCGTGGGTCATGACTATGATGCGTTACCCTTAGCACGTGTGTACAGTTCAAAGGTTGGCCAGTGCATTGCATTACTTGCATCTCATATACATTCACCCATTCGTCTTAACTGTGTTTATGGCATATTACACATTTGGTTGATCTCATACCTGGATTGATATTGTATACTTGACTAATTTTATATTTGAGACTGTTCTTGACTGTACTTGATTGCTTATCTACTTACCTGCTAATTTCTTTCCTTTATATATGTAAACTAATCATTGACAGCCTATGATGCTTACCAGTACTAGTATTGTACTGATACTACTCTTGTTGTACTCTTTTTTTGAGTGTCGAGTTCGTCACAGGATCTACGTCTCAGCCCCGCGAGTGATCCCGAGGCCCACTTACTAGAGATCCCAAGGTGAGCCACTGTCAGATCCTGCAGCTCGGATTTCTTCCTCATGTTTTCTATTATTGGGTGTACATACAATTTTTATTGGTATTTAAGACTAGTATTCAGTTTCAGATACTTTTGTATGATTAGAGCTCTTATACGAGTCTAGACCAGATCCTTTGGATATTTGCTATGTATTATTACTGTCACGACCCAACCTGAGGGCCGCGACGAGCACCCGGTGCTAGCCCGCCCGGGCACCCCTTAACATGCTCATACATCACATTCTAGGTGAGCCACATAATTACATCACACTCTTCATTCATCATTATTCTAATCTCGTCAGGCAACAACATATCTATATCATCAATAACATCTTTGCCCATATGAATGTACATGCGCCGACAAGGCGATCAACATAACATCAAAAATATGTATATATAGGCCGACAAGGCCGAACATATCTAACCACATACACAATGTCTACGAGCCTCTAAGAAGGGTACATCATATCATAACGTATGGGCGGGACAGGGCCCCGCCGTGCCCATGAATATATACACAAAAGAATCTATACCAAAAGCCGGACTCCGAATGAAGTGGAGCCCCTATGTAGTCTCCCGAGAAAATACGGCTATGGGTCAAATCTCTCTCCCCGCCACCCGCGGGCATGACGCAGCGTCCACAAACAAAAGGACGTCGCACGAAGAATGTCTTGAGTATGTAAAGCATGATCAATATCAATATAGAAACATAATGAACAACATAAGAAATAACATAGGCTGGGAGATAATAATATCATCATCATAGCACTTACCTACATTCCCATAGGGACACTCCATTTCTATTCCGTACTCGTATACATACATTTGCATTCTTGCTCATTTACCTTTCGTATCTACTTTCGTGTTCGTATTCATGTCTCCCTTCATACTCATGCTCATATCATATACATTGCATATTCATAGCCCTTACTTGGCACCTACATAGTCTCAACATATTCGTACTCTAATCGTTACCATACACATAGCATAGTCGTACTCATATAGATGTCATACATATAGCTTATTATATTGCGTACCCGACCAACAAGTTCGGTGTTTCACGTACCTGGCCCTACCAAGGCTCAGTGTTATTCGTACCTGGCCCTACCGAGGCTCAGTGTTATTCGTACCCAACTGCAGTGGTGCGCGCGCGTCGTTATATATATATAGATATGCATATATACTTACTTTCTATATTCTACCCGGCCATAAGCTCGGGGTTCACAATAGCTCTCATAGGCATGCACACATACAAGCTTATATCTATCTCTTAGCTTTCTTACTATCGTCATTCCTTACATTCTATCCTTAGGGCATTACTCGCCGTATAAGGAACTTAGTACAATCGCATCATTGGCTTAATAGCTTCTCGAGCTAGGATCATCAGAAAGTATCATGGATTCATAAGAGATGAACAATTGGTCCAAGAACCATGCCTTACGAAAGAGGGGTTAGCATTACATACCTTTCGTGTGACTATTCTATCACTTGAGCGTTCTCCTTCAAAGCTCACGTTCTACCTTCATTGAAGTGCATACTCATATTAGATGATGGATAGCGTTTTAGCGTTTATGACTAATTCTAGAGAAAATCGGACAACATCTCCTTTATTTATACGACTTTCCTCGTATTACATGTCAACTCCCAAACATCAATAATAACGTTCATAATATCATCACAATAGCCTTTAGCCAACTAGATTACTCTTACTTCACAATTCTCTTCACTTCATCTATACTCATAGTCATAACTCGACAACACATTCATTCATATACAATGTCGATTTCCATAGAATATCATTTATAACATGATCATATTCATAAAGCATCAAGAATCATAACTCGTTCCAACCGTTTACTCAAAAGTGCTACTATTCACACATTCATGACCCATTTCTTATATTCTTTTGTAATCCAAGTGTTTCATCTTCCAAATACTTCCTACAACATGAAAACATCATAAAACTCACCTTAGATGGTGTAGGATTGAACCTTGGTGGCGTATTCCTCACTTGAGCCAAACCCTAGAATTTCCTTCACTTGATCTTCTTGCTTTTGATGAACTCTAATGGTTTCCCTTACTTTGATTCACTTGGTTTGATGATAACCACCTTTGATTTCCTTTGAATCCTTGTTCATGAAATATTTATGAAGCCCTAAAAGTCTTAGAGAGAAGTAGAGAGATGTTGGAAATGAAAATATGAAGTTGGGAACACATTTAAACACTTAAAACATTTCACCCGTCGGGTGTTCCACGAACTGCTCCACGGTCCGGAACCCCAAAGGTCGTCCGAGGAGGCTGGTCGTGGTTCATGACCAGCCAGTCCTCTCTCTCTTGCAGTTCCACGGACCCATCCACGGTCCGTGGAATGTAATGCTGGCCGTGGATCTGGCCGTGGAACTCACTACTCCACCAAGTTTGATCCCGTCGTCTCGTTTGATCTCCAATCCTTATGGAACCTTCTTAGCACTTGTTTATCACTTCATTAGCAATCTAAGGGACGTTATAACTCTTCCTCAACACATCATTAAGCTTTCATCAACTCACTACTCATAAATCCTTTCCGAAACTTATCGCTTACATAGCCTTCTCTTGGCAATTTTCTTATCTAACATCAAATGTCTTTCAAATCTCATTTGGAATCATCGGTTGCTATGTCTTACTTATTGAAACATCGACCTCATATCCCTCATTAGCCTACTCACTGTACATCAACGAAAACTTTTCCGAGGTGTAACAATTACTTCCGCACATTACTTAGTATTTATATATATCTAGACTGCTTATTTAACTGTGTTCAATTCTGCATGATTACTTAGCATGATGTGTAGTAAGGAAAGAGTTCGCCCCCCAAGGGGGAAAGTGTGGGTTCCCGCTCGTCCCACGAGTTGGGTCGTGATAAAGTTTGTATAAGAGCCAGGTTATCAGTCTCACATGTATAAGAGGATGCCTAGTAGAGTCTTGTGGATCAATACGATGAGCTCCATACTTATCTGCGAGAGGCTATAGGACATTTAGGAAACTTTAAATTCTTTCATTCCTATCGTGCTACTTTGTTCAAATTGGTATCTAGAAGTTTCAAATTGGTATCTAACTTCACTTCTATTCTCTCCCAGATAGTGAGGACCCGTGCAACTTTTGCGAGGGATGAGGTGCCCGCGCTCGCTGCTAGGGCCAGAGCACAAGATGGAGGCCGTGGTAGAAGCAAAGGCCGTGGCGCAACACCGGCCAGAGGTTGGGCCCCTGTAGTTATTCATACCAAGCTAGATCTTTATCTCCAGAGCCAGTAGGATAAGGATGAGCTGGGACCAGCTTAGGCTCAGCCCGAGGTTATTGCTACTCCTGTTCGCCAAAACGCCATGGTTCGTATATTGAGTCTTCTTGAGGGTTTGACCCTGGTGGGTGGCCTTCCAGCTATTAACAGAAGGATCTAAGACTAGAGTGGGAGGATAGACTCCTGAGCAGTATTAGACTCACGGGGCGCAACCTGCTGTTACGGTGGCTTCCTATATTGACGAGTTCCCAGCACCTGCTTTCTCTCCCAAGCTTGTTACCGGTCCGACTATGACCATCGAGGAGCAGGATTTGTTTGGTAGGTTTATTAAGATGAATGCTCAGGAGTTCTTTGGTACTCCTGGAGAGGATGTGTACGAGTTTATTATGGACAATCATGAGAGGCTCCACAAGCTGGGTATAGTTGATTCGCATAGGGTTAATTACGTTTCTTTCCAGTTGCGTAGGGACACAAAGATGTAGTGGAGATCCTACATTGAGTATTGACCAGATGGGTCCCCTTCTTTGTCTTGGACCCAATTTTATCAGGTATTCTTGGAGAAGTACGTTCCCCGTACTTTGAGTGATAGGATGAGAGATGAATTCAATGATTTGGACTAGAGGAGTATGTCCGTCGCAGAGTATTAGGGCATATTTAATTTCTTGGCTCGTTATGCTATTCAACTGATTGCCACCGAGACAGAGAGGGTGAGGAGATTTATCAGAGGATTAGTGCTTCCATTAAAGCTATCCCGTCTTCAGCTTGTGGCTATGGGTTCTTCTTTTGAGTCTGTGGTGGATCATGCTACAGATGTTGCGTCTGCTAGGTTTCGAGCTCATGGTGGGGCCAGAGACAAGAGGATCCGCCAGTTTGGCAGTTTTAGTGGTTCTACTTCGAGAGGTGGGGGCCGATCTTATCGACGATACTCGGGGCCGCCCATCCAGGTTAGCTCTTCGGTGACATCGACGGGTGGCCGCTTCACGGGTAGAGTACTTCGTTGGCATGTGCTTATCGATGTCCCTATTCTCGACCTTCACACCGTGGTGGATATTCTGGTTCTTCAATTTCAGTGGCTCAGCCCCAGAGGCCCATAATTTATTATTCACGTGGTGACTCTGGGGATGGGGCTTAGTTCTTAGGTTCGGAGGCTCGGCCAAATTTCAGACGCCCGAGTTTGTTATTTATGTGGTGACCCCAGGCACTTTGCTAAAGAGTGTCCGTGCCCACAGAGCGGGGGGGCTAGCGAGGTTCCGTGCTTTGGAACCCCGGACTCCAAAGATCTTCCATTATTTGAGGTGGGTCATAGCCGAGCATAGGTTGGTATCGGTCTGGACGGGGTGGTCATCAACCCGGTAGGGGTGGTTCATAGTTCGTGAGAGGGGGAGCTTAGGCTGGCCAGGGTGGCTGGGGAGGTGCACAGTCCGATGATGGATGAGTTCATTATGATGCCTTCCCCGAGAGACTAGAGGCGGAGGCTTCTGATGCTTCATTACAGGTACTACTTCAGTTTGCCATCGAGCAGCCTCGGTATTATTTGATCCGGGTTCTACCTTATCATATGTGTCTGTATATTTCTCTACTAGTTTAGGTATGACTTGTGATATTCTTGATGCCCATGCGTGTTTCTACTTCGGTTGGAGATTCTGTGGTAGTAGATCGAGTTTATCGGTCATGCGTGGTTACTTTTATGGGTTATGATACTTGGGTAGACTTGGAGATCCTTAGTATGGTGGACTTTGATATTATTTTGGGCATGAATTAGATATCTCCCTACCACATGATTCTAGACTGTCACACCACGACAGTTACGTTAGCTATGCCAGGCGTTTCGAGGTTAGAGTCGAAGGGTACTTCTAGCCCTGCTCCTAAGAAGATTATATCATTCCTCCGGGTGAAGAAGTTAGTGGATAAGGGGTGCTTGGCGTACTTAGCTCACATCCAAGATACGAGTGCGGATACTCGTTCCCTGGCATCTATTCCTGAAGTTAGCGAGTTTGAGGAGGTCTTTCCCACAGACTTTCTGGGTATGCCGCCTGATCATGATATTGACTTTTGCATCGACTTGGAACCAGGCACTCGGCCTATTTCTATTCCAACTTACCATATAGCTACGGCTGGTTGAGAGAGTTAGAGGAGCAATTATAAGATTTGTTGAGTAAGGGGTTCATCAGACCTAGTATTTCCCCTTAGGGCGCTCCTATGCTGTTCGTGAAGAAGAATAATGGTTCTATAAGATCGGGCTACCACCAGTTGAAGATTAGAGCCGAGGATATTCCAAAGACAGCCTTCAGGACCCATTATGGTCATTATGAGTTCTTGGTGATGTCTTTCGGGCTTACCAATACCCCCACAGCGTTCATGGATTTGATAAATGGGATCTTTAAGCCTTACTTTGATTTGTTCATGATTGTTTTTATTGATAACATCTTGGTGTGCTCTCGGAGTAGGAAAGATCATGAGAGTCATTTGAGGATTGTTCTTGGGTTGTTGAAAGAGAAGATTGAGTTATATGCCAAGTTTTCCAAGTGTGAGTTCTTACTCAGTTTCGTGGTATTTTTGGGACATGTTGTGTCTAAAGATGGGATAATGGTTGATCCCAAGAAGATCGAGGCAGCTCGTGATTGGGCTAGGCCTACTTCGGTGACTGAGATTCAGAGTTTTGTGGGCTTAGTGAGCTACTATCGACTGTTCGTGAAGGGGTTCTCATCTATAGCTTCTCATTTGTCCCGTTTGACTCAAAATGATGTGCCCTTTCAGTGGTTCAATGAGTGTTAGGAGAGCTTTCAAAAGCTCAGGGCTTTATTGACTTCAGCTCCAATTTGGCTTTATCAATGAAATTGTGTAAGATTCATGATAAGGTGCTAAGTGGGGCAAGAAAATTATTATCATGAGTGAGTTTGGAAACACTTAAAAAGCATTTTATTAGTTTGGGAAAAACAAGACCATTAGGTAGGTTTAAGGGTTTAGTTTTAGCAGGCAAAATTTTGGAGCCGATATGCAAAATATTTAGTGACTTACCATTACCGACCAGAAGTTGATCATCTCCATTATGCTATGAGTTGATGTATAGGTTTTCTAGATTAGGTGTAACATGATAAGAAGCACCTAAATCAAAGTACCACACTGAATTAGCAATGGTAGATGGAGAAGCATAGTAGGACTGTGGTGTGGAGCTGGGTGCACGGGTATTGGAAATGGTAGAAGAATGTGAGGAGGCTACTAGGAACTGAGATTTTGTGTGTGTGTGTGGGAGGGTAGACAGTGGTATTCAGGAGTTGGTAGCAATTAAGCGCTTCAAGTCCAAGTTTCCCACATATTTAACATTGGGAGCTACGACGATTTGAACGTGATTTTAGATATGACATAAAATCATCATCTGAGACGATCTGAGAGCTTTTAGCTAGCGTATCGGCTAAAGCTCATTTCTTTTCAAAATATTCAAGGATAGAAAGAGATCGTTTTTTAAGAGAATGACGTTGCCATTTGAGTTGCCTCATATGGGATTTTTCTTGGGTTTGAAAATGGGGTTCAATTATGTTCCATGCTTCAAAAGAGGAATTGGCAGTGATTACATAGGGAAGAAGAGGATTTGAAATTGTTTGTTTGAACCAAAGAAGGACATACAGATCACGTTGGTACCAATCCTCATGTTTCGGGTTTGGGACAGTGACGTATTGTGCAGTTAGGTCACTTTGGGACGTTACTGTAGCAGGTGGTGGGTTGTACGACAGGACAAAAGAATAGAGACGACAAATTTGAAGAGCATTCGTGACATTACTCTTCCAAATCTTAAAGTTATTGTGATCAAGTTTTGGAGAGTGATTTGGTAAATGATATGTAATTCTATCAGAAGAAGATTCCTATGTGAGAGTGAGATTGTTGTTCGAGTTTGCGGAACTGGCCGTGTTGGATAGATGGCGACTGATACCATGTAAAAAAATAAAAATATGAAAGATGGAAGAAAAGTCAAGTTTGCAGACTCTCGGTTAATTTTTCTGCCGAGAGGAAGAGTTTATTTATATATCCAATATGTAAAGGATTCGCTACTAAAGAAACAACGAATATCAACCCCAATTTTCAACCTCATGAGGTCGAAAAAGTTAGAATTTCGACCTCAAGCCCAGGTCGATAAGGGCTTGGTCGAAAATTTTCGACCTCACGAGGTCGATAATACATGTTATCACCCAAATTAAAAATATCGTTTGGACCTCATGAGTTCGAAAACTGAATTTCTGATGTAAGTCTAATTTATTATTTTCAACCTCATGAGGTGGAAAATTTGGATAAATATTACAAAATAAATTAGTTATTTCGACGACAAGAGGTTGAAAAATAGTATTTTTTTTAAATTATTTCGACCTCATGAGATCTAAATTTAGCATGTTGTTGCCAGATTTCCACGTCACGTGGCCGAAATTAAAATTTCTAGGTAGGAAAAACTTCAACAACCAGCTCAAATAGCTGTCAACAATCAAACAAAATCAAGCATAAATTACATTATACATTCTACAACCAACAATACATCAAATTCAACTTCAAAGAAGTTCTAATTCGAATGAAAACTACATTCAAACACTTACAAAATGCTTAAGCTAGTCTATGACTTCAAGCGTGATCAAACGTCATAAACTGAAACAATATATACATATCCAACAAAAGATAGAAGAGTTAGAATACAAACCAGACGAATCAAGAAGGTCGTTGTGTGTTAGAGACGTGATCTGTATCCTCCCCACTAGACTCACCAACAAGAGTATGATCTACGTGAGTACGTGACCTACGTCGTCTACCCTGGGAAGGTCGGGGCTGTGACCTATGAGCATTCTCAAGACACGAGGGAATCAGAAAAGTCCCTGAATTAAGTAAGCTGTTTAATTGGGCCTTCATAGCCAACATCTCGTGGTCCCTCCTCCTCTACCTGGCCTCCGTGGCATTAAGTGAGCTTGGTGTCGTTATAGTGTTTTTGCATCATTTACCCTTGTTGACCCTTCCCCGAGTACTGTTAGTATGACTTATTAATTAGTGAAGTCATTGATTTGATTCCCGAAAGGTTTGAGTGAGATTTGAGTCATTGGAGGATGAACTAGTTAAGTTAAAGAGATAGAGTTGACCACGGTCAACATCGGGTTAAGATGAGCCCGTGTAAATGTTTTGAAAGTTCTAATAAGTTTGCATGATGAGTCTGGACTTATCCATAAGTTTTGGTGAGGTTCCGAAGAGATTCAGATGGATTTGGGTTCTGACGCGCTCATAGTTGATGTTTTCGCCATAGTTCTTTGGCTATAAGGGACACCATATTGATCAAACTGCCTTTGTTTTGTGTTAAGATTGAACCATTAGATCCGTATCATAATTACGAAGCTATAGCAAAAAGAATCGTCGCATTTCGCCTTCCTATGAGGAGATTATGGTCATTTTGGTGCGGGCTGTACCGGTAGGTCCGCTGCAGCGAAGCTCATGACTGCTGAAGCGAACCCGCAACAGCGAAACTAGCAACCGTTGCAGTGAAGCTAGGGACCGCTGCAGCGGTCGATGGGGGTAGAAACCCACTTTTTATATTGCAATTCCGAGTCATTACCCACAAAACCCCAAACACAGTTTTCAAGAGAGAAAGAGACAAAATTTATTCCATTCATTGGTGAAAGCATCTTTCAGGGTAAGTCACCACCTTTATTTATTCCTTTACCTTTCTTCTTTAAGTTCCATGCCTAGTTTAAGGTTCTCTAATGGTGAAGGAAAATCCTAGAACCCTAGAGTTAGTAAACCCTTAAATAATTGATGGGTTGTTGATTTTATTGTTGTTTAATCATCTAGGAGTATAGATTATCACTTCCTAGGATGAGAATTTGATTATTAATGATGAGAATTGTGTATTGAGACTTAGGGTTCTAATAAAAATGGGAACTTTGGTCTAAAATCTGATTTGAAAGGTTAAAGGTGATTAGAAACCTATAAATTAGAGGATTATGATAGTTGGGATTGAGGTTATGATAAATTCACCATTAGAACAATGGTTTCACCAGTTGAGAAGCGTAGAAGTAATTGGGTCTTCTTCCCTAATTGTGTTCTTGTTTGATAAGAAGGTCTATCGCTTACTTAACATTATATTGCTAGACTTTGACCGTTTTGAGGCGCTTCGAAAATAGAAGGCTCGTGTGGAGTAACTCGTGGCTCCTGTTTTACATTCGAGGTAGGTTACAACTTACTTTAGTTAGACTTTAATTAGCGAAACGTATATATTGTATAAAATTGATGGGAGAAAACATGATTAGGTCTTCGGACATGGTGTTTGGTTGGATAGTATCTAGGTTGGTATGATTTATGATTATGTGAGCTTGTCGCCATTACTTTATGTACTGAAACCTGAGGTGTATTTGTTGTGATATGAGAAGCAAGGAGTCTATATATACTCTTCTTGTTGATTGTGATGGTTGTATATCCTTGCCGTTGTTGAGTGATTTATCTGAGTCTTGTTATGACTTGTGACAGGGTGCCTTGTATTCATTGACCTTGATATTATGGGCTGATCATGTTCCATATGGACTGTTGAATTGGAAATACATTGAGATTCATATTGTGATCATATAATGAGATTAGACTTGAATTGGATGTGTACTTGTGATAAGGCACGAACGAGATCTTGATTATGATTTACTGATTGTAACGATATTATGCAAGATTTGATACAACTTATGGTGGTTGTGATCTTCATAGCATATTCATTTACATTCATTGCACTGATTTCTCATTCCTGCATTCATACATTCATACATGATGGAAATGGTTCGGAAATGATTGATCAAAGACTTATGGCAACTATGAAAGGAAATGAAACACTGTGGTGATGCAAGACTTAGTTGTAAGGTGTGCTTGCGATATTGGAAGAAAAAGGTAACATAGATTCTTTATGTTGACTGAGATGGGTTGTATGATTCATCCCATAGTTGAGCTGATTTATCTAAGTCTTGATATGGCTTATGGCATTGTGACTTGCATTTTCATTGGCATTTGATTTCATTGATTGATCATGCTTACTTTTGAGTTGATGTTTCATCTCGGAGTTCTAGACTTGAACCTATTTTGAATACTCATCTTGCATACAATGTATGTTTAAAAGGCAGATCTCACCGGGGGTGAGGATGTGGCCTAGTTATGGGCTCGTGATCCGAGGTCAGTTTCGGAGCGAGTGGTACTTGGACACCATGGGCCTCCTACTGTAACGACCCATCCAGTCGTTATTTAATATTTCGCGAAACCATGCCCAATCTAGGTCGAGGATTGTAAATAATAAGCTCCATGATGTATTTTAAGAGTTAAGAGTGGGAAAAATCAATTTCCGAAGGATTTGGAATTTTCGGGCCAGAAAATAAAACAGACCGCTATAGCTGCTTAGCAACCGCCGCAGCGGTCCACACAGAACAGTAGCCCGAATTTCTGTACTTAGTCTATTTTTCTCTCCTTTTTCAACAAAAGACTCTCAAGGGCTGCTCCTAGGGTTCCGCATGAAAGAAAAACCATTGACCCCAAGAAAAAGAAACTCTTCTAATTTCTTTTCCACCCTTCCGTACAAACATTATCGCTCATGGATTAAGATGAAGGCTAAGCAAACGATCAATTTTGGAGAATCAAATATTTGTTCGTCAAAGAGGTAGGTTATGGTTTCCTTTAGTTAGACTTTGATTAACGAATCGTATATACACTTAGAGTTGACGGGAGAATGCATGCTTAGGTCTTCGGACACAAAATTTGGATGGACGGACTTGTTAATGTGACTAAAATGTGGTATAATTATGGCTATAACAATAATGATTTAGTTTAATAGAAAGTGATGTTGTCGCTAAAGAGATACCTCGGGTTTACTTTATGCAACCCTAGAAGGGGGTGAATTCCGTCTGTATGTCCTGTTTTGTTGAGCGTTCATACGGTTGTTTCGTTGAAGATAAGAGGTCGTATTAAAAGAATTATATTGAGTTGGGTTAACATTACGTCTATCAAGGGCTGGAATTATGATTGATTTGTCATGTAGTTTCGTGCATTGCACTGCATGGTTAATGCGGAGATACAGGTAACAGGCAAGGCTGAGTATGGGCATTGTGTTAACTGGCCTTGTGGCCATTGAACTGAGTACATGAATTACATGTATGTATATGATTTGGATCCGCGTCCGAGGAGTATTCCGGAACGAGTGGTACATGGACACCATGGGTCCTGCGCAGTCGCCAGCTGCGAGCAAAGACATCAGATAGCGTGTATGTACAGTGTGTTTGGGCCCTGCATCACATTTGCATTGCACTACATCTCATGATTTTATGTTATATATGTGTGTACTACTATCGTTAACATTGCTCATTTATTCCATGTGTGTTGTTGAGAGTCTGGAGGAGAGAGGGTTACACAAGGTAAGTGTAGTGTTGGTTGTCAGATAGTGATTTATTTTCCCAGATACATTGTATGATAGTAGTAATGTGAGTAGGTGAACTTTTTTAACAACAAGGGTAAAAGTATAGCATACGGTGAGTTGGAGAGCGAGAGTTACTAGGTTGGATGAAGGTAGGGAATGGTTATGATTTAGTAGAATACATTATATTTTGGAAATAAAAGAAGTGAGCTTCGAGAGTAACAAGTTATGGGGGCGATGTTGTAGTAATCTTTATTTAGAATTCTAAGTTTCATTGACTTAATTGCTTATCTTATTGACTTTATATTGTATTGCGTGAACTAATCTTTGTCGACCTATGATGCTTACTAGTACGCGTGGTGTACTGATACTACTCTTGCTACGCCCTTTCTGGGTGTAGATGTGTTGCAGGTCTTAGCTGAAGTTTCATCGCGTGGATCTATCGGATATTCTCCTACAGCTTCGCCTATCTCACTTCCGGCGGAGGCTGTGTCATTTATTTTGTCTTCTTGTATTTTAGGAGCTCTTGTACCTGTCTAGACTAGATCCCGGGGAATTCTTTCGGATTTTTGTTGTATTTGAAGCGAGTCTGTAAGAAGTGTCTACTTTAAATTCTGTAAATTTTAAAGATGGTTGTCGTATGTTTTAAGGGTTGGGTTTATTGGTAAGGGTTCGCCTACTAGGTTAGTAATATGGTAGGTGCCCGCATGACTCATGGGTTGGGTCGTGACACCTGCAGATCATGACTATTGAGCTAACATTACCATATAGCATGTGCGTACAGGTTTTGAGATATTTGGCCAGTGCATTGCATTGCACATCATTATATTTTGCATTGCGCAACATTACATGTTATTCTATATCATTATATGGCTCGTTTAGTTCTGATTTTGCCGTGGGTTGCTGGAACGGTTGCGTGCTCAGCAACGGTTGCGTGCTATAGATATGATTATTGACAAAGTTAAATTGGAGATTAGTGACTCTACTAGGGTCAGGACTTGGAATTGTGATTATCGGGAGATAGTATTGGGACTGAAGAAACTTGTGGTTTAGAAGCTTCATCTTAGGCAGTGATGCAGTTATGAGATATTCGGTGACCTTGATTTGAGAATTATGTGCCTATTTGCTAAACTTGTTGATTTTATACGTATATGCGTGAACTAATCTTAGTCGGCCTATGATGCTTACTCAGTACGTGTTGCTTGTACTGATGCTACTATTGTTGTACTCTTTTTTTGAGTACAGAGTCAGTTAATAGTTCCAGTTCCTATCATCATGAGTGATCTGAGTCTACTTGATCGAGATTCTAGGGTGAGTTGGCTAGATCCGCAACCCGGAGACTCTTACTGTATTTATCTGTCTACTTTGTATTCTTGAGACAGTATTTGTATTTTGAGATTTTATTTCTTATTAGACTTTGTATCTTTTTGGTAGTAGCTCTTGTACTAGTTCAGAACAGATTTTGGGGTTATAATTTTTTCCGCACTTGTTATTTATATAACTTGAATCTGTTAGTTTAAATCACTGCTTATTTCTGCATAATTATTATGAATGATTAAAATGTTTTGGGAATGGTTCTCCTACCTAGGGGGACAGTGTAGGTGCCATCACGATTCACGAATTGGGTCGTGATAGCAACCTGTTACTTCATCGCTTGGTACTCATTATGATCCATAACCCTCATATCACTAGAACTACCTATGCCTTGAATAGCCAATGGGAAGCGACGAAAGGCTTGATTAGCCATGCCATAAGCCGTCCCATAACTTGTCGGGCCACCAACACTCTCCATCCACTTTTGCTCTATTATCTCTGGGCTTACTGGCATGCCAGCTGACTGAGTGGCATGAAACTCCTCTAAGTGTTGTTGAAATTCATTCTGAATTTAAAAGATACAATGTGAGTAGATAAATTTAGAAAAAGAAAGTAGTTATTATTGTTAATTAGTGACTTACCCAGGTTCGCTCAGCCCGTTGCTTAACCCATTGGTCTGTACCATCAGCATTTTTCATCTTCCTCATGTGAGTGATCTTGAACACCTCGTCTCGAGGTAATATCTATCCCCCTCTCAAGCTTCTGCAAACAAATTATTTGATTTATTAAACATATAAAGTAAATAAATTGAGTATCTTATAAAGATTTAAGGAGACATACCAGCTTCTTCCTCACGTCAACTTGGCTTGTAGTCCCACTAGTGTGTAGCGATCCACCCTTCTCTGAGGGTCTGGCATTCTTCTCTACCGCACTTAGTTGCAAAAACAGTAGATCAGTCGCCCAGTAATACAACTGATTCTTCCAATTATCCTCATGGACCCACTTAGGCTTCTGGCATAAGTTATAGGCTCTACGAAACACATCCTTAAGTATTTTCACTGCCCTCATCTCGAAATTCTGCGCTACTTCTTCCTCATGTTGCGGTTGACAAGAACACTTTGTCTGCAAAGAAATTTAAATGATTTTATTAGTATATATGTAACCAATCAAGAGAGTTATAATATTTTACTAAAAATAATAAATACAAATAAATGTACCCTAAACTCTATAAACATCTGCCTCTTTAGCTCCGGCGGCACCTTGCCCCAAGTCGGAGGGTCGCCCCTAGAGAGTCCTTTGAGTGCCTCCGAAACCCTTTTTGTTGCTTTGCCCAGATAAAAGCTGCAGCAAAACAATGAAATAATTAGATGTTAAAGAAATGTAGTAAATAACTTATGCAAATTGAAGAAACTTACGTGAATCCGCTGGCTCGATGATGAGACGACCATACTCGTCATAAGACTCAAGTTGTGGAGGACCACTGGTGAGGGAGAAAGACAATCAGAATCAGAGGTACTTTCTTCAATTTGAAGCCCCAACATCCCAAACTGTAGGTTATATGGTGACGAGGGATGTCATATAGTCGAGCTGGGAATAGTGGTAGGAGTACCACTCATAGCCGCTTGCTGTGATTCATGAGGAAACTGTGGGAGGCCATGTGAGAACGTGCCAGGTGTAGTAGGGGACTGAGAGGTGACCTGCTGCTCTATTTGGCCCTGATTCCAAATATAGGGCGAAGCCTGGACATGGCTAGTTGACTGACTATAGACAATTCTATCTAGGCTGGAATAATGCGGTAATGGAGGGCCACGTGGTGGGAGATATGGAGAAGGGCCTCTCTCTCTAATCCATAAGGGACCTGGAACTACACCCTCTGGTGATATAATTAGACCCTTCTTTTATGACTTTTTGGTATCTTAACAATAGCCTTACCCCTCTTATCACCCGCCATCTACACAATAAATATATCTAAGTATTGCAATATAAATTAATACAAAAGCAAGATAACGTATTCTAACATTTATAAGTCTTACAATCAAATAAATAAAAGTACAAATATCTCTAACAATTGCAATATAAATTAGGGATAATTTCAGAGACCTCCCTCGACGTTTAGCTCTATCACATTCACCTCCCTTGTGGTTTACAATATTACGCATACCTCCCCTATTTTGGTTTTCTTGTAACCACACTTTAAACCTATTTAAAATAAATATAAATGAATTACGATTTGACAAATTTACCCTTCGTAATATTAATTTCTCCTTATTAATGAACAATATCAAAAAATATCTTACTTAACAAATACTTCAAAAATAAACCAGCAAAAAAACGGCATTTTCCTTAAAATAAAAGTCCTCTTCTCTGCAAACTTCCAGTTATCATTACGGTTCAATTTCTCTTCATTCTTCTTCGCAAGAGTCAGCCATCTTCCCTGCAAAAGAAAGCAAATTAGGTACTCTCTCCAAATCTCATATCTTTGCCAATGCAGATTAAGTATTCTTATTTTGTAGGTTTTGATGCTACATTACATATATATTATTCCTTTTGTCTACTACAGATGATGATGCTTTTCACCCTAAGTAGTTAGTTTAGGTCTTTGGGTTTGGTACTTCTCTGATGTAGAATCAAGTAGGCTAATTTTTATACTGCAATACAAAGTATAATCAGAAGTACAAAATCCTATAGAGTAACCATGGCTTTAACCCAATTGTTAAGAGCTATATTTTGTATTAGCATGTCAATTGATGCAACCAAATATTAAGGAAACAACATTCGAAAGGGATATCATGAACAACAATTCAACCAATTTAATTGGCTAGTATATTATGAACAACAATTCAACAGATATATTGACAGAAGTACCCTAAATTTTTTTTATCACTTTGCTGGCTGGATCTTCCATCAGGATCACCTTTGACATGTTTTTTACACCAGCAATGTGAAGCATTCAATCTCATCTTTTCTTTTCCATTAGGAACAATAGTCTCTACACATTAGGATGTCATGACTAGATTTTGTCCTTGTTTATTTATTCTTCTTTTTCATTGTTTGTTTGTGTGTGTTTTTTTCTACTGTAGGATGACACCTCCCATATTGTTCATTAATATGAAGAAGTTAATATTACGAAGGGTAAATTTGTCAAATCTTAATTCATTTATGTTTATTTTAAAAATGGTTTTAAAGTATGATTACAAGAAAATCAAAATAAGGGAGGTATGTGTAATATTGTAAACCACAAGGGAGGTAAGTGTGATAGAGCCAAACGTGGAGGGAGGTCTTTGAAATTATCCGTATAAAGTAATACAAAAGGAAACTTAAGTATTCAAATATTTATAAGTCCTACAATCAAATAAATAAAAGTACACATATTTAATCCTCGTCCCCGTCTGACCATTCTTCCTCATCCCTTGTTTCATTTTCGTCATTTTCTTTTACCTCTGCATTAACTTCTTCTATATTGACTTCTTCTTATATATGTTCTGGATGCTCTAATACATTTTTAACTCTGGATCGACTATTTGGTTAACAATTGATATGTCATCATTCTGGAACGCAGTAGGCAGCTCATTCTCAGCTTCTACGATCCACAGACTTGATTTTAATTAGCACCAACCAATCAAACTTATCTGGCCGCAATGGATAAGGGATGTAGTACACCTCCTTAACATTTTGTGCGATAATGAAAGGATCACAAGCTGCATACCTCCGTGTGTGCTTTACTTCAATGATATTATAGTCTTTCAATATCCTCGTACCTCTTTTTGGGGTTGGATCAAACCACTTGCACCGGAAATGTACATTTTTTTCTAGGCCAACCAGAATACTCGAATTCTAAGATCTCTTCGATTACACCAAAATAATCAATTCCATCACAACCTTTAACCATACCCCGCTGTTGTTAGTTTTCATATGGTTGGGACATTCTTGGATATTAAATTTAAAACCATTTATCACATTTTTGTTCGTAGAATGGAGACTATTGGGTCCCCAAGATAAGTCCTTCAAAAATTGATCATGATAATTACAAGGTATACTATGAAACTATTTGTCACGACTAAAAACGGGGGTCGTGGTGGCACCTAATCTATTCCCCCGGGTAGGCGAACCACATCCTAACCATTAGCAACAATTAAATAAGTGGAATTTAATAAGGAACAATTCATCATGTCTTAATAACTGGCATTACTAAAGAAGTATCCAAACATCTCCCAAAATCTAGTCAAATAGTACAAGAGCTCTAAATACGAATAGGAGATACAAGTCTGAATTGTGCCCATAGTTGAAATATTGTCTGCGGAAATGTAAAACAGGAACAAGTAAAAGAGGTCTTCCAGGGGACACGAAAGACCAAGTAGCTCAACCTGAAATGACTGCGAGTGTCACCCTCGCTATATTAGCCACAGGGTCTGGAACTGGATCCTAGATTAGACTCTGCACTCAACAAAGTGCAGCAAGAGTAGTATCAGTACAACACTAGTACTGGTAAGCATCATAGACTGACAACGATTAGATAACGAATATAAGAAATAGAAATCAATAGGCAAAACAAATAAGACAATCAGATACAACCATGTAGTCACATTTCAGATAAAGGGTCAGATAAAGCAGGGAATCTACTCAATGACAGTTAAATCATCAGTTCTGCAAAGATAAATGGATGAATGCATGAGATGCAATGCAATGGCTATATCTCTCTAATACCAAACACACATGCTAAAGGCATCTCACCATCAATAGTCATGATCCATGAGGGACCCATGAAGTCCATGTACTTGTTGTGGCATGCTACCCGATCCGCTGTATATATATATATATATATATATATATATATATATATATATATATATATGTGTGTGTGTGTGTGTGTGTGTGTGTGTGTGTGTGTGTGTGTGTGTGTGTGTGTGTGTGTGTTGTGGTGCGCAACTCGATCCCATAATCCATCACTGATATGTAACCTCAACTTACCTTTTTCCTCATAATATTTCCCAAATATGTAATCATGAATGAATGTATGAGTGAATGCATCAAATATCATGTATAATCAATGGCGGGATAGAATGAGATGTATTTGCATAAGTATGCCTTTTAGCACTCAATAATATCCACAATTCATGAAATCAACAGGCACAAGTCATAATACTGATCATGGCATAATCATTAATATTACTCTTCCTTTCCATGAGATAAGTGAGTTATTAAGCAACAAAGATACATGCAAGCAATAGTCAGAATGTACGCACATATGGCGACAAGCACAAATAACAGCTGACGATACCAACCTAATTGAAAATAACCTCCACACCATGCCCGAAGGCCTATCATGCTTTCCCCGTCAACCTCTACTACTACATGCGATTATCTAACCGGGGTCTAACAAAAGTAAGTTGTAACTTATCTCAATGTCGAGCGGGTGCCACGAACAATCAGACTGAAGCTTTCCCCTTCTGAAGCGCCTCATAATGAGAAAAGTCTAGAAATCATGAATTATACGTTAACACACGATTCTAAAGGTACACTTATTTATAAAAGAAGTTTGGGTCAAAAATTCAACTTGGAAACCCCTTTCCAAATCCAACCATATTAATAAAGGTTTAGTCCGGAACTCCAAATACGTGAAACTGAAAAATTAAGGAAAAAAATTACGTTACCCATGATCTAGCTAGTTACAATCCTTAATATCATCAAATTCTAATGCCAAATAGTCCTTCAATTCCATTAACCATCTCAAAAGGTAAGAACACACGGATTAATCACTAAACAAGATAAATCTAGGAAATCACCCAAAAACCCACAAGATTTAGTCTCCAATTACAAGAATTATCCAATTCCTAAGTTACGCCTAAAATCCCCAAATTACTAATCCCCAAGTAAGAATTAATCACTAACTAATGGATTGAATCAAGGGGACATGATAAAATAAAGGTTAAGATCTTCCCCAACAATGATTTTTGAATTTAGCACTTGATTTTCCCCAAATCCAAGCTTTAGAGAAGAAGTTATGAGAAAATGAGGTCTCAATCCCGAAGTAGGGATTTATTTAC
Source organism: Lycium ferocissimum (assembly GCF_029784015.1). Taxonomy (NCBI): domain Eukaryota; kingdom Viridiplantae; phylum Streptophyta; class Magnoliopsida; order Solanales; family Solanaceae; genus Lycium; species Lycium ferocissimum. Next base: position 8,383,531 of record NC_081348.1, read on the forward strand.
TGTTTCAGGTCGACCCTTCTTTGCGAATACGACCCCAAACCTGGACCAAGCATGGCGAAGGCGAGACTAGGCTCGCGAACGCGATGATCAGTGTTGACCTGACCCAGACCCCACTTACTCTTCGCGAACACGACCAGTGGCTCGATTTCGTGTTTACCGCCCTGGTCACTAACAACTGGACACCAGAAAAATTTGGTGTCTTTCGGACTTGATTTTGACACTCGAAACTCACCCAGAACCCCCCGGATACAAATCAAACATGCAAACCAAGTATAAACGATGCTACGAACTCACCCGCACACTCAGAATTCCTAATAGAGGTCATCTTGACTCTGTCAAACCCCAAACGCCCAAAATAAAATGTCCAACCCAAGGCCTAAAATACCCCCTAAGTGCCTCGGGAACCGAACCAATCATCCTATCAAGTCATGATCAACTATCTAGACCTGATGGAACCGACGAAAATCACAAAAAGACACTAATACCCAAAAGTCAACTATTGGTCAACACTTTTTTGCTTATTCAACTTAAGGGCTTCTAAATTCCTCAAAACCAATCCCGATCACCTCGGGAATGTGCAACCCCCCCCCCCCCTCAAAGTCAAAATCATTCTAACGAAGCTAGGGAAAGGGTCAAGGCTAAGATAGGTAAAATTCCTAAAACAACCAAACGGGTCGGTACACTATTAATAAAGAAATAAAAAGTTAGATTTAATAGCATGTGCAACTTTGTAATTATGTTAGCTTTGCCAAAAAATTATAATACTTACGTAATCTTTAAACCGCGTCGCAAATTCGTCGTATACTTTTTCTTGGCCATGTATTTGCACGAAGAGACTGTGCAACACAATTGAGTTTGGGTTAGTTTCTTTAAGATTTAAATGAATAATTATTGCAATTGTATTAGAACTTAATCATAATAAGGTTGAACTTCTGGGCAATTTAATAAGACACGTGTCGATGCCGATTGATACTCCATTTGATTCACTTCTTTCACACGTTTTTTTACCTATCACCTGGGCAAGTGAAAATCAATACCGGCTTCGCCAAAGAATTATTCACACCTCCATCGAAGTGTCGATTGGGCCTATTTTGCAAACATGCCACATCATTCCCAAAGTAGTATGAACAGAAATGGGTTGTTTCCTTGGCAAGCTAAACTTCACATATTGAGCCTTCCACTTTCGCTTTCTGCTTGATAGCCCGTTTTAACTTACCAATAGCCCTGCATAAATATTGTGTTAAGCATGAATTTTTTTCGAAAAAGGTGATTAGATAAGAATAATTACGAAATTTAACCCATTACCTCTCGAAGGGATACATCCACCTATATTGTGAAAGAATAACTAGCCTTAGGCTAGAATATCCTGTTCTGTTTCGGCTATAACCATAACTCTTTTCGCCTTCAATATTCAGTTAGGTCCATTCTAGCCTTAACATTATCTTTTGTCTTGCCCTTGACATCGATCACTGTGTTAAACAAATTATCAAAGTAATTTTTTTCAATGTCCATGACATCAAGATTATGTCGCAGAATTATCCTTCTAATATGGTAACTCCTAAAATATGCTCTGCTTTGTTCAGTTATAGTAAACCCCATAACCATCAAATCTATATGGTTTTTCTCCAGTAACCTTCGAGAAGTTCTGAACCCGCTCCTAAATTTTCTCACCAGAAAATATTGGAGATGTAGGGGGGGTTGGGAATTTCTAAGTTTAACCGACTCGCACATACCTCATGAAAGGGGGAGGTGTCCAGGGGAAGTACGGTTGTGAATCGTACCGGAAAAGTGGAAAAAACCCGCCAACCACTTAATGGTGCCCTAAAGGATACGTTTTAGAGTCGCCACCTAATTTTTAGGAAATTAGAAAAACCAGTTCGAAAAGGGTTCATTTAAAAACTATTTAAAGGAAACCTAATCTACCAGAGTCTAGGTAAGGGTTCTGGTGATCCCCCGGGGAAGGTGTTAGGCACCCCAGTATTAAGGATCCGCTCAATTGCGGTTTACCTACGGGTTCTAATAGTTTACCTTATGATTATAAATTGTTTTGGAAAAATTGCTTAAGTCTAGATTTCCGCAATAAAAGAGTGTCATTTACATGCAAAAGTTCATTTTAAGAAATCATCGAAGTATAATTCCGCTCAAAATTTGAGCATCGGTGTCGGACTTGAACACCTAAGCTAATACCCGAAGGCTCTTAGCCTAGGTAGGACTCCACATAAGTCCACCCAAGAAAGATTTTAAGTTATGAAAATAGTTTTAACATATATATATATATATGTTATTCATTTTTATCAATTATATTCTTTATTAATCCAAATTTTAATCCGTTTCATACGCATTTTCCCAAGTTCGAATGTTCAAAATCAGTCTATAAGGTTTAGAACAGTCCAAAACAGTCCCAGGCAGTTCAGTTCCCCAAAGTTCCAGTAATGTCAATTTAGCCCAGTAATTTTCCCAAATCCGACGTTATAAGTCCAAAATGTCTCGGTCTATCTTTCATTTCATCCATGAGTTAAATTTTAAAAGCGATCAGTTTTTAGCGACTCTAAATTGTATGACAATCATATAAGAGTTCCAACATATTGAATTTAAAGGCACAAATATGAATTTAAATTGCATAAAGTAAGAGTAAAGATTTTGGGCCGACCAAGCCCAAACGAAGATATTATGCATGTTTGTCCCTAAGTCCATATGTATGCTCCATTTTGCTCCGAATCCATTCGACTCGATCTAGATACGTTAGTGGGCCCATGGGGGCCCACCAACGGGTTTGCGTGGACAAGGATACAAACGGATATACATAACATTAGAATACATCCACAAATTAAACTAAGTACAAGAATTAAAAAGCTACAATAATTAACAATGCCAAAAATTAAATTATAACATTATTGGGCTGAGCCCATATATAATAACTAACAGTATCAACTACGAGAATAATGATATGACCCAGATATAAGGAATGAGATGCAGGCCCAAAACAATAATGACAATGGCCCAAAAGGAAATACCCAGAAATTTCTGAGTGTCAAAAGTCATTATATACATGATATATACCCAATATACACCTAATGGAGAGCAGAACCATAGTGGTATACCCTTTATATACACTCAATATACACCTCAACTTAATCACTTCAGTTCCCAGAAATCGAAACTAGAACAGGACCCCCCAGAAATTTCATTCTTTAACCAAAACTTTAGACTTCTAATTGGTTTTAAAAGGCATAGGAGGTTTCTGAATGTCAACAAGGCTAATCAGTGATCCACAACACCTAAAGGAGCTACTATAATTCATCTAGATTCAATCTGAGGTCTCAACACTAATCCCGGGATGCAAACAGAGGTCTAGAGAGGTGTCAAGTTACCAAGTCAAGTAAGACAAAGTATTGAAAAGTTACAAGTAACACAGAAGCCACAACAGCAGGAACATGGAAACAATAGAGTATTCATGGTGATAGGGGCAAACAACAACAATGCAGGGAAAGGATGGGGTAAGGTCATGTCAAATCAAGCCAAAACAAACAAGACATGGCATAGATCCTATACTAGTTCCCAGTTTTAGAAATCAAAAACCAATAAGGCAAAGTGAAGGACCAAGCTAGTTCTGAGGTACGAGGGTCATGATACTCAATCCTAGGCTAAAAAATAGACACAATAGACATGGTTCAGTTTCAATGAGCAAACAGGGACAAACAACACATGAGGCAGTAATCAAATTAATCAGGTAAACAATAAAGGGATGGGATATCGCAAAATAGGAATCACACTTAGTCTCTCTAAGGCAGTTTTAATCTTGTCCTAGCCTTCCCATACTTAGTTTTAGTGACCTATGTGAAACAAAATTCCCAAACAAACTGTGACTCTACACTAGTGTAAAGAGCACAAGTCACGAAGAGCAGACATTATGAATACTACAAGCAAGTAGAACATAGGAGAACTATCAAGCATTCAGAGACAAGATGAAAGCAATCAACTTATTAGCCATTCCCAGTCCTTCTTATTCCAATTTTAAGACAAGCAACCAAGTTCCTTACACTTTCCTATCTTCTATCTCTTGTAATAGTTCCCAAAACAAGATCAACAAATGCACACAATGCATGCAAGGTTCAAAACACTTAAACTCTTCAAAGATCAACAAGATCAGCTAAAAGTCTTTCAGGTTCTTATTTTAAGCAAATTCTCAATCTAGACGGTCTCAGAACTCAATAAAACTGGCTCAAGAAAATCATTTTTATCTTCATATACTTTGCAAGATTTAGAAGTGACAAAACAAGGCAACAACCAAAGCAGAACAATCATAAAGCACACAAGCATTCTTCTTATGGTTTTAAAAGTCATATAGCCAAAACAGGTAACCACGATTTATTTTAAAGGTTTTCAGAATTAGCAAAGTTCAGTATTTCCGTAGCAAAGACTCAAAATCTAGATAACAAATCCTTTTAAGAAAGATCTTCAATAAGCCAGTTTTAAAGGAGTTTGAAGAAATCATTTTTTGTACAAGACTACTTGACAGGTTTTAAATATAGCAGTCTTAAAGGTGTGGTAACAGGTTTATCATAAACAAGACAAGCAAATATTAGACTTAGACACCTTCTAGTTTAAGATAGGTAGACTACCCAGAATCAAACAAGACACATCTCAGAATATTTAAGCCATCCTTGGCCAGATTTTAATCACTAGAAACAAGTGAAAGGAAAACCATCTCATTTTAATCTCAAAACAGTTTTAGGCAAGAAACGAAACATCCACTTTTAGAACCATTTTTTAACCTTAAAAACCTTTGAAACCCTTTTCATAAACTCTGAACCATGACAAGCAAGTCTTGACTCATATTCTTCATACCAAGGTCCAAACAACTAAGATAATCAACTTCAAGAAATCAAAAGGAGCTACAACTAACCAGAAGTCTTTAAAATTCAATGAAACAATAACAACATGCCTAGAACTAGAGAGAACCATACCTCAACAGCTTTCAATAAAACACAGATCTTAACAAAAAGTCACATATCTAGTTTTCATATCAGAAATTTCAATGTAATAGTGAAGTACAAATTAAAAACAAACCGTTCTTTATAGCTTTTGACCATTTAAACGTCAATTCCATCCAATCAACACTAAAATAACAACATTATAACACAAATAGCTTACTCAACAGTTCATAAACAGGTTGTAACCAGTGGAACAATATACTGTGGACATAAGACAAACTATTCCCTATATTCTTTAACTATTTTCAAATAATAACCCCAACTAATCACCACTAGAATTCCCTAAATCTTCATAATATCAACACCATAACATCATAATTAGCCTTAATATCTATATACAACAGTAACTAAAACAACTTCAAACAATCATAAACACATATCAATACATGTAAGTAAACTAGAATAGGATATAAATAGGATAGAATAGAGATATTACCTTTTTATAGGGTAACCTAAGGATCAAAAGAGGGGTTGAATCACAAACTTCCACACCAACACCCAAAAAATCTCAAATAGCCCTTTTGTTCTTGAATTTTTTAAAGGTAATAGTAGTGTTTTTCTATAATATCAGTATAGTAGTGTAGTAATAGTGGATTTTTAAACAATAGTAGTAGTATAAAAGTAGGATAGGAAGATCAATGTGCCCCCCAAACAAAATGTCACAATCCTATTCTATTTATAGCATGATAGTCTCATCCCTAAGGACAAAAATGTCCCAAAATGAAACCAGATTTCCTCGCCAATTCCACAACAAATTCTAATTTCAGTAAAGGACAACCAAATTTTCACATCAATCACAATATACAACTCAGAATCTAACTAATTGTACCCGAAAAATGTAAATAAAATTAGAAAATACTAAGATAGTACGCCTAGTCATTAATAAAACAAGATTACCAACTCATAACGATACAATAGTACAAAGAAGGATGAAATCCCCCAAATTCGTACCCAGCCATGAATCTATTTAGGAAGTTTACCCTTAGGTTCCTTAATTGAGTGTTTATAGTGCACAAGGTGGCAAAAAGCTCGTGGCCTTGCCCATGGCAACCATGACACGAAGAAATCAAGAGTAACAAACCTTAAGACGATTCGTTTTGGCATAAAAAATAAAATTCGAACGAAATTAAACCTAGAGATTACAAGAACTCATGATAAGGAACAAAACCCCTCAAAAAACTGGCCATAAATGGCCGTGGATCGCAGTGGGTCGACCGCCAGTGGTGGAACCCTAGAACGCATGCAACCGCCTGAGAGAGGTGAGGAGTAGTCGGGTGGATAAAATGAGAGAGTGGGGGGTGGAAGTTTGTTTTTACAAACTTCCACTTCCCTTTTTTTTTTTTTAACAAATACCCCCCTTAGACTTTTAAAAAGGTTAATTTAAAACCCCTCTCTTAATTTAAACCAACTAATACTAAGTAATATAAACACACATATGACTAAATAAAATAATTATTTTAGGCTAATTTAAAAATTTAAACTAGTAAATTTAAAAAATTAGCTTCGAAACGAGCCTAATATTGATATAGTTCCGGATAATATTTAAGAATGTGAAAAATATGGTTAAAGGTAAATCGTAATTTATACGTTGTCTTAATTAACAATTTCCCGAGTTAGACGGAACAGGATGTGTATTATTATTTATTCTTGTAATTGTCAGTTTTCACAGAATAATAATTAAACATCAACTTTGCAATTTTCTCGGGATTTTTTAAAAAAAATTTTAAGTAATTTAATTAATTTTTTTTTTTAGAGCATCCTTACTCCGTCTTGGACTCGGGAAATATGAAAATTGAAATATACATTTTATGAGGTGAAAATTAGGTGTCAACAATTGCCCCTTAGAAGTTCAAGGATGGCAAGGCCATCCTTGAGTTATCAGTGTATACTCATGTTTGACATCCCATGGGTCTAAGTTTTGAAAATCCAGAATGCTTATGTACAGTTAATATTCTAAATTCTATGAGCAACCCATAATTCCATGTCTTAGAGTAGTCATGCTAGTATTCCATGTTATGTATTACAGTTGGTTTCAGAGATTCATGATATAAATTGTTAAATGATGAACACATGTATTTGGGCCCGAGGTCACAGTTTATGTACACACATACTTGGGCCCGAGGCCACAAAATTGTGCACTTATAATTGGGCTAGAGGCCACAGTTTATGAACTCATATAAACAGATGGCTTTCCATCTTCAGAAAAGGGAGTACTTATGAACATGATTCTCATGTTCAGTTCAGTTATCCTTATGTTTCTGTTTCAGTATCAGTATGTTTCATGTTTATTGATTTGGGCTGCCCTTTGCCCGAGCACCCTACAACTATCTATTTCTTTTAGTTGGTTTTACATGCAAGTACAATTCAAATGTACTTATGTTCCTTTTTTCCCAGGGCCTGCATTTCACGATGCAGGTACTGATTTACAGGATGATGGATCTGTTTGTTAGGATTTCCTTCGTATCAGCTGCTTGGTGAGCCCCAGTCTCTTTCAGGGCGTTGCTTTTACTTTCATTATTCAGTTATGTTAGACAAGTATGTCGGGGCTTTTCCAAAGAACATTTAGTATTTCGATTTCTTCGCAGGCTTCATAGACTAGAGTAAAGTTAGTCGATTTTTAGATTTGTGTTAGCCTTGTTGGCTACACCCTTATATTCTCATATTTATTTGAGTATTTCTTATTTATAAGATTCTGTCAGACATTCTGTAGCTTAGCAATTTTATAAATTACATTCCGCATCAGTACATGTCCCATGATAATTCAGCCAGCCATGTGTTTGCTAGGTCACATGCAGTCAGGCACCGAGTGTAGTGTTACTTCCACGCCCAGATTCGGGACTTTACAATTATACTAGGTATGTTGTTGTTGGATGCATTCTTTAATTGAAGTCGTGCACTTTCATTAATTCTTCCAAGTGACCTCTCCATAAAAAGACATACATATCTATTTCAAGAAAAAGAACTTTACATTCACCAACGAAAGAGAAGATTTCATTGTCTTATTTTTCGGTTATTGATTCATTCTACTTGAAATTCTTTTACACGGTTAATGTGTAGAAATTAAACGATTTTGAAAAAGACAAAAAGAACTAACCGTTGTATGAGTAGTAATCACTAACCGTTGTATGAGTAGTAATCTAGGTATTCACCCAATCAATATCACTCAAACTAAACAGATCATTGTAAGTCGTTATGAACGACAAGACGCTATTGTTTGTGGTAGCTGATTAAAAGTAGTTGATGAGCATCACGTGCTGAGAAGTATTTTTAGGTGTTGAAGATGATATTATAAATGGAAAAGTGTCAAAAATGCCATTAAATTATGCAAAATTCACCAAATTTGCTCTCCTGCCGTTAATAGGTTGGCTAAAAAAGCCCCTATTGTTACTTAATTAGGCCAAAATGCCCTTATTTCACATAAAACTCCTAACATAATTAGAAGACTAATAAGGGCATATTTGGACCTTCACACATACATTAAGGGCAAAGTAGGTCCAATTAATTCCTAACTATAATTATTTAACAACATCATTTATAAGCAACTTGATTAAATTGCACGGAATTTTCTCACCAATTTAAGGCATAACATAAGCACATTGTTCTCCTAATAAAGATTTATATTTAAAGAACCCCTTTTTATTCTTTGAAATTCCTTAACTAATAAAAAACAGAGAAGATTTGGCAATAGGCATACTCTGTTTTCTCAATTGGCAAAATACGCACTGAATTATTATTATTATTATTATTATTATTATTATTATTATTATTATTATTATTTTACGTTTTAGGGTTCAAAAAAGGGTGCTCGGGGTTTCAGGGTTCCTTTTATAATTTTAAAGAGTTCGGGGAAAGATTTCATGTTTACTAAAATATACTTAAGTCCCTTTCTCTTCTCCTTGAAATATACTTGAGTCCCTTTCTCTCTCCAGTCAATCAGCATTTCCTTCCTCGTCTCTCTCATGCTCTCCAGTCGTTGCTCAATTCAGACATCGTTGATTTTAGGCATTTTATCAATAAACTTGTTCACTTGCAAACATTGTCTTTAGAAGCTCCTTATTCTCTTGAATTGAGAAAAGTTCTTATTTTTTTCAAATCTTCATTCTTGACAAATTTATCTTGGATAGTATACTTTTATGGTTCTTACGAATGGGTTTGTAGGCTTGGATTATGTTTGTTGTTTCTTGTTGTCTCGACCCATTTGGTCTATTTCTAGACTTGTCGTCGGTTAATATTATCTTATATCATTATTGTTCAACGACACTCTATTATTTGTATGTAGATCACAAAAAATAGTAAGAAATAGAGGAGGAAATTCCTTAAAGATAATGTCCCACCACGTAGCTCTGCAGAAGAAGATAACGAGAAGGATTCAGGTTCGACCACACGCCATCACCATCATCGCCATCAACTTCCTTCACTCAGCGTACTCCTCATGAGAATTGACGTGGATTGTCTCTTCAGGGGGTTTGGAGAGGACATACAATAGATAGAAATGCACATGCGCAGGAATGTACTTTTTCTGCGTAATCCCTGAAAGGCTCGGGGAAGAGTCTGATGATCTGATCACTCTCGTCCGACGCCCTAATAGACTGGTTTTTTTATGTAATTTTTGTAAAACTTTTATTTATGAAAGAAATGGAAGCTTTTGGACTTTCATAGATGAAAGTTTTTTTTTTTATTTTATTTTTTTTTATTTTTTATGTTTTGCTATATAAGAATGAAAATGTTTTGTTGCCATTACCTTCAGTTGTCTTTACTTTCTATCAAAAACACCATGCAAATACAAATGAATCTGTAAAATATAAACTCAAATAATTTAAAATAAAATAAGAAATATTGGACCAAAATAAAAACATAATGATCTATAATAAACCAAAGCAAATAAAGGCGACTGGTCGAAAATAGAAGCCTCATGAACTATTGAAAATTCCAAACCTCAAACCCCAAACTCTAAACCTCAAACCCCAATTTGCATAAGTCTAATGGACTATGGATAGGTATATCATAAATCGGCCCGTGTCAATTGTCAACAAATATGATTTCCGCTCAACTACACCATTTGTCAATAATCGACCACGTGATACATATAGACTAGGCTACTTCTTTGCCAAATAAGCAATTAATTAATTAATAAAATAAAATAAAGGGCTTAACATTGTTTAAAAATGATGATAATAATTTATCATATCGTATGAGAGCTCCATCAATTGGTGACATGATCCAATGAGTTTGAGAACAAGTAATAGTTGTACAAAGCACTTTCTTAGAACAAAGTTGTGTTTTGATAACTGTTACTTGTTCTTAAACTCATTGGATCATGTCACCAATTGATGAGTGCTCACATAATAACGTCTTACTAACATGTGACCAATTACTTGTGATTACCATATAAGCAATGGTTCTCAGAGCACCACCTTAGAACAAGAATATGCTTTGAAAACCATTACTTGTTCTCGAACTCATTGGATCATGTGATATGAGAACCATTACTTGTTCTCAAACTCTTTAGATCATGTGACCAATTGGTGGGGGCTCCCATATGATAAATTATTTTTAAAAAAAATTCATGTTTAAATTGTGCTAAGTCCCTTGTTATAATTTAATTAGCTAATTTTTTTTTTTTAATAGAAGTACTTTCAGGACCATTGCTTGTCCTCAAACTCATTAGATCATGTGTCTAGTCAATAGTAAGTACTCCATTGATGCTATTTTAAAGATATTTTGAGCTTTGAATCAATGTAAGAATTTTCTTGTTTTATGACATTATGGTATTGTATCTTTACCTAAAACTTCTAATTTAAATTGTACATAACGGCTCAATTCTATGTTGTATGTGATACCTTAAATCGGTGATAAAATTTACTACAATGTAATCAAGATGTTTCATATAACTGCAATTTCAAGTAATTGTTTAAAAGTTAGAAATTAAATTGAACTAACTATGCCCTTAATTTGTACGTGCAGGTGGAAATATGTGCTTATTAGTCTTTTAATTATGTCCGGTTAAGTTCTGTGTAATAAGGGCATGTGGTCCAGTTAAGTAATAATAGGGGCAATTTTTAGCCAAACTGTTAACTGCAAGGGCATTTTTGGATCAAATTATTAACGGAAGATAACTTTAGTGAATTTCATATACTTTAAGGGCATATTTTACCCTTTTCCGTTTTATAAATAAACAACTACATATTTGAATAGAAGTGAAGTGATGAAGCTGATAATAATCAATTAGTGTGTTCCTGAAAAATGTGATGATAAATACTTTTTCTGTTAAAATAACTTAAATGCCCTCAAATCTATTTGAAAAAGATATAAATTTAGAATTATTTTACATGACGAATGACAGAAATAAAATAGAGAGATATTTATTCAGTAAGAATATTTTGGAGATTACAAAAGACATCGAACACGCTAAAATTGTAAAGGACAAAAAGTGTTTTTAAGCTGTAAAACCATAAGTTAAGCGAACAAAGTATGAATTTTGACCAATTTTTGTTGATAAGCACTTTTGATATTTACCAAATATATAAATAAATCAAAAAATACCTATAGATTAATTTAACCAGCATATAACTTTAATGAGCACCATCTAAGCAAAACACATGAAAACACCAAGTCAAACAAATTAAGAGCCTCTTTGGATGGGCTTAAAATAAGATATTTATTCGATAGGCTATTTTGGAGATTACAAAAACTTATAAGTCAAAAAAAAAAAAAAGTTGGAGTAGGATAACTTATATTTTATATAAATTCAAAAAATACCTTATAATTAATTTAACTTGACATATAACTTTAATGAGCACCATCTAAGCAAAACATATGAAAACACCAAGTCAAACAAATTAAGGCCTGCTGGGCTTAAAATGAAGTCCAATTTTTTGGAGTAGGATTTATCTTATGAAAATGACTTTAAATAATTTAAGCCCAAACATTTTATCAAAAAACGTAAAAAATTTGCTTATAAAGAATTTATAAACCAATCCAAACGGGCTCTAAGCAATCAGAAGAGTGATTGGTTCGTATCAGGTCCTATTCTTATGGACTCCTAAGGAGTAAGGTCTAAAAAGACTAAAATCATGGACTGATGGAAGTAATTAAAAGTATCGACGGCTGGCGTGAACTTGTGAGCTCAGGAGAAATTAATTATTCTACTCTTAAGGTGTGTTTGGTGTGAAGGAAAATGTTATTCACAAAAAATATCTTTGGAAAATAAATGGCTCTTTTACTTATTTTTTAATGCTTGGTGAGTAAATAAAATATATTATCACAAAAGTATTTATATAAAATCAAGCCAAACACTATGAAATTGGGGGTAGGAAGTAGGAGTATGGGGCTGGTGGAAGTGGGATTGAGCAGTGGCGGAGCCAGGATTTATGCCAAGGGGGTTCAAAAATATAAAGAAAAATAAAGAAGAAGGCTAGGGGTTCGACGTCTCTTATATATACGTAAAAAATAATTTTCGCGCTTGTATATACGGTGTAATTTTTTTTTTAGAAGGGGTTCGACCCCTAGGCTCTTACTAATGTGGGGATTGAGTATCTTTGGAAGATGGGAGGAATGAAATGCCACTTATAGAACTTGTTTATCCTACTTTCACCAGAAAAATAATTTTTCTTACTTTGAACGAATTTGTTTTCCTTGAAAACATATTTTCCAATAATGTTGAAAACCAAACATTAAAAAAATTGAAAAATATACGCCAAACACAACCTTAGATCTAGCATAATATGTATTAGATCAAGCAATATATAGGCGTAACAAAAACGAAGGGGGAGAAAGAAAAGGAAAAAGAAATTAAGCAAGACAACAATAGATTACTGGTACTACACGCGAGCTTTTAAATCAAATGCTTTAATTTTTAAGGTAACTCTATAGTTGTCCTTGCTATATTATCTTGAGCGACTATAATATTTTAAATTTGTAAAAGTTGAGTAATTTTTGTCCAATTAACGATACTTTTAATGAGTCGCTTAATACCAACAAAAATGTCATGTACTTTTCAAGCTCCCAAACTAAATAATGATCTCGATCGAGGTTTTTATGGCTAAAATTCATTTCCCCTGCAATTACAATTTATTTTTGAACTGACACTCTCTTTTAAAATAAAATTGCGGTGATTCTATTGTCAGATGATTTGTGTTTTATTTTTGTCTGACAAGAGGAAAAAGTGAAATTGGGGAAAAAGATCTGTATTGGGATCATTTTTTATATTAGTCACGTAACAATTTCACTAGGTGTAATGAACGGTTTGACTGTTCCGTCAATAACATGAAAAGTACTTAATGTTTGCACGTTACTTTTTCACTAGCTTTTATTGGCCCGTAAGGATGTGCGTCAGTTGGACTAGAAGTGCTTAATTCTTAAAACTTAAAGGTTATATGTGCTCTAAGTAACACAATAGGGACGAAAACAGAACTACATTCAAACTGAAGGGACCATATGAGTTAAAAAAATCCAACCTTTTCTGTATATATATACCCCCATGAAAACACCCACTTTAATAATAATCTGCATATACGTACAAAATCGCAAAACCTTCTTCAAATAAACAAAATAAACATGATAAGTTGGGAAGATATATACAAGGTGGTGGTGGCCATGGTGCCACTCTATGTAGCACTTGGTTTAGGCTATGGTTCAGTGAGATGGTGGCACATGTTCAAGCCGGAACAATGTAATACCATTAATAGATTCAATTGCTTCTTCATTGTCCCTTTTTTCAATTTCCAATTCATAGCTAACATCAACCCTTACAACCTCAACTACCGCTTTTTAACCGGAGACATAATTTCCAAAGCGCCCAGTGGTCACGATCTCTAAGCGTAAAATTGCTTTTATAGAAAAGGGCTTTTCCTGGTCCATAACAACTTTTTCTTTGTCCACCTTGAATAACACGCTTGTTGTTGGTGTCCCATTGATGAAGGCCATGTATGGGGATTTAGGGGTTGATCTTGTAGTTCAAGCAGCTGTGATTCAAGCTTTGTTATGGCTTACTTCTTTGTTGTTTGCACTTGAGTTTTGGAAAACAAAGATGAATAATAGGGATGATGATGTGATTATTGCTGATTCCAACAATAATAATTCTGTTGAATTGGGGAGTATTGGTGACTTGGAAGGAAATGCTGCTACTCAAATAAGGAATAATAATAA
>NC_081348.1:8397771-8418023 GCF_029784015.1 Lycium ferocissimum
GTCAAAACCAATGTAGACATTGTTGATACATGATATCAGGGTTAGATTGAGTCGTTGTTTTGTATGGCTTGCTTGAGGAAAAGCAAATACTTTAAGTTGGGGGTGTTGATGTGGCGTGATTTTACGCCACAATCAATGCTTTTCGGCTATAAGTTTTACTTGTTTTTTAAGCAAGTCTATGTGATTTTACGTGCTTTTTATTGGATTTCAGGTATTAAGTGGTTTGATGGCAAAAGTTGAAGAAGTGGAGAAAATAACAAAGTCACTGAGGAGGCAGTTTGACGGAGACACTAGACGGGCCGCATAACTTTATGCGGACCGTCAAATGAACCGTATAACGGTCACAGTGAGCAGAGATCGATGAGCCATTCCTGCGGAACATTTATACGGACCGTAGAATATTTGACGGTCCGTCAAAATGGATCGTAAAAGATCTGTGAAGAATTTTTAAGGATGGAAGAAAGCAATTTGACGGTCCGTATAAGCGTTTTACGGGACCGTATAATGGACGTAGACCGAACCGACGGCAATTGTATCTTTTCACTTCTTACGATTTAGGGTCTTATAAATACCCGTTATAGGTTTAGTATTCAACACTGAGTAACTCGTCTTATTTTTCCTTAGTATTAGCTATTCATAGTTTTGAAGTCTTTTGGAGATTACAAACAATTACAATTAACTTCTCTTCAATTCCAAGCAATCAATTGTAAGCATTATGTTTTCTATTACTGCTTATTGTTCTTCTCCTTCTATGAGTAGCTAATTTCCCTTACTAGGGTTGTGAACCCAATTGATGGGTGTTTTGTGATTGGGTTTGTGATTGATATAGAAATAATGGATTGTTAGGGTTTGTTTATTCTTCATTCTTCATACATAATTAATGGTTGCAAACATTGATTAAAGTCATAAACCTTGATTTATTTGGGAAAATAATTAGGGTTGGTAAGAATAAACAACAAGAACTCAAAGCTTTAACCTTTGTTTAATAAATTCACTTAGGAATAAGAAGAATTTACTTGGCATGATTAATCGTTCTTCATAGTTACTTTCTTATATTTGGGAAAATCATAGAAAAAGAAATAATCTTTATTTATTGAAATAGTAGAGATTCATATAGAGATTAAGTGCATTCATACAATGATCCATTAGAAGTATATCAAGATCAATACCCATGATCATACACTCTATCTAACGGGGACACAATCTTAGTTTCTTTTACCATAAATTCACAACCAAAGCAATAGTTAGCAATTAGTTACTAAAAACCCAACTTTTACCAAAATCATCGGATTAAGACATTAGACCTAAACATAGCATTCTACGAATTTAGTAACCTTTTCATGCCCTATTCCCTGTGGGATTCGACCCCAACCTTGTTGGGTTACTATATTTGACAACGTCCGCGTTATACCATTAATAGGTGTAATTTGAGCGTATCAATCCGTCACTTGAAGTATCAACATCTTCCTTCGTAGCAGAGTTCTTGGATCCAGAGAGATCAAGTAGAGTTAGAGTCTTCTTAATCTTTTCAGCAATGCTGCTTCCTTTCTCCGATACATCAGTAGAGGATCTCGCTCCTTTTGGAGATGAAGATCCAAAAACAGGAGTTGTTACGGACGACACTTGGAGTGCTTGTTATCCCAACATGCTTGCTTTGCTCCTCGTAACTGGTCCAATGCTACCAAAGGTAATGTCGAGGGTGCTTTCCACGTCGGAGAGAACTTGGAGCTAGCAACCTTAGAGGATATTGATTTGGAGTTGATCTTCTCTGAAGTCATCTCGATGTTGTTAAACTTTGATGATTGAAAAGTTGAGATGACAGATAGAGATTGTCCCACTGGGCGTGCCAGAAGTTGTAGACAATAAAATTCACGTCGAGAAAATAATAATCAAGACAAGAAAATATCGCAACAATCGTTGTATTTGATTTCAGAATATGAGTGTTACAATCTCTATGAATCCTCTGATTTGCCTTTTCTATAGTAAATTCAAGGGCTTTTGAGTTTGATCTTGAATTTAATAGATTTGATCTTGACTTGTACTTGAATTCAAGGGCTTTTGAGCTTGATCTTGAATCTGGGTCTTGATCTCTAGAACTTCTAGAGAAATACTTGAATGCTTGAATGCTTTTAGCTTGTGGAGAAATCTGCAGTGTTTGATCCACGAGCTCTCTCTTGCTTCTTGTTAGAATTTCTGTCCCTTTTTCTGAATTATGAGGTCCCTATTTATAATTGTAGGATGGAGGAGTTGCGATAAGGATAGGTTTCTTTCAACCAATCAAATTAAGCTGACATGCCGATATTTGATTGGCCGGAACATGTCATTTGTACACATGGCACATCTTCATTGGCCTTTGATTTGACTAGGCATGCTGCATCATTTTGACACGTGGCATGACCCTATAGGCTCCTTTATTTGACTTGGCGTGCCACGTCATTTGACATGTGGCACCAATTCGGGCCTCTTGAATAAGATGACACCTTGGGCTTGACAAAATGGGCTCATTATTTATAGCCCAAATCAATGGACTAGCTTGAAGAAAATTGGATCATTAATCAAATCCATATTTATTGGACTTAAATAATTAAGTCAATCATATTAACCCATAATATTTTTTGGACTAATATATCTTGAATTTAATATAATCCAAATTTCTTGTGGATTTAAATTTAATAAAATATCATTGTCCACACAAATAATTGAAAAATAAATGTGCTTAGTCGGATGTAACAAAAACTAAAATTAATATTTATCAATAATCGAGTGACCCAAAGTGCTATTAGCCATATTATATAGAGTATTTAATATTATTTGATATAAGCAAATCTTTTTTTTTTCTTCCAGTTAGTCTGTTCCTATTAATGTTGAAGCCCCCTCATCCCCAACCCCTTCGGTATATGTAGCGTTAGCGTTAAGTAGGAATAAGGAGCGCTAAATTTCCTTTTTATTCCAGATTGTCTGTTTCTAGATGGTTGGAGTAAGCCTGTCAACCGGTCCGGTTGAACCGGTCAAAATCGGTAACCGGATCCTGATTAACCGGTTCCGTAACCGGACCCGGTGGATCGTTTACCGGTCGCCGGTCTATCGGAGTTCAATACTAGGCCAGTTTTCAAAAACCGTTGGAGTACATAGTGATAAGACATTGTATTTTGTTTATGTTAATAATTTATTCAAATATGACTATGTTCACATAAGTACTAGTGCAGTATTTTAAAAGGCGAGGGCGTAAGGCGGGGCGTCTTACATCTGCCTCAGTGAGGCATAAGCCCCGTGGCACGGGGCGTAAGCCCCATGGGGTTTTAATTTTTAGTATTTTATAAAATGATATAATTGTAATAAATACTTTTAAATAGGTGAAATAGCGTAAAAAATTGAAGAAAACTATAAATAAGTGTATATATGCTCCACCTCAAAAAAAAAAAAAAAAACTAATTAGAACAATCTATTATAAAAAAAAAAAAAACTAATTAGAACAATCTATTATACACTACTTACAAGTACAAATGACTGCTCGTTACTTTTTTGAGATAGTAGAAGACAAGATAAATAATTGGAAAAGAATATATATTAGGCGTTCTAGCAATAAAAAAAGGTCTTGACTTTTAAATTTAATGCTTCAGTTCCTTTTTAAAACATTTGGGTAATTACATGTTGACTTTTGAGAATTTGGGCATTATATTAAGGACTTATTTAACAAATTTCGTTTTAATTTGAAGAAGTTTTCTGGGCTTCCGCCCCAACACGCCCCATAAAAAAAAAAAACTCGCACCAAATGCCCGGGCGTACGCCCCGAATTGCTGGGCGTATGCCTTTGGAGACTTTCGCCCCGACCCATCGCCCCGGGGCATTTTTGGTACGCCCCGCCCCGGGGCTCGCCCCGAAAACGCCTTTTAAAACACTGCACTATTGGCTCTTTACCGCTAGTGATTGACATATCTATGTTAAAGCTCTAGTTGATTTCACCTCCACACTCAAATCATGGGTCCTCCTCTGATAATCAGCACGAAATTCTTATCAAATACATTATCTCTAAATTGTAATGTAATTTACTTTCTTCTTCGGCACAAGGTACATTTCCTTTATACTTATGTTGGGATGTTATTATACCTTTTTCTATGCAAAATCCATTGTATGCATGCTTAAGTTATCTCACATGTAAGATGATAATTATAATAATTTATAATGATGACTAATATTTGTATGCTGTTAAAAAGTTTATATCATGTTAGACCTAATCTCACGAACAGTACATATAATGCTATGATTAAAACAATTAGAAAATTGTTTCACCGTTTATTTCATGGGTATTTACATGTTATATCCTATCCATCCATGAAATTTTTTAGCTAGTAACGAAAGAGATATCTTGATCTTGTAAATTAATTCAACTATTTTCCATGATATATTTTACCTATATCAAATTTATCAAAGCTTAAATTTGTGAGACGACATTTCTGAAAGAACAAAAACTATTATCATGAGTACTTGATGCTGAAATTCACCTTGCCGCTACGAGTTTTGGTGATACTGTTATCGAAAGAAATGAAACATCAAGTCACATTATGGCTAAGAGCTCATTATGTGTGGATGCATTTACAATTACAAGATTCGAAGTTAATCTCATGCTTTCTGATAGCTGAGCAACATACCTTTTAATAAAAAAAATCATGAAACTCGTCCGCTAAATCTACTTCATTTCCTGAAGCGAATGTAGTTACAATGATTTAAAATCCGAAAGAAGACTAGATAGTTATTGAGGCCATATGAATCTATAGGAGTGTAGCAAGGGACGAAATAATAATCGTCATCACTACAAAAAATGGGTAATTTGCAGAGCTTGAAAGTTGCAATTCACGGAGGTTTTATCCTCTTCTAGCAACTAGTGAGGCTAAAACCTCCGCGAATTGTAACTTTCAACCTCCGCAAATTACTCATTTTTTTGTAGTGCATGGCGGTGGTCATTACAAATATGAGCACAATAAGGGTTCTCAAAATAATCATTCTAAAGATTTACAATATCTACCCTCGGTGTGACATGTAAGGATATTGGGCATGGGAAAGCCGTACGCCCGAACATTTTATCAAACTTTATGAATCCTCCATCAAAAGAAAGAAAAACAAAGTTGAGCCACACTAAACTTTTTAAATGATGTTGAGGCGGGTCATATGATCATGAGACAAACTTTCCCTATAAAGATGATGAATCAAAGGCCTTCCTTGTATTACTCATTTAGAAGTTGGAGACTTTTTTAAGGATCATAACTGAAGATTTGTTAACGGGGAATGAAACCATAAGAAAAATTACTTTTCAATCTTATGTGTTTAACTATTTTGTGTTTTCACTAAAGCCGGTCTGGTTTCTTATAGTTTCTAATGTTGTAAGAATTCTATGTTTCTTATTAAAGGGCTTTGTACTTTTATGAAAAATATGAAATTCTCAAATATACAGTTGGCCGTATAAACAATAAAAAAAGGTAAATTCCTTCTTGATAGTGCTACAACATACATTATATCAAGGGATACGATATATTTCTCTTATTTCATTATGAAAGAAGTCAATGCAGTAATAATATTTGATAGTACCAAATTAATTGAGGACTCTGGAAAAGCAGCCATAGTAATATCTGAAGGAACTACACTGGCTATCAATGATATGTTATATTGTAATTGGTCTCAAAGAAACCTATTGAGTTTCAAGTATATTGAGACCACCAATAGAGGAAAGTTTGAATACCTTAAAATTACTATAACGACCGCCGGAAAGAAATGTATGCATGAAAAATACCCGAATTTTCCTCCGGCATATACTATACACGAATTAGTATAGTCGATCACATGCCATAGTAAATGAGGAGTACGATTGAACTGTTGTGTTGTTGTTGGTACTTAGACGACCTATTTGGTACTTTGTTTTTAGTTATTTTGAGTTAGTGTTCTTGTTGTTGTTGTTGTAGTTGGTGATTTGATTAGATATTCATGGAATTTTGGTTGGAGATTTTTGTGGTGTTGGAGGATTGACGACATCACAGTGCTGGATTTAACCTTTTTATTATATTTTATGTGTGGCAGGTGATGTAGCTATAAATGAGCATTGCCTGCTAGTTTTTTTCTTCAGAAAATCGATGGACGCTATCGATTTGTTCAAAATAATTTTCTAGAATTGTAACAAAATCAACGAAGCCGGCCAATTGGTAATTTCACAGAAATTTTACCATAGAAATTAAAAAATCGATAGAGTCGGTCGGTATGTTTATATAGATTTTGACAAAATCACTATAAAAAATTACTTAATTTGCGGGGGTCACCGCTAACCGCCACAAATTGTATCAAATAGGGGGAGTTTCATTAAGTACCGCAAATTATTACAGTTAGCGGGGTTATAACACAGCTACTTTTAGAAAAACGGCAAAGGGTCAAAAATGCCCTTAAATAATGCTAAATGTACAAAAATACCTTTCGTTCATAGTTTGGTCCAAGAATACAATTAAACTCTACAAAATTGCCCCTATTGTTACTTTGGGTCAAAAATGTCATTTTCCTAATAAACATATTGTTTCTTTACTTTTTAGAGATATTATTTTTAAAAAAAACCCTTTTCTTGATTCTTTTCTATTAAAATATCTTAACCTAATAAAAAAATGGGAGATAATTTTTTTCTTCTTAATCTCATTTTATCAATTAAAATAAAATTAAACCATGTATTTTTTTTAACTGATAAAACATATCATATATATAAGATCATAGTAACCACATTATTAATTTTCATTTAGATAACGATAAAATTCTTTTTCCTAATAAAATAGAAAATATTTTTACTTTTTAATCTTTTTCAAATTGAAGTAGGATAAGCATTTGCTGATATAATCATTAGGTTTAAAGTTAAATACAATAATCATAATGTCATAAAACAAGAAAATTTATTACACTGCTTCAAATCACAAAATATCTTTAAGAATGTGTTTTCATTAAAAAAATATTTTTATAAAAAAAAAATGTGTTTAAAAGAAACGAAATAATATGTTGATTAGGAAAAATGCATTTTTGACCCAATTAAATAACAATACGGACATTTTTGTTCAATTTCGTATAGTTTAAGCAGCATCGTTTGGAGTTAAATGGTGCATCCATAATGAATACACTAATTTTACCTTGGAGATGGACTCTCAGATCGTCATTAACACGTTGATAGAGAACAGAGCTAACAAATACATATTGGGTAAGAGATGCACATAATCTCTCTTTGCACCTTTTTCTGAAAGGTAACTCTTTATCCGTGTGTAGTAATTTGGAGGTTAATGATATATCCACCTCATGTAACCTATCTTGGTGTTTGGAGAATTGTTTTTTGGTTAGATTTGTTGTTGTTTAGATAAACTGATGATGGGAGTTTGTTCTTCATGATAAATTTGTGTTTGATTGTTGAAATTTGAATAAAGAGTTGTTTCTGGGTAAAATTATTCACCTAAATGTTAGGCATTAAGTTTGACATAAATGCCTAAACTTCAGTCATATGTACCTAAAATTTGGTCATGTATGCGACCTCCCAACTTCAGACAAGATTTTTGAAATTTCAAGCCCGAATGTTTGAAGTTATAGCAAAAGTGGCTAAACTTGCAATTCTTTTATACTATGAATATGACTTAAAGGTGATCCCAAGATCGGTTATGTGTGAAACTATCCCGTTATAGATTCTCCTATGATTTGTGTGAGTTTAATTCTCACTATCCTTTTTTTTTTTTTTTTCTTTATGTATTTTTTTGGATCCCTTATATAATATAAAATTTGTAATGGGATAGTTACCTTTTTGGACAGTCAGGTGGTCTAGTTTACAAAATATGACCAAATATATACGTTTTGTATATACATGTAATATATATAATCAGTGACTCAGTTTTTTATATTTTGTCCATATTAGTAAATAAATTTGGTCGAATCGTACATATTGGTAAGTTGCCCATTTTTTAAAGTGAAACTTACATAAACAACTATCTTTTAATAGCTGCTAACAATTTATAGCTACTTTTTCTATATTTACAAACCGTAGCTAGTTTTTGTTGTATTCGGTTGTATTTCGCGTTTTTGAAATACACAGAAATACAAAATCCGACAGAGTTCGCGTTTTTGAAATATACGGAAATACAAAATCCGGCAGAGTAAAAATAGGCTGTATTTATGGAACAGATTCTCTTCTTCCATTTTAAATGGTAAGTCAAATTAAATCAACGATGTATCACGCATAACGGCTGAAGTTCCATAACAGCTCACGTTTCTCTCTCCAAATTACTCCATTCCAAACTTTTTGAATTCAAAAAAACTCAGCACATAATTTTCCAAAAATCAGAAGTCTCCCAGAATACATCGTTTTGCCGGATTCGGTTGTATTTTAATTTTTTTAAATACGCGTAAATACCCAGCGGCTGTATTTCGTCGTTTTGAAATACAACGAAATACAAATGTCCCAACGGCTGTATATCATTGTTTACAAATGTCCCATCGGAAGATTCACTATATTTACACCAAAAAAAGATGAATACATTGAAATACAGCGAAATATAAAAATCGTGAAAATAAAGTGGAGCAAAAACAGGCTTTATATTTGGAACATTCACTATATTTACACCAAAAAAAAAAAGATGAATACATTGAAATACAGCAAAATATAAAAATCGTGAAAACGACATTTAGTTGCCCGAATCTTCATAACGATTTACTGGAGAAGCTTAGCGGAGGCGTTAATCTTCACAGAAAAGAGTGGCGAGTAGGGCCTCTTTCGATTGCTCTGGAGATTAGGTAAGCAATAACTAAATCCTTCTCTGAGGCAAAATTTCAAACATGTGGTGGGCAGGAAGGAATTTTAGTTGAAGTGAACAAATGGGAGTGTAATTCTACCCCATTATTAGATTTCAGTCACAGATTGAGTCTCAATTCATATACCAACTGCATGTGTTGTTTCCCAAGAGATTAACCCAAACAAATATAATCAAAGAAAGTGTGCAGAATTTAGGCCAAATGACAGCTACTTTTTTGGTGGAGATGGAGGAGGGGGAGGAGGGGTAAAGGCAAACGAGATCTGGTACCGCTATTTTTGGTGTTGACAGTAGTGTTGTGGTGGACATGGAGGAGGGAGGGGTAAGGGAAACAATATCTGGGATAGGAGAGGGAACGGAGAGACAGAGAGAGAGAGAGAGAGAAAGAGAGGGGTGAGAGAGAAGATAGATTTGGTAAGTGAGAGAAAATCAATTTAAAAGAAAAATTTGTGAAATACAGGACACTAATTATGATGTGTAATTTAAGAAAATATTTTAGCTATGAAAAATAAATAAAATAAAAGACAGTTATTATTCATAAATAGGTTTTAAAGATAATTATGATAAGTAAATTTCTTTTTCTTTAAAATGGGGGAAGGGGTTAGTCAACACCTGCAACACCCAGCGTCGGCTTTCCCCCCTTTTAACTATATGACATTGTTAGAATGTTTTGACTTAATGACTTAATGACTTTATGTTATGCTACCATTTCACGTTAAGATCGCAGAAATGCAAGAATGAGGAACAATATATACAGTAGTAATTGATATTGATAATAAGGAGGTGCATGATTCCTCTACGTGTGGTGTTCACCACGTGTGCAGCATGTGAAAAAATGGCAAATAATGCATTACAATATTTAAAATTCTAATAAACTAATTTTAAACTAGTACTAGCACTACATGTTATCTCACGTCTAAAGATAATTAATTTTAAATCCTTGAAAACTAAATCATCCGATAACTTCAAATAGATCCTTTTGATTAAACCGTTTACTAAACTCATGTATATATAGAGCCACAATAGCTTTCAAATATCTCTCCATCTGTCTTTTTCAAATGGGTAAAGTAGTTGAGAGAATTGGACTTTTTCTAAATATTGCTGCTATTTTGGTTGGCATAATAGCAAGCTTTTTCGTATTAGAAGCAAATGCTGGGGAAGTAGTCACAAATATTAGTGGAAACAGTAGTACAAAAAAGATCAAGAGTTGTGATTTATTTGAAGGAAGTTGGGTTATTGATAATTCATATCCATTGTATAATTCAATAGCTTGTCCATTCATAAGAAAGGAATTTGATTGCATCAAATATGGAAAACCTAATCTTGAATACCTTAAATATAGATGGCAACCCAAGGGTTGTGTCTTGCCCAGGTTCGTATTTCTCACCCACTTGTGCTACTATTTTCATTAGCGTACATAAAATTTTTAGTAAGAGGTATCAACATTTGAAGAATTAACAAATCACTATAATAACAAGCGATGTCATCTTTTATATATATGCCAAATATTTTCATTTTGCTTGTTTGTATATAAACATTCACTATAAAAAATTGGTTAATTTGCGCAGGTTGAAAGTTTCAATTCGCGGAGGTTTTAGCCTCCACTATTTGCTAGCGGAAGATAAAAACCTCGCAAATTGCAACTTTCAACCTCCGCAAATTACCCATTTTTTTTGTAGTGATTTCTAGTAAAAGATTTCGGTGAAGCGGGACACTGCTTCGGGCAAAGTGCATCCACCCCGACTACTCTTTGGAACTTTTTTTTTTTTTTCTAATAGCCCTGTAAAATGTGCACATTTGCATAGCTTTACCTTAATTCCGTTTCACAAACAGTACATTCTTGCATCGATAAACTTTATCATGCCGAAATCTGATCTAAAACCCTATAAGTGTACAAACACACTACTAAGTTTGTAGCTCATAAAACTAGTGAACATCACTAAGGCAAAGCCTAGAGCGGCTTTGCACCTCCGTTTTCTTGAACGGAATTTAGTGGAGTAGAGGAACCACTCTTCTTCCTCGAATGGCTCGACTGCCCTGTAAAGGTCTTTCGGCTTTGTTTAGACCACTACCAACAGCTACAAGGCCAGTTCCTACTATCACTGCTTGGGACAAGACCTACTCCTGCCCCAAGGCCGGTCCCCACCATGCCAACGCCTGAACCGACGAGTGATGATATCCCGTCAAGGGCATCCGTAGTGCTGCCTTTAGGCTCTTTCTTTCTTCTATCTTGTCTAATACTTCATTATCGCGTTGATTGCGGATAAAATATTTATACATTCACATCAGACATAAGGTAATTATATTTCAATTCATTTCATATGATAAACATTAATTTATGCTGTGACTTCATCGCTAAAAAGCTGAAATATTATACAGAAAATTAAGTAAAGCTATATATGTTGCCCATGTTGTTGTAGCATTCATATTATTGTAATTTTGCAGATTTGATGGTAAAAAATTCTTGAGAAGATACAGAGGAAAGAAGATAATGTATATTGGGGATTCTTTAAGTCTAAACAACTTTGAATCACTTCTGTGCTTACTTCATGCTGCAGTTCCCAATTCCAAATTCAAGCAACAGACAAATAAACAAACTGTTTCCGTCACTTTTGAGGTGAATCCCGTCTTTTTTCTTTTTTCTTTTTTTCTCTTTAACTGTCATAATTTTTCTCTGAAAATTTCATTTTCTTGTTATTATTGCAAGAAAAGAACCTGAGAATAATCTCATTTTTAGCTGTGAACACAAAAATTACATGTTGACATAAAAAAGTGAACTTTCTGCAAGGGTGTATATATGTGTTAAAAATTTCACTAAAGAAGTACAACAAAATTTGAATCTAGTAACAAATGGGATGTGATAGAATTTTGAACTCGAACACATAAATTTAAATACTGAATCCGTCTTTGACTTTTCGTTTGAAATTTCGCAGGTCTATGGAGTTGAAGTAATACTATTTCATTCAAATTACTTGGTAGACATTGAAGTGGAACCCAATATTGGAAGAGTATTAAAACTCAATTCAATGAAATATGGACGGATTTGGAGAGAAGCTGACGTCTTGATCTTCAATACTTGGCTTTGGTATCCACGATCCGATTCTAAGCAACCGTATGTACTTAATCTTATACATGCATGATTAGAGTTTTCTTTACTTTGTTCTCTCTTTATGATTTATGATAAGTCTAATTGGAGTATATTTTTGTATGTGTAGATGGGATTTTGTTGAAAATAATGGCACAATATCGAAAGACATGGACCGGATAGAAGCTTTCCGTGTAGGTTTAAATACATGGGCTAAATGGGTTGAAACGGAGGTTGATACAAAGAAAACCAAAGTATTTTTCCAAGGAGCATCTCCCATGCATTACCAGTAAGAATTTTCAATCATACTGTAATTTTATTCCTTGTTCCTACGTTGTGTTCTTTTTCTATGTCACAGAGTACTTTTGCAGGTTCCATCAATTCAATCTATTTGATGGAGAAAATATTGTCCAGTGACCAAATGACAAAAAATAAATCTGAAAAATGGCTTTAATCCTACCAAATACATCCTAAAAGAATTAATGATTTAGACATTGTTCGAAAAATAGAACATAGTGACTTATCATGTTCTCCTTTAACTAATTGATATCAAGCCAATAAAAAGACAATTGAATTTGATGGATTAATTTGCTTTTTTGCTTTGATTGGTTGTGCTCAGTTCACAAAATTTTTAATTGTTTATGCGGTCTGTTATCAGTTTCTCAATTTCTAAAATATCACGGTAGAAGTGGTAAACAAGCAGGTTGGGTTTGATTTGGACAAGTAAAAATTGATCAGACCGATCAATAGATAGGTGATGATTCAACCTTCTCAAAGTATGTTTGAGCCAATGTAGATTGGTCAAGATGAGTCAAATAACAGGTCATAATCAAATCTGCCCAACATGATCCAACTTTCCCTCTTTTTTTTGTTTTTTTCGTTTGTTCTTTTGTTTTTGAAAGAAGTTTAAAAATTATTTAGCTTAATTTCTTCCAAGTTTACATAATTTCACCTTCTTCAAATAATTTGATTTTGTGTATTTAGGTCTGGGTTGCATATTGACCCGTTATGTAACACTAATTAACCTATTTTGATCCAATAGTTTAATGTGTCATTTTTTAGTCCGATTCGCTGGGTCAAATCAACAAATGATCATAATCTAACCCACTAAAATTGCTGGTCAGACGAGTTACCAAATCATAGGTTAAATTTATCACCTTTAATATCACTAAAACTCCGGAAAGGAAAAAAAAAATCAAAATTCTTGTAGATGATGATTCAAACCAACAAAATGTGAAAGTGTACACATAAAGCACCATTTCAAACACTAAATATTTCCGAGTGATGTCTAATCTCACGTATATCCTTCTGTTTGCCTAATCATTTTTGTAAAAAACCTTTTTCAGTGGATCTGAATGGGGTGAGCCAGGAGTAAAGAATTGCTTCAACGTGACAACACCAGTAAAAGGATCAATATACCCAAGTGGCTTACCAATTCCTGTAAAGATAGTGAAACAAGTTATAAAGAGCATGTCAAAGCCGATAGTAAATTTACTTGACATAACAAAGCTTTCACAACTAAGAAAAGATGGGCATCCCAGCATATACAATGGCTTACATGGCTTTGATTGTACACATTGGTGCATTGCTGGAGTTCCTGATACTTGGAATAACATTCTATATGCTTCTCTCTTCGCCACTTCTTCCAAACATTCCATTTAATTATATTAATTAAGCATATGCATTCAATTTTTATTGGAATATTTGTATGTTTTATTATTTTTATCAGCTTATAGGAAAAGATCCAGACCCAAATTCTCATATTTTAACTTAAGTTTTCATAATACTTCTAATTATTGGCTTGCTGTGGAATTTGAAAATATATTGTTTACGGGTTGATTGAAAGCTTGTGAGGATTTGATATTTGTATGTTATTTTTTGTTTCTTATCCGGTGTCAGATACCTGTTTTGGAGATTAAAATGTTCCTTATCAAAAGCGAAAGAGAAATTGGCGTAAAATTGTACAACCCAACCCACTTAATAGCAAGAAATAGCACCTCCATAACCCAAATAAGTGTTTTGACTAAGAGATAAGGGTCAAAAACACACCCTAACTATCACTTTTTTTTTAGTTTTATACCTAAACTATCATAAGGTTGAGAAAACTATCTAAACTATCACTATCACTATCTAGTTTGCAAATTAAAACACACCTGAACTAAATGTGTAAACTCAGCTTTCTAAAAAGTGAAGTCAAACTCCCAGTGGTGAAATTTTCTCAAAAAAATTGTTCACTTGGCATAAGTAATGCTATGGTGGCACAACATGGAAATTAAAAAATAATATTTTTTTTTATAAAAAAAAATACACAAATATCTAAGGCTTGTTTTGGACCACACATTTCAAAAGTCTACCTTTATTTCTTAAATTTTATGCCAAGTCAAAAGAGGACAATCTTTTTGGGACGGAGGAAGTATATTTAAAAAAAAAAAAAAATCTGGATGTTTAAGAAAATATGAAAAAAAAATTGTAAAAAAAAAGATTTCAAAAAATGGAAAAGTTATTTTTTTTTATATAAAAAATGTGAAAACTAAATAATCAATTTTCTTTTTTAAAAAAAAAAATTTCACTTTTTAAACTATTTTTTTCTACAATTTTTGATATTTTTTTAAAAAAATTATTACTATTTTTCAGTTTATTTTTTAAAACAAAAAATTTTTTTAATTTTCATAGGTGTAATGTTATTTATCCACGTGAACAACACTTATCAACATTTTTATATAAAATGGAGAGTGTAGATCGTATTTCAAAGAATAATTTATGTGTGCAAACTATTTTTCAGTTTTTTCATATTTTTTTAAAAAAAATGAGGATGTTTTAACTTTTCAGTAATGTCGCCAACACTAAAAAAATGTATGCATTCTCCCTCTCTTTATCAAGAAAATGTTTCTTCACCATCCTCATCTTCTATCTCTCTCTCCCCTCCGCTACTGAAAATGAAAATTATGGAGGAGTGCATCTGGTGGGGCATCTATGTCGTCTTCAAATAGCTTTGCATCTGGTTGGGTCAAAGTCTCATTTCATGCTCCTCTTCTTTTTCTTTTTTGGATTTCGAATTTTCTTATCTGCATAATTGCGATTTGTTTTGACTAGATGATATCGGGTTTTGTTGGAAACATCTTAAGGAGCTTCAATATTAATTTTGGAGATGGTTTGAAGTAGATTTGAGATGATATCTAGATTGTATCCGGGATTTTCATTTAGGGGTTCGAAAAATTAAAATTCGATATACGAGATATTTGTAAGATAAAATGTTTACGAAATTAGGTAATAAGTTGAATTTGTAAGTGAGGTATAGGATATGTGAACACTTTTAATCTATTTTGATTTTTTGGGAAATGTATATGCGGATCTGTTTGCAGTGACTTATGAACATACAAGCTGATAATTTGGATGAATGTGTCAATATTATGGATTCAAGCTAAATATACGTATATATATTATTATACTATTATCGTGTTGGATGGATGAATTGAGCCAAAGAACACTACAAATTCGGATCAAAATTAGAAAGAGAGAGAGAGAGAGCGCCTCAATATAAATTATACGGAAAAGGGTCAAAATTACGATATCTGAAAAATAGTTCCATTCAATAAAGATATCTTTGTAATTAATGCCAATTACTAAAAATGTATGCATCAAAGTCTCATTTCAAGAAATTTTTACCCCTAAAATAACTCAATTCTTTTTTTTTTAAAAATAATATGAATAATTTTCATCTCTAATAATTTTATTAGTTTGGGGTTGAAAAATAATAATTTTATGGAGGTAAAAAATTATTTGAGGGGTAAAATAATTTTGTTGGCAAAAGTTAACTGCAGGTATCTGGTTGGGTCAAAGTCTCATTTTTCATGTAATTTTTTAATTTATATTACAATGTTTTAGATGAAAAGCTAAGCTTAAAAGTAATTGCACCTATTTTGTTTTTGACTTATATATAAAGCCCTTTTAAAATAAAGAAAGCCTTAAAAAGGATAATCACTGATTAATTATTGGAGATGGTTTGACGTTGAATAATCGATTGACTATCAATCCGGTCATGGGGGAACCGACTAACGGTCACGATCGTAGACCCATTTTTACTATCTTACCATGTCAAATCCTTGTTTGATGAAGAACGGTTTCCTCCGACCGGACTTCACGGTTTTCACCACTTTTGATGCAACACTCTGCCTCGACGGCGTTCGTGCTTGTTTCTTGATTCCTTGATCCTCTCAAGTCCCCTAAATCTAGCATTAATCAAATTTTTTGAACCCACAAATCACTAAATCAACATCTTCTCTAATGTTTAGGGTATTCAATATATATATATATATATATATATATATATATATATATATATAGTGTATTTTTTTATCGAGGGTGTCCCAAACACCCTCGCCGGGCCCTAGGTCCGGGCCTGACTGTATATCCTATTCGTTTATCTCCTATATTGCTACTACTATATATAACGGAGAATATGAAGTTTTCGTAGTCCTCATCAGGATTACCATCGTAATTTTAGCTATGCTTTACTTCGTAAAAGTTGGATGGAGTTGACCGTTTTCTTTTCAAGTTCCTTTTGCCCTTCAGTTACTTATTTATTACCTTAGTTACCCTCATACTTTTCAGTAAATTTAGAGCATCTCTTAGGGCTTTTTAAACCCTTCAAAAAGGCTTAAAATGTGATGATGTCAGCAATTTCATACGCAGCTATGACCTATTGATCTATGAAGAACTTCATCACTGTCTGCACTCTTTAAGAAATTAATACTACTTCTATTTGTTAAACAAGTTTGCTCGTCTTCAACCATTTAAGATTTGACACACCAAGTGTAAAATATATTTCATTTTTATGTATCTGTCAACACCTTGAATAGTTTATATAGCCTATTAGCCAAGTTTTTGGGAAGTTAAAGTGCTTAATTTATTTCAAAAGAATTTTTATTTTATTAAAAAAAAAAAAAAAAAACCACTCGCTTTTGGAAATCCATCCTCCAAACAGAAAATCATTTTAACGAGAAGCTAACGGTAAGATTCTTTCTTTTTTCTTTTGGCGGAAATGAAAATAAGCTTTTTGAGATCCACAGTTCACAATGCTGAACAAGTTCCTAATTATCTCATTTTAAGTGGGGAATTAATTTTTTTCAGCTGAGTTTTGGGATTCACTTGTCTATTTCATGTCATAAATTGTCTGTTTTGGTGTTACTGTTTAATGACTAGGAGGACGCATTTATAAAGAACTAGTAAACTAAACCGCGCTTCGCGCAGTCATAAATAATTTCATAAAAATCTTACTTTAATTAGTAGCACATGTATTTTAATTTTTTTAGTAGCATGTAGATTTTAAAAAATAATAATAAATACAATTTCTGATTTAAGATAAGTGTTGTGTCACCTCTTTAAGACCACATTTTTTTTTTTGACAAAGCATATAAATAAATGTTAAATTCTTCAGAATGAATAAATAACTATAGGGACAACAAAAAGGTGAGATGTCGTAAAAAAAAAGCGCATAAATGGATGTTCAATTAAGTAATAAATAAATAATTACAGAAGAATAAGAAAAGTTGAGTAGTTGACTCTTGGGTCTTTAAAAATAAGGTGGTGAAAAAGATTAGGAAATGCAGTTGCGCAGCAACAACAATAACCAAAATAATAATAATAATATAAAGTACTATTTGCTGGCTTACCCAAAAAATCTTGTGACTTGTAAAAACATTGCAGCATTTTTCTCGTTTCTCATCCAATTAAAAACCTTTTTTCTTGGACTGTTGTCACCAAATATTAGATATTCCAACATTCATATGCATCTAGACTGTATATTTTGTTTAAGATTAGAGGAATAATTTTCAAAACACTCTGTGAAAATAAAGGATCACATTTGTGTCGTCCCCTTTTCCTAAGCGAAAATACTATTACCATGAAATAAGTGAAAGAACATATATGAAAATGATATATTATTCATAAGTCCATCAATCAAAATAAGTGTTGAGACACACAGCCACCAAGCTGTTTCATAGCCATCTCAGAATGAAACGAACCAAACTGAAACCATGGTGAAACCTTAATCCCCTATGTCCATGGATAAGTGTTTTTTTTTTTCCATGCATCGACTTTCATCAGAAAAAATGAAGTATTTTCCTATTGGCTGTAAGATCTCAAGGTTTAAGATACGGGATCAATGAAAACCCAAGACTGGAGATATTTTTCTTAAGACGGCAGATATTTTTTATAGAAGGAGATGAACTTACCTCAAACATATCAATAAGTTATTGCTGAAAATGGGTGATCAGTTGAATGCCTTTACTGGAAACTTATACCGTATATATATTTGTAATTGGAAGGAAATGTTTTCAACTATTATATAGTACTATGATCAGTGCAATTTTTTAGGGAAAATTATTACGAATATATGGTGTTATCTTGTAATTAAGTTCCCGTCTCTTTTCAGTCATGGAGTCTTGAAGTTTACCCTTGACCACTATTCTTGGAGCGTAACGAATAGAACACCATTACTGTAAAAACATGTTAAATAAAGAATGAAAAAAAATCACCATATGATAGTAACGTATAAGAGGGCATGCGAACGATGAAATGAAATTCACTTTTGCATTATATTTGAGATCATGGGACATCACATTGAAAATGAAGAACAAAAGTTAATGAATCTCCTAAATGATGTGATCATAATCATATATAGAAAAACTTACCTTAAATATCCTTCATCATTGCTATAGATTGTTGTCTTTATGGATAGTACATAAAAGAGGAAAAGAAGTAGAAGAACATGTTTGAGAAGATGTCAGAAGGTGGAGGTCCGTTGTTAAATTTTTGTGGTTATTATATGAAAAGAAATATAGCAAATAGGGGAAGATGAATGATCCTCTACCCTCCCTGCGTTACACTTCTTTTTCGAAACATCACCATTCTTAAAATAATTAAAAAGGAAATTAATGAGACTTATTTAGAAAAGAATTAAGGAAATATAAAAATGATATAATTAAAGGGGCGGAAGGGTTTATTAAGTTGATTTATCTCTAAAAAGAAGCAAAAAATTGAGAAAAAAGATAAATATGAACTCTAGCCAAAGGGACATGCCACATCACCTTGTTTATGCTTAGCTTTAATATATATATATATATATATATATATATATATATATATATATATATATATATATATATATCTTACTAGCTTTTAATATATATATATATATATATATATATATATTCTTTGATAGCCCTGCAAAATGGACAACAAATTGTCTCTAATAGATTTGAAACATAAATAGGAAAATAGTTCTTTGCAAAATTTCTCCAATCTATAATAACGGTCACAACAAATTCACCATGCCATACTAAAAAGGGTTATACCGTTGTCGTAGTACTACTACTAACAAAACATAGCACAACATGTTACCAAAATGAGTATTCAAAAAACATATAAAAATCACCATATATACATAGATAAATAAAATGCTACCAATGTGAATATTATAACCACAACAAAATTTATCTTCAAGCGGGTAAAGAAAATAAAAATTACAAAAAGAAGAGTATCAAAAGGAAAGCATACTTATCCTGTGTATCTTGAAAGTAATCGCTATTCCATGAACAAATGATCGCCATTAAAATAGCATTTTGCTCCAAAATTTTAACCTTTAATACCTTAAAAATTCAAGAGACGTCTCTAAAATCAGAGAGATAGTGCACAAGGTGATAATTTGACACAACTCATATTTTTTATATTGAAGAACAACTCTTAATAAAGGACAACAAAAACTTATGCAAAATCACTTAGTACAACCAAATCAATTAACAAAAAAGGAAAAAAGAAATGTAGGAAAGAGAGGAATGAAAGCAAAGAGATATCCAAAAATCTGGAGACTCAAAGGTCTCCCTAACGTTTCATGATACGAAATAAGCAAATATAGATGGAGCCTTTATACATTCATACTAATGATTACCGGTAGTCTTAAAATCCAAAATTAATGTGTAATAAGTACTCCATGTAATAAAGAAGGTTAAATGATAAGTTTCTTCACCTAAGTAACCTACCTAAATGGAATAAATAAGAGAAGATCAAGAGTCATTGTTAACCTGCACATGTATATAAATCAAACATTATAATTTAGGGAAGGCAACGGAGAAGGTATACAGGCTGCATTAGCCCCACGATTACAAGCATGAACCCCCACGAATACACACATTAACCCCAATTTAGTAGAGGGACTTTATGGCCTATAATTAATAGAATAAGTTTAATTGAATTATAATGATAAAAAAATAAGAAAAAAGCCAAAAAAAGGAGAAAAAAAGATAAATAGGAATGGAGGCCATAGAGAGGTGCCACATCACCTTGTCTATGCCTGCTTTATA
>NC_081348.1:8418123-8536823 GCF_029784015.1 Lycium ferocissimum
TTGTCGTTTTTATGAATTCTATAACGTGGAATGAAGGTTAGTGATCCAAGTTGAAGTTCAAAACTGTGTGGGCTGATTTGAAGTTAAGGTGATCTTATTATGGTTCCTTGGATTTGTGGGAATAATGTTGTTAATGTGTGGATTGTTGTCGATATAGTTTATAAATTTGGAAGAAAGAAACGTGTGGATATCGTCCCTATGGGAATTGGATAGTTTCGGCCAAGTTGGTTTGGCCATTTGGAATGTTGTGTGAATTGTTTAAAGTATGTTTGAATGTTGCTAAAATGGTTGTTGGTATTGTTGTTGAAGAATTAGCCGAGTTGAGTTCTCGGGGTTGTTGTATTTACAGGGGAGGTGCTGCTCAATTTTCGGTAGAATTGAGAAATAGTTTGGAATTGAATCTCCTAAATGCATATAGTTAATGATCAATATTCATTGATGTTGTGTAGACTTTGGAGAGCCGAGGCCTGAGTTTGGATTAGCTTGAGAAGCGGCCAAGGTATGTAAGGCTTTCTCCTTCTTTCTTTGGCATGTCCTAAACGTAAGGTGAATATCCTACGAACCTCGGGGAAATCCACTCTTAGGATCCGAGCTTATATGTGCTTCTTCTTTGCTTCTTAAAGTTAACTCTCCTAATGTAGTCAATCCAAAGTTCTTATGTTTTGGTATGAATGAGTTTTGAATGTTCTAAAAAGAATTGTGTCCTTAAAGAGGTTTCGTAACTACGAACTCCCGTAACTTTCGTAAACGAGCTCGGATCGCCCCGAAACCTTCATAGGTGATTCCATAAGGCATAATATCCCCCAACTTTCATAGGTGGGCTCGGGCGGGATTGACGCTCGTCCGTGGGCCCTCGAGATTTTCTTTCGTATAAGTCTAACATTTTTGTAAAGAACTTAGCATATTTATTACTTAAATCTCCGAATAAGATTACCTATTTACTTAATGGGTCTGAAATGAAAAGCATGGTGTATACGATTCCGATATGAAATTATGATCCTTAAGGTTCGGTTCGATAGGTGCCCGAGTGGCATTCGGAAGAAACGCGGTCAGACTATTGGATTAAATTGTAAGAAATGAATTACTTCGATTAATTTATTAAGTCTTTGTAAATATTTGCATTGCATATGACTTTGGTACGTAACTATGGTTAATAAAGTTTAGTTGATATGTTTCCGAATAATATCCGAAAGAGATTTGATATGACTATGACTATTGACTTGTAAACGATAATTTGTTTGATGAATTTGTTAAGTCCGTACAAAGTTTATTTTAAATTGCATATAGTTTCTCACGACTCTGCTCGTGCACGTTGTTATGACTTCCTTCGCCGAGTCCCGGGGCCGGTTATCATCGTGCGCATTATGACATATTTTCGGAGTATGATGTGTCCGGTTCGCCGAGCCCCTTTGGCCGGGAACCGTGGATAATGGTGTTATGATGTGTCCGGTACGCCGCGCCCCTATTGGCCGGGTACCGTGGTATATGTATGATGTGCTGTGTGACGGGGATACGGAGATATAAAATCCTTCTGGAGTATGATGTGTTGTGGCGCCAACGACGGGCGGGCGACCACAGTTCTAAGAGCCTTATGCATGATTTGTGTTTTATGAGTAAGCATTGTAATATTTTGAGAGCATTTTAATATTTTGAATATTGCCCTCACTTTCCGCATTTCTGGTTTTGATTGTGACTCTGTTTACTATACTTTATTTCATGCCTTGTATACTCAGTACATTTTCCGTACTGACCCCCTTCCTTCGGGGTCGCGTTCATGCCGCGCGGTACGTGCACACGCTTCGCAGACCGTCGGCCTAGGATATACGTTCTCGCCGTTGAAGTGCTCCTTTGATCCGGAGCCTACACTTTTGGTACCGACATCTCTGTTATATGTATACATGTTTGTTCACGGGTACGGCGGGGCCCTGTCCCGTCATATGATTCTGTTATGACTCTTAGAGGTCTGTAGACATACATGAGTGGGTTATGGGTAGTTTCTGTTTCCTTGTGTCTGTATGATCTGCGCTTCGGCCGCCCCTATATGATAATAGCCTTACTGGCTCCTGTCTGATATCCTCCGCAGGATGTTGTGACCGCGGAGTGTGCATGTATGATATCCTCCGCTGGATGTTGTGACCGCGGAGTGTTTGTGTATATATATGTGTGCATGTATTTATGACAGCCATGGGGCGACGTGTCGCTATTCTGTAAGTATAAGATCTGATTATGTCAGTTATAGTCTGATGTTTGAACTTTGTATATGTATATCTGTCTGTACGTTGATTGTGGTTAGCAGGTACGTCTGGGTGCCCAGCTCGGGCACCAGTCACGGTCCACGGGGTTGGGTCATGACAAA
Source organism: Lycium ferocissimum (assembly GCF_029784015.1). NCBI lineage: Eukaryota > Viridiplantae > Streptophyta > Magnoliopsida > Solanales > Solanaceae > Lycium > Lycium ferocissimum. The sequence goes on from NC_081348.1 coordinate 8,420,480, forward strand.
AGTGGTATCAGAGCGGTTAGTCCTCGGAATGTCTACAAACCGTGTCCGGCAGAGCCTTGTTTATGGTGTGAAGCCGGCCACACTTATAAACAGGGGGCGGGGCATTTAGGAATCAATGACCTTTCTTCTGTCTTAGATCGTGCGATAGAGCCAGAGTCTAGGGAAGACCACTTCTGACGCTTTCTTCTGCAGGTAGGTACAGATTGACAGGAGATGAAGAGGCCAGCTTCTGATGATGGGGGTGCTAATAAGGCCCCTAGAGTATCCTCAGGACCTCAGGCTCCAGGGCCCAGCAGGAGGAGCCCCAGTTACTCTATCGAGACGGACCCCTCAGAGGATCCTGCTACGATTCCCCCAGAGTGTTTGACCCCCAGGGAGGAGGTAGGGCCTAGCAGGAGGAGCCCTAGCTATTCGATTGAGACTGATCCTTCGGAGGATCCTTCGACGATCCCTCGGAGTCTGCGACCCCCAGTGAGGAGGATCCCCGAGAGCAGCTACGATACGGATCCGTCCGAGTATGGGGCGGGGGCACGGGAGAGGAGCTCCCCGACATCGTGCCGCCGCTCCTATGGTGGAGCACTATGTTCCGCCGAGCTTCCTCGGTGAGCGTTACGCCATATTCTAGCCCTTTATCCCGGTCATCGGTGAACCGGAGTCGCCGACCACCTATATCCCTCGGATTCGGACGAGGTGGATGACGAGGAGGAGTACCTTCGCTCTATAGCCTACTAGATCGAGGGAGACGGCTCGTCCACGGTATACGAGTATTTATTGGAATTTGTTCTATGTATGTGTATTCGTTACATAATTGTTACATAAGGGCGGTAAGCCGGAATGTAAGGGTCGATAGTCAAATATTCGTAAATCGGGATAATTAAGGTGTGTTCATCATTATAGTGGATCTGGAAGTCGAGAACGGAAGGTAGTTGTGTCCGTAGGTGAAAAGTGAATACGGAGAATCAAGAAGGGTAAAATCGTAATTGTGTCACGAGGGCGTCCGGAAATCTGTCAGGACTTTACTTTACTCCAAATTACGTGACGAAGGTCATGCGGTGAAGAGAACGCGACTATACCAGCATTAAAGCATCGTGTTTCGACGAAGATTCAAAGTTAAGCGTGCTAGGGTAAGGGAAATTTCAGGATGGGTGACCCCCCTGGGAAGTTTCTGAAAATTTTACAACTTCAGCCAAAAGAAGCAAATGGGAAGCTAGAGTAGTCTAAAGGGACTTGGAATACACTGAGTAGACGAAAATTTTAAGAGGTCACGTAGAACGAGGCAGATTAGACCGATAAGGAAAAAGAAGATGTATCACGATTTTGGAATTGGGGTGAATTCGAACAGTGTTTGGAAAATTTTTGTAAGCGAGACGATAGCGACTACATGTCTGCGTAGGTGTGTGTGTTCCATATATGGTTATATCAGCGGATATGTGTATTCCGGTAACCCTCAGGGTGGTATGAAAAAGGCCTTAAGCGGATAAGGTAGCAAAGCTTAAGGGGGGAAATAGTATAAATGGCACCAATGTTATAAGACAAGTTGATGTTGTTTTACCACGGGTTAAGTTTGGAAGGTTCGAATGCAATGATATTTGGAAAGGAAAGAAAGCAAGTAGGTGGAAGGTCAGAGGACCAGAATATCGGAATCAAAATACCGCCGGATTGGAACTGGAAATATAGGCATAGGGTAAAGTATAATCGGGAATTAGTATAAGTACACCCCTAAAGGGGGGAAGCGAGTGCGAAGGAAGCAAATGTAAAATGGAGATAATCGACCCTACGACATCCCGGATAGGGTGCCGGGGGCTACGGTTAAGCTTCCAACCAAAGCGAATCAATAAGATCCGAAAGCTGGCAAAGGAGGTTGAAGTTAGGAAGGTAATTGAGATAGTACCGGGAATAAATTGTGAAGAATCTTAAATGATACGACCTTAGAAGGTGAAGGTTCACAGAAAAGAATGAATATGACAAAGTGAAGTGACGTTAAGGTACGACTTGGGCTAATTTGGGCACCTCCGTACATTCACGAAGAGATGACAACATTGTATGTAATCGGAAAGTCGAAAGTAAGATCTGGGCAAAGAGATAACAGAAGGGTTTGAATTAAAGATAAAGAAGTGACACGAGGCGATGTGCCTGGAATGCTACGAGTTGAGTGAAAGGGAATTATAAGGTGAGACAAGCAAGACGATTGAAACTAGCAGACTACCAGGGGGTGAATGTCATGAGTAGAAATGCCTGGAGATAGTACTTATGAAAGACGTGATGAAATTCGATAAAAGGAAAGGTCTAACCCGAAAGATATTGGACTTTATTGTATTGCTCGTAAGGCGGGAAGGTTGCGTACCGGAGATGTGGCGTGTATTAAGGCAGTATGGCGAAGTAACAACAGGGAAGTGAGGGCTTGAAAGCCGAAGAGGAAATGTGGAAAAAGGAGTAAGTGATAGTGGAGGCTGCACACTATGGTAACAAAGGCAACCCCCCCCCCCCCCCCAAAATCCTCATAAGGCCTCGCAAGGTTGGTTGAACATTCGAGGACGAATGTTCTAAAGGGGGGAAGGATGTTATATCCCGCATTTTTGTACGTCGGGACATTTCGGACTAGTTGTGGAAAGTTAAGGACAAGAGGCCTCCGGGATACGAAGTAGAGATTTTAACTATGATTTATGTCAAAGCATGAATTGTTATGATTTTATGGGCATGGGATATTAAGGAAACAATTGGGGTCAACTTCCATTTTTGGAAAGTATTTTATTATTGGAAGGTGTATTATATTATGGAAAAAAAAAGAAGAAAATTTCATGAGAAATAAAGCCATGTGGCCGGCCACATAAGGTGTGGGCCATGGCCACATGGATGCCTATTATATGAGTGAATTAAGATGACAAAGGATCATATTCATCATCTTCCAAACTCAAGAAATTTCAAGAAACTTAGAGAAAACTCAAGAGGAGCCATTCGGCCCCCCCTCCTAGCCGAGCCAACTCAAGAAAAATTGGTCAAAAGAAATAATTTTCTCTAGCAAACCTACTCCTTAGAAGGTGCAAAACAACGTGGTGGAGTCGTTGGAGTAATTAGAACAAGGATTAGTTCAAAAACAAGTTTAGATAAGTTGGAAGAACCAAGTGAAGAAGGTATGCCTCAATCTCTTCTTTTATATGCTATGCATGGTTTATGTATGCTATTAAGTGTGGAAATGAATGAAAATCATGGAAATAGGGAAGTGGAAGTTGTGGCCGTGTGGGTGTGTTTGGCCGTGTATATGTGTGTGTTGTGTGGGAGTGGAGAGTAATTGAATTTAACATGTTTATGTGTTGTTGTAATGTGTAGAAAATAAATGAAACTCATGAAATGTGGTGTGTTGTGGAGTGGCCGAATAGGGGCTGTGTGGTATGCAAGAAATGATCTAATGTTATCTTGCATTTTGGTTGTCGTTTTCATGAATTCTATAACGTGGAATGAAGGTTAGTGATCCAAGTTGAAGTTCAAAACTGTGTGGGCTGATTTGAAGTTAATGTGATCTTATTATGGTTCCTTGGATTTGTGGGAATAATGTTGTTAATGTGTGGATTGTTGTCGATATAGTTTATAAATTTGGAAGAAAGAAACGTGTTGATATCGTCCCTATGGGAATTGGATAGTCTCGGCCAAGTTGGTTTGGCCATTTGGAATGTTGTGTGAATTGTTTAAAGTATGTTTGAATGTTGCTAAAATGGTTGTTGGTATTGTTGTTGAAGAATTAGCCGAGTTGAATTCTCGGGGTTGTTGTATTTGAGTGGGAGGTGTCTTTGCCCAATTTTCGGTAGAATTAAGAAATAGTTTGGAATTGAATCTCCTAAACTTATAGTTAATGATCAATATTCATTGATGTTGTATAGACTTTGGAGAGCCGAGGCTCGAGTTTGGATTAGCTTGAGAAGCAAGCGAGGTATGTAAGGCTTTCTCCTTCTTTCTTTGGCATGTCTTAGACGTAGGGTGAATATCCTACGAACCTCGGGGAACTCCACTCTTAAGATCCGAGCTTATATGTGCTTCTTCTTTGCTTCTTAAAGTTAACTCTCCTAATGTAATCAATCCAAAGTTCTTGTGTTTTGGTATGAATGAGTTTTGAATGTTCTAAAAAGAATTGTGTCCTTAAAGAGGTTTCGTAACTACGAACTCCCGTAACTTTCGTAAACGAGCTCGGATCGCCCCGAAACCTTCATAGGTGATTCCATAAGGCATAATATCCCCCAACTTTCATAAGTGGGCTCGGGCGGGATTGACGCTCGTCCGTGGGCCCTCGAGATTTTCTTTTGTATAAGTCTAACATTTTTGTAAAGAACTTAGCATATTTATTACTTAAATCTCCGAATAGGATTACCTATTTACTTAATGAGTCTGAAATGAAAAGTATGGTGTATACGATTCCGATATGAAATTATGATCCTTAAGGTTCGGTTCGATAGGTGCCCGAGTGGCATTCGGAAGAAACGCGGTCAGACTATTGGATTAAATTGTAAGAAATGAATTACTTCGATTAATTTATTAAGTTTTTTTTGTAAATATTTGCATTGCATATGACTTTGGTACGTAACTATGGTTAATAAAGTTTAGTTGATATGTTTCCGAATAATATCCGAAAGAGATTTGATATGACTATGACTATTGACTTGTAAACGATAATTTGTTTGATGAATTTGTTAAGTCTGTACAAAAGTTTATTTTAAATTGCATATAGTTTCTCACGACTCTGCTCGTGCACGTTGTTATGACTTCCTTCGCCGAGTCCCGGGGCCGGTTATCATCGTGCGCATTATGACATATTTCCGGAGTATGATGTGTCCGGTTCGCCGAGCCCCTTTGGCCGGGAACCGTGGATAATGGTGTTATGATGTGTCCGGTACGTCGCGCCCCTATTGGCCGGGTACCGTGGTATATGTATGATGTGCTGTGAGACGGGGATACCGAGATATAAAATCCTCTGGAGTATGATGTGTTGTGGCGCCGACGACGGGCGGGCGACCACAGTTCTAAGAGCCTTATGCATGACTTATGTTTTATGAGTAAGCATTTTAATATTTTGAAAGCATTTTAATATTTTGAATATTGCATTTACTTTCCGCATTTCTGATTTTGATTGTGACTCTGTTTACTATACTTTATTTCATGCCTTGTATACTCAGTACATTTTCCGTACTGACCCCCTTCCTTCGGGGGCTGCGTTTCATGCCGCGCGGGGCTGTGTACACGCTTCGCGAGATCCGTCGGCCTAGGATATACGTTCGCCGCTTGAAGTGCTCCTTGATCCGGAGCCTACACTTTTGGTACCGACATCTCTGTTATATGTATACATGTTTGTTCACGGGTACGGCGGGGCCCTGTCCCGTCATATGATTCTGTTATGACTCTTAGAGGTCTGTAGACATACATGAGTGGGTTATGGGTAGTTTCGTTTCCTTGTGTCCGCATGATCCGCGCCGGGACGCCCCGATATGATAATAGCCTTACTGGCTCCTGTCTGATATCCTCCGCTGGATGTTGTGGCCGCGGAGTGTGTATGTATGATATCCTCCGCTGGATGTTGTGACCGCGGAGTGTTTGTGTATATATATGTGTGCATGTATTTATGACAGCCATGGGGCGACGTGTCGCTATTCTGTAAGTATAAGATCCGATTATGTCGCTATAGTCCGATGTTTGAACTTTGTATATGCATAGGATCTTTATTTGTCGGTCTCGACGGGTTGGGTCGGAGGTATTGCTTGCATACATTATTCTTTATTTGTCTCGCACCCTAAGCCGATTGCTTCATGCATATTTCGATAAAAAGATACTGTATGTTAGTCTTAAGATGTCGGAGGTAATATTATTCTCTCGCACCTCAAGCTGATCTCTCGTGAACTTTTTGTGTTGGACCTACAGAAAAAAAAAAAAAAAAAAAAAAAAAAAAAAAAGATAACACAAAAAAAAAATGCTTGAAGAATACTCACCAAGAACGTTGGAGACGTTTGCTCCTCCAAGAAAATAATGTGAGAATATTATGGACTTGACCCCTATTTATAGGGTGAAAAAAAGCGGTGTGTGGGCTGTCCAAATCCGAATAAAACATGAAACTTGAATCCTAATAGGACTCTTAAGTTATTGGAGAAACTTTCGGACCAAGGACATATACATTGCGGTGGAGGCACTATGCAAATCCTTGTTTGATTTGGAAAAGAATTTCCAATTAGTCCGTGCAATATCTTCCTCTTTTGAAAAATAGGGATAAAAGCAATATTTATTGCTTGGACATGGCAACAATAAGAAAAAGAAAACAAGTGGCAAATTCATGTGCTCCTGTGTGGATGTAATGACAAAGCAAGTGCATGTCAAAAGTCCATTGCACAAAACGTGGAAATGATATACAATTGAACTCAAATACGATTGTTCACACAAGGTATCCAAAGTTTTAAATTGACCGAGGTCAATTTTGGTACTCCACCGGTACTTCAAAACTAGTCTCCGGGAAATCCAATGAGTTTATATTCCGACAAGTCTTGAAGTAGGGGGCATTTGTGGACAATGATATTTTATTAAATTTAAATCCACAAGAAATTTGGATTATATTAAATTCAGGATATATTAGTCCAAAAAATATTATGTGTTAATATGATTGACTTAATTATTTAAGTCCAATAGATATGGATTTGATTAATGATCCAATTTTGCTGGGCTAGTCCATTGATTTGGGCTATAAATAATGAGCCCACTTTGTCAAGCACAAGATGTCATCTTATTCAAGAGGCCCGAATTGGTGCCACATGTCAAATGACGTGACACGCCAAGTCAAATAAAGGAGCCTATAAGGTCATGCCACGTGTCAAAATAATGCAGCATGCCTAGTCAAATCAAAGGCCAATGAAGATATGCCATGTGTACAAATGACATGTTCCGGCCAATCAAATATCGGCATGTCAGCTTAATTCTGATTGGTTGAAAGAAACCTGTCCTTATCACAACTCCTCCATCCTACAACTATAAATAGGGGCCTCATAATTCAGAAAAAGGGATAGAAATTCTAACAAGAAGCAAGAGAGAGCTCGATCAAACACTGCAAATTTCTCTACAAGCTAAAAGCATTCAAGCATTCAAGTATATCTCTAGAAGTTCTAGAGATCAAGACCCAGATTCAAGATCAAGCTCAAAAGCCCTTGAATTCAAGTATCAAGATCAAATCCATTAAATTCAAGATCAAGCTCAAAAGCCCTTGAATTTACTATAGAAAAGGCGAATCAGAGGATTCATAGAGATTGTAACACTCATATTCTGAAATCAAATACAACGATTGTTGCGATATTTTCCTGTCTTAATTATTATTTTCTCGACGCGAATTTTATTGTCTACAACCTGATATGTGCACTATTTGATCAATTTGCTTGTCTTTTTTTTCCCCTCTTATCCATTTGCTTGTCATTATTCACAAATTTTCAGAATTCTTAATCGTTTCACCATTTAATTATTCATGTGTTATGTTAAATATGTATTGTTAAACAGTAAGAAGGATAATATACTTCTAAAAATAGTTCAAATATAGCATATTTCCTACATTTATAAGGGACCAAAAACTCACATTTTAATTAAAATAAAATGTACTGAGTCATATTTTACAATGACCAAAATCAAAATTTGTCCAGAGTTTAGAGATCATAAATACTGTTATCCCTATAGAATTTCCAATTTAATTAAGATTAACCTATTAGAAAGACTACCAAAAGAAAAAAGTCAAAAGTTTAAACCATAAATAAAGGATATGGCCTTATGACGATAAAGATGACGTTAAACTCCAAAAAGAAATAATCATGGAATGCTACCATCAAGACTTGAACCTAAGTTATATTTGAAGTTTGTGGGTTTGGAGTTCTAAATCTTTAATGTTACTAAGTTCTAAATTAATAATTTATAAATATTTGACAAAAAATATAATACATATCTATGATTCGGAACAAAATTACTTGGTTCGGCCGAATCTAGGCCCGAAGGGCTAGCTCCGGCCCTGCTCGAGTGCTATCAAAAGTACTAAATTTAGATGGAATCGGTATTAAAATTTCTCATCCCCTCTGATCACCACCAACTCCATGGCACAACCCCCACTGCCAACACATGCCTTTTACATTCCTTTTTGCTTTAGATTCTGAAGGAGTTCTGAAATTCTAATTGGATAAGAAAAATTGTTACAAATAGGGGTGTTCATGGTTCGGTTTGGATCGGTTATTGATTAAAACCATAACCAAACCAATTTAGTCGGTTTTTAAATGTCTAAAACCATAACCAAACCAAATAAAATAATAACCACCGGTTTGGTTATTGTCGGTTTGATTCGGTTTGGTTCAATTTTTCGGTTTATGACTAGCAGCCATGAGACTTATCAGTAAAACATTAAAAAGTTGAAAAAGACATGTCTTTTTTTTGGTCAAACGATAACTTTTATTTATAATTTAAGGTGGAACATACATCATAGAAACTTTCACTATTAGTGATAGTGTAGCACTCAAGTTATCCAAAGTTGCTAAACTATTACAGATAAAGCTAAAAACTAACTTAGTAGTGGCTGCACCATTTTTGTCATCTTAATACACATACCTAGAAATAAAGTAGAGCGTAAGAGCTTTTAGTTGTTGTTACAAACATACATATTATAAATTAAACATAAAGACTACCTAAAATTAAAATCAAAATATATGAAATAAAAAAAACTTTGTGTAATGATCCTAAACTTTGGGACAGTACTTGCATTTAGCCCTCAATTCTCCCATTTTATTAAAAAAACTTTGTGTAATGATCCCAAACTTTAGACCCTATCCCCAAGGCTAGGGTCTCGACTACAGAGTTGTTCTTTTCTCCTTAAACAATCATGTGAAATAAGTAGACCAAAAATCAAATTAATGATTAAAAGGTATAAAATATTTATAATTATTTATGAAAAACTAATATTATACATATAAATAATTATAAAATTTATGTATATAATTTATCGGTTTGGTTCGGTTATTTATTCGGTTAATTTTTTAATAGAACCATAATCAAACCAAATATTATCGGTTTTTAAAATTTAAAACCAAATCAAATCAAACCAAACCAAATGTCGATTTTTTATTCGATTTGGTTAAATTTTCGGTTTGGTTTTGATTTTAACCAAAACCGTGAACAGCCCTAGTTACAAATTAACAATTACAAGCAAAGTTCTACCCACTAACTAATAGCATTCCTATTAAATAATTAATGATAGCCTGCTCGAGGAGATCGATCTTAATGCATAGTATCCAAAACTGCATAATATGCTATCAACAGCGGCAAGGAAATGATGGTGCCAGCAATGACCCTGAAGTTAAGAAAAATGGAATATCATTAATAATTTGTTATATATAACTGTTACAAATTCAAGAGAGAGTAGCATAATGCTTTTGATTTTTTTTTTTTCCCAAATGATCAACCAAAATCTAGTAATGTCAATAGCGCGCACTATTTCAAATTTGATCTAAGCAGCTTTGTACATTTTTGCATATTCCAATTAACAATTTAAATATAACAAGATTTGTTGGGATTTAAAGTCACCAAGTTGTGAGCTTTAAAGGTGAAGTGTGAATTGGGAAATGGAAGGAAACAAAATTGAAGGAAAGTGAAATTTTTGAAATGTAACTTTTCCAAATGAGCATTCTCCCACATTGGTGGTCGAAAGTGATATGTGTGTGATTATATTTAGAAGCACATCTTCTAGCTCATAAAGGGTTAAGAAAAGGACCTCCCCTCGCACCGGCGTCGTCGCTCGGCTCGGCTTCTGTCAAATGATCTAATTGATAATTTTTTTGGATCAAATTTAATTCTTAAATTCTATTATTTATTTTCCCTTAATAGTTTTTGCGCGGATTTTAATTAAATTAAATTCGCAGACATTGATTTAATTCCCAACGGTAAAAACTGATATTATTACCGAACAAACACAATGCGTGATGAACAGGCATGTCCTCACCTGTTCATAAACAAACTTCTGGCTATAAATTCCGAGGCTTCGCCTCAGTTTTACACACTAAGAAATTTCCAGAAAAACAAAATTGCGTTTTTACTCCCTTCTCTCTTCTGCATTCTGCATAATTTTTCAAACCAAATAGTGAGTGTCCAGTGTGATTTGCTGCCGATCTTTGAGTTCGCCGAAGCTCTGTAATTTGCATTGCCGCTATTACAAAATAGTTTTTCTATTCTATTCTGGGAGAAATTAATCTATTAACCTTGGCAACTGTGAGGGGATTAGATTTCTTAAGGACACACAGGAAACTTATGGGCTCGGAAATTTCTACTTCTTCTAATTTCTGTTCTTCAGATTTTTCTGTCTTTAGATTCTTATGACAAAAACTGGTTTTGTTAAAACACTGTCTTGAACACATAGATATAACAAGCTTAAGAAATCTGATATTGTTTGATCTTTTGTATTCTCTGTGTGTTGGAGATTAAAGTTTTCATAACTTTCTACTCCGCTTTTGAGATTAAAGCTTTCATAATTTCTACTCACTTGTTTACTCGATTCGAAGAATATAAAAACTTCATTGAGTAATTAACGTTTGTTTTTCAGTTCGAAGATATAAAAACTTCATTGATTTATTAACGTTTGGCTTTCTGTTTGGAGATATAAAACCTTCACCGATTTTATTTAATTATGTTTGTGTTTGTCAACAGAAATGGGAGACCCAACTCCAATTCTGAATCCTACTTCTACTGCCACACCAATCCCTGCGGTTGGTTCTACAAGCAATATTGCCTCCTCCAGTCGTGTTGCACCGGCAGAGAAGCCTGTAAAATTCACCGGGATTGATTTCAAATGATGGCAACAAAAGATGTTCTTTTACTTAACGACTTTAAGTCTACAAAGGTTCATTAAGGAAGAAGTTCCGGTTCTACCCGAATCAACTCCTGAAAATGAACGCTTCGTTGTGATCAAGGCTTGGAAGCACTCGGATATTTTTGTGTAAGAACTATATACTTAGTGGACTGGAGGATGATCTTTACAACATCTATAGTAATGTGGGAACTTCGAAAGAACTATGGGATGCGTTGGAAAAGAAATATAAAACGGAGGATGCCGGATTGAAGAAGTTTATAGCCGCTAAGTTCCTGGACTACAAAATGGTAGATGGAAAGTCTGTTGTTACTCAAGTTCAAGAGTTGCAGGTTATCATCCACGATCTCCTAGCTGAAGGTATAAGTTTAATTAATACTTCTGCCAAAAGTATTAAGTGTGCTATTACTTACATACTAATTATTATAGGTTTGGTGATTAGTGGCGCGTTTCAAGTTGGGGCAGTAATAGAGAAGTTGCCTCCTTTATGGAAGGACTTCAAAAATTACTTGAAACACAAACGAAAGGAGATGACGCTGGAAGATCTCACCATTTGGTTGAGAATTGAGGAAGATAACAAGGCGGCAGAAAAGAAGGCTAGTGGGAGATAGCAATAGGGGGAGCACATATTGTTGAAACTGCTCCAACAAATCCTAAAAAGAGGAAAAAGGCGTCAGGACCAAGGAACTATCCCGACAAGAAGAGATTCAAGGGAAACTGCCACAATTGTGGAAAAATCGGACACAAAGCTGCAGATTGTCGTGCTCAGAAAAAGGAAAAGAAAAAGGGTCAAGCTAATATGACTGAAACAAATAAGGAAGTTGATGACTTGTGCGCTATGTTGTCCGAGTGCAATCTCGAGTGAAATCCTAAAAAGTGGTTGATCGATTCTGGCGCCACTAGTCACATTTGTGCTGTTAGAGAAGCATTCACTTTATATGCTCCCACATTTTTTCATGCATAATATAGTCATTCTCCATTCATGTGGGGGATTGTTGGGATCTAAAGTCACCAAGTAGTGAGTATTAAAGGTGAAGTGTGAATTGGGAAATGGAGGGAAACTAAATTTTGGAAATGTAATTTTTCCAAGTGAGCATTCTCCCACATTGGTGGTGGAAAGTGATATGTGTGTGCTTATATTTAGAAGCACATCTTTTAGCACATAAAGGGTTAAGAAGAGGATCTTTCCTCGTGCCGTCATCGTCGCTCGGCTCGGCTTCGGGTTCGGTCAAATGATCTGATTGATAATCTTTTTGGACCAAATTTATTTCTTAAATTCTATTATTTATTTTTCCTTAATAGGTTTTTGCGCGGATTTTAATTAAATTAAATTCACAGACATTGATTTAATTCCCAATGGTAATAATTGATATTATTACCGAACAGACACAACGCGTGATGAACAGGTGTGTCCGCACCTGTTCACAAACAAACTTCTGGCTATAAATTCGGAGGCTTCGCCTCAGTTTTACACACTGAGAAATATCCAGAAAAACAAAACTGCGTTTTTACCCCCCCCCCCCCCTCCCCTTTTTGCATTCTGCATAATTTTTCAAACCAAACAATAAGTGTCCAGTGTGATTTGCTGCCGATCTTTGAGTTCGCCGAAGTTCTGTAATTTGCATTGCCCTATTTCAAAACGGTTTTTCTGTTCTATCCTGGGAGAAATTAATCTATTAACCTTGGCAATTGTGAGGGGATTAGATTTCTTAATGACACACAAGAAACTTGTGGGCTCAAACATTTCTACTTCTTCTAATTTCTGTCCTTAAGATTTTTCTGTCTTTAGATTCTTATAACAAAAACTGGTTTTGTTAAAATACTATCTTGAACACAGGGACGGACCCACATATAGATTTCAGGTGCTTGAGCACCCATTGACCCCGACGGAAACTTTGTATACGTATATAGAAAATACTGGAAATTGGATATATTGCAATCGTGCTCACCCACTGACCAAAAAGTCTGATGAGTGCTTTGGCTCTAAAGTTGAAGTTTGAGCGCGCTGGTACCCTCCAGCGAGGGTTCAAAACCATGCTGCAACGTTTTTTAAATAAAAAAAAAAGGCAAATGATCTTTCTTTTTAATGGAAAAAACGCAAACTGAAACTTCTTCTTTTACTAGTGACGATAGCTCGGGCCCAATAAGTCTACCCATTTTTTAAAACGAATCAGACCCGACCCATCAGAAAAAAATTACTATGTGGCTTTAGAAAAATATGTCTACTAAAAAAATTGGTAGAATTTTTTTTTAAAGTCAGGTGGCATTTTAAAAAAAATAACCTAAATGTTTTTTATAAAAAATCCCGTCAGCGAAAAGGGTATATTTGCACCATTTTATAATGGCGGGGTATATTTGCACCATTTTGTAACGGTTAAACTTATCATTCCCGCTCAAAAATGCATGTTGTCGGATAGCCATATATTTGTTTAGAATTTTATTTCTTATGTTTAGTTGTGGGAAATAATTAAATTCAACATTAAGTATTAAAGTGCGATCACCTCTCATTGGGTCAAGCTATTTAATTTTTATTGTAAATTTCAAATTCCATAACTTTTTTGATGAAAATTAATAAATTAAATTTAAACTTCATAATGAAATTGTTGTTAAAATCTCCTTATGGCAATCGTGCCATGTATAATGGGATAGATCGATGTAGTACAAAATAATCATTCAATCCTTAATTTATATTTACTATGATAATTTTAATTAAAACATTAATGCATCAATTTCTGTGAAATTTTAAAACTAATCTAAGTATTTTTAGCAGAATATTAAATATTAAAATATTAGAAATATTTCTTTGTATTGCTATGCAACATAAATAAAGGGATTAGAATGTTTTTACCTTCGTTCCTTCAAGTTGGAGTAGTTACTTAATTGAATAGGGTACCATACTTTTTACAAATTAATACTTTAAATATGTATATCCCAGCAATCCCAGCAAAACTTTAAAATGTTAGAAATATTTCTCTGTATTGCTATGCAACATAAATAAAGGGATTAGAATATTTTTACCTTCGTTCCTTCAAGTTGGAGTAGTTACTTAATTGAATAGGGTAACATACTTTTTACAAATTAATACTTTAAATATGTATATCCCAGCAAAACTTTTGTCCTACAACTATAAGACATTACACAAATAAGGGCTATAATTAGAATTTAAGGAAGCAAAAGGACTACAGAAGCAATTTAATATATGCATGGGGACCATAGATTTTGTGCTCAAGTTTGTCACTTGGCAGCTTAAAGGAAAAAGTGCCAAGTTCAACAGTCTAAGTGGTCGTAACTTTGGTGGGACCCACAGCTTGATAAGGCATAGTAAAATAGATAAACGTATAGCTGACATCATCTTTTGAGGGCATATAAAGGCCCCAAAAGTTGAAATATTTACCAAATTACACAAGGAGAACCAATGAGATAAATTTAAATATGAAGGGCAAAACGATCAATTTACTTTGAACATGCGTGTGACATAAGCAGACCATGAAACAGATACGTGAAGCTCCTCACTTATATAAGAGAAAGAGAATGTTTAATAACGTTGACTCTTCTTTTTATACCTTTTCACACTTTTTGGTTTACCTTTTCTTTGTTGTTTTTTTAACTTTTCCTATTTTATATTTCATTCACTAACTAAATCATAAAAACATTAGTAGGTTTCTAGAAAGAAAACACCAAAGAAACCCTTCTTGGCTTCTCCAGCTTCTTGGTCGATCGCCGAACGAAAATTGAAAAATATAAACAACGTAATAAGATTAGTATTTTGATAAGTAAGATATTCATTTATTTTTCTGAAAATATATTTATTCGTACCGAGCATACACTAAAGCTAGAGACTTTGGGTATGAGTACAACACGCTAGAAGTCTTCTTTTGGTAAAGATATATTAATCGTAGTTTTCTTATTAACTTTCATTGTCGCGTTCGGATGCACTTATAATATGTGATTGGTAGCAACTTTATGTTAAAGGAAATGAACACCCATGACGATAAAATTCTGAATCCGCCACTACTTGAACACATAGATATAACAAGATTCAGAATAAACTAATTCTCTCGACCTTTTTCATATTGATTTATATAGAATAGATAATTGTGGAGCGAAAGCAGGAGAGCTCTAAAGTTCATTTTTACTCAAGGTGACAAATAATTATTCCTTTTCCAAAAAGGACAGTTTTTTTTTTTTTTTTTTAAAGACATTCATATATCAATTGAAATAACTAATTTAAATGTATTAATAAGTTAAATAGGACTTACGCAGTGCTGAGTACGTCTGCATGTAGTCCATATTCTTGGGCATAAACGAAAGAAGTCACTGCTTGAGGCAATGCTGCCTGCAAGAAAATAAAATAGAAGAGGTAGTAACTCTACTAAAAAAACATGATTTGCCGACCTCAAGAACCGACCTCGTGAGGTCAATAAAGGCCTCATATTTATTTTTTAATTTTTAAAATAAACCGACCTCTACAAAAATCCGTAAAAAAAAAAATACCGACCTCATGAGGTCGGAAATTTATTTGAATGTAAATATTATAAATTATTTTTAATAAACCGACCTCATGAGGTCGCAAAAAGTAGTCTTTTGAGGTCGGAAAATCCTATTTTTTCAGTAGTGTAATTCATTTAAACAAATAAATTTATTACATTTGATTTTAAGAACCATAAAAATGTTATGGAATCTATTTTTACTCTTTTAAATATAATGTAAATTATGTAATCCCGTTATCTTAACATATATAAAAGTCTAAATAAAAATATATGACCACAAATGTTTCTCGACATCAGTGCGTGTTTTAAGAGGCGGGGGCGCAAGACGAGGCGTTTTATGCAGCACTGGGCGAAGTGTAGGCCTCGAGACACAGAGCTTAAATGCCATGGATCTTCGGGGCGTTAGTCTCATGTATCTTCAATTTTATAATTTTATTACTAAGAAAATAAGTAAAAGAAAAAAACTAATTAAAATTCTGCTAATAAATCACCAATTATATACAAATAATTATTATTACTATAATTATTATTTGAGAGAGTAACCACACAAAAAGTGATGATAGTGTGTGTCCATCCCCAGCTATTATTTGCACTGATTTTTGTTTATATTTCAAAGAAGGAGAAGGATAAAAGGTAAAAACATGAAAAAATAATGGATTATTATCCTATCAATTTTAGGCATAATCATCTAAAAAATTATTTATACAATGTTATTTTCTATGAGAGTTACTTTATTCATTTATATATTTTAGGAAAAATCGCTACAACATGGTAGTATAAAATATTAATATAATTACACAATTAATAAAAAAAATATGATCTATAGCAAAAATAATTTTAAAACAAAAAAAAATCAAAAACATCCGGGACGTACGCTTTTACGCCGGGAGCTTAGGCTTTTGCACCCTGGGCTTACGACCCAAATTCTAGGGCATAAACCCTATGGATCTAGGTCTTTAATTTGTGTCCCGGAGCGTTTTTGGTACGCCGAGCCCAGAAACTCGCCTTAAAAACGCCTCTGAAAACACTGCTCGAGATGTGCTATAAACTCATAACTAAATTTCATTTCTTATATATCTTGATAATCCTGTCGGGACAAAAGTAGACACCAAATTTTCAAATTATAGTTCCTCTTTTGAGCTATATTTAAATCCTTGTATTAATGTGGTTATATTTTAAAATACGCAATTTGTTCTTAAATAGTAAAACAAAAGAAGTGACTGTAGTCCTTTTTAGTCCTCAACTTAATTGATAGCCGTCTGAAGTGCTTCTGCCAATACTGCAACATGCATGCATCTCGAGCAAGCTAAGTGGGTGGTGAATAAGTAAGAAGTTGTGGTCTAAATACAGAGAGTGCTAAATGGCCACATCAATTTGATCTAAATTTGGCTACATGCACTTATGTAAAAATCACCATAACCTCTATTGTACAATTTTAAATTAAGATAAATTTGAGAAGAAAAAATAGAAATGACATTAAGTAAGCATAAATTTGACCTAAATAGTCATATGAATTTACTCCATTTGGGCCATTGTGGCCAAAAGATCTTATTGCTAATGAAATACTCTTTCTTAGTTAATGATTTCATTAGGGACGTATATAAAAAAAAACATGACAAGTAAAATGGATCGGAGAGTGTATTGATATTTGCTAGTGTGTTCACTTTTGACTCTGGTAATGAAAGCACTTTATATAAGTTGCTTCCTCTGTTTCTTTTTACTTGACCTATGCTGACTTGACAGTCCCTTTAAGAAAGTATTTATTAAGATTTATTTTATTAAATTAATCTTATTAATTTTGCTTTGAAAATCTGAGTTTGACTATTAGTTCTTTATTTATATTTATGTAGTTACTTAATGGTCATAAGGATAATATTGAATAATAATAATAATAAATCTCTCTTGATTTGCTAAATTGGACAAGTAAAAAGGAAAATTTATCGTTAATATAAGTGTCAAGTAAAACGAAATGGAGGAAATAACAAATTTACTAATATAAGAACTAACGAATATTTCATCAGTTTTTTTTCTTTTACTTGTCCCGTATACTGAAGATAATTTTTTCTTTAATTTATTCATTTTAGTAAATTAAGAAAGAATTAATTTTTTTCTTCAATTACATTCTAATCATTAAGTAACCATCTTCTTAAATTTCTAAATTAGAGTTAATAAGGGTTACTTGTAAAATAATTATTTAATTAATTTTTTTAAAGCAAATTCCAAAATGCAAGCTGGACAAGCAAAATGGAACAGAGAGAATATTATGCAATTATAGAGGTACATGATATGCGAACGAAATTCTAAGCCTTTTATTCTATGTACTGACAAATTAAAAATATTTACACAAATTATATATAGACATTAGTTTATGGTTTAATTACCTGGAGGATAGCAATGCGCAAAACAGTTCCATGCAAACCCAAAACAACACAGCCGAGTGCCGTTATTGCTGGTCCAACAACAAACCTCAAAACCATAGCATAAATCGTCAATGCAGCTCCACATGCAATTATCTTCCCTTGCAAAGCCATGAATAATCCTAAAAGTAAAATAAACAAAAAACACTCTTGTTTAGTGAAAAGAATGGCATTAATAGCCTGATTAGCCATGTTTTTCTTAAAGTTAAAAGTGTATATTTTTTTAAGAAGTACTTATTTTAGAGTTGAGGTGTTTCACTCAGTTTTTAGAAAACAAGAACAAGTATTTTTTTGTATAGTAACTGGAACTATTTTTTTTTTAAGTTGAAAAAAGAGAATTTTACGTGGCTTGTCACACTTCTAAATGTTGCCACATAATTAGCATAACTTTTAAAGTTCCTCAAAAATAGCAGTTTTTATTAAAATTTTAAAAATATTAGAAAAAAATGTACAGTTAATTAGAAGATGTAAAAATTATGTATGCCACAAAACTAGGATTCAATTATATTCTCTTAATATTTATCATCTTTTATCTCTCCTCTTTAACTAATACACTCCCTTAATTTTCTTAATCACTCTGACAATAATATATATATATATATATATATATATATATATATATATATATATATATATATATATATATATAATTCATACACACACATGGCATAATTCATTTTTAGAGGTATGTATTTATACATAGTATAATTCAACATATACTATAATGGTATTAAGGTATAATATTAGATATACCTGATATAATTTTTTAACTTTTATAGTTCTGGTATAAATTATGTGATATAGGTAAAAGTTGTATATTCATGGAATAAATTTGTCAAGTTGAAAGTATTTTTTTGTGAAAAAAGTTTACTAAATATAAATATATATTTGTAGTATATGTATGGTATAACTTTTTTATATCTAAAGCATACCATATATACTTATGGTATAAACATAATATACGGCAAAATCATATAACTAAAATGGAAAGAAACTAGGAACACAATTGTCGTTGTAGAATAATTGTTTTAGCAAAAATGTAGGAAGAGAATCAATTATTATGCTGTCAATGACGTGCCCCTAATCTCGCCCACTTAATAGAGAGAGAAAATCATTACCGTATGTAACTCCTAAACTGCCATTCAATGTTAATTAAATAGTTCTGCTAAGCTTCTGTAAATACTTTTATATTATTGTATAGTAAATACTTAGCTTCTTTCGGAAGCACCCTTTGAAAGCTTGGCAAGCATAAATTAATGTTGTTTTAACATTGATAAAAGTGTATTCTAAATTGATTAGCCAAACACAAATTATTGCTTTCCAAAAGTAAATTTTTGAAAAATACTTTATATAATAGTTATCTTTTCAAAATAAAGACATTTAAAAGTTTGGTAAATAAAATATAAATTTCGATGTTTTTAATGAATAGTTGTCTTCGGTCAAAAACAGTTCGTAAAAGAACGAAAGTGATTGTTGGTAAAACAAAACTATCAGAAGTTATTTAAAGCTAGCTGTTTCATTAAATAAAGGATCAAAAGTTATTAAATGCTACATTAAAAGGAAGAACTTTTATTGCTGTTCCAACTGTTTAAAAACACTTACCCATACTAAACATTGCGACACCACTACCAGCCTTTGACATTATCAAGATAGATCCCTCTATTATGCTTGGCATTTCAAATTTCCACCTGAAACCAAAAAAAAAAAAAACGAAAAAAACATAAAAGTAATATGAGTAACTGCCTGATTCAATTAATTATCGAATATTGTTTATCTTTAACTGGTTTGGACTGGAAAAAAAAAACACTTTAGCACAACTAAACACGAAAAAGTAAAGGATATCATCTTTTAGGAAAAGTACTATGTAAATGAAATTTACTAAAATTATCTAGTTTATTACAGATAGTCTGAATAGGGGATTCAAGAAAATATTAAAATGTCACACCTTAGATTTGGACAATAGTAAAATTTACTAAAAATATTAATTTACTAAATATATCTAGTTTGTTACAAATAGTCTGAATAGGGGATTCAAGAAAATATTAAAATGTCACATCTTATTTGGACAACAGTAAAATTTACTACAAATATTAAATTTACTAAAAATATCTAGTTAGTTACAGATAGTCTGAATAGGAGATTTAAGAAAATATTAAAATTTCACACCTTAGATTTGGACAATAATTAAAATTTACTAAAAATATTAAATTGACTAAAAATCTCTAGTTAGTTTCAAATAGTCTGAATAGGGGATTCAAGAAAATATTAAAAAGTCACACTTTCTAATGTCAAGGCTATTAAAAAATTTATATATGTACAAAATATTTATTTTTTCGTATTTGCTGATGAAGGTGTTGAATCACCTTTAATGCATAGAGCTCTGCAGCTGGTTCTGGGTTCGAGCCTCATAGTTGTTTCCATTTTTTAAAAAACAATTCTACATGTTTAGTGCATAAAGAAATTAAATTGACACGTAAAGAGATAATAATTAAATAAATAAAATATGCATGTACATACCTGCTAGCTAAAAGAGCCCAAAAGAGACCAAGAAAACAAGCATAAGAATTGGGATTCTTAGCAAGTTTAATAGAAACAGCTTTAATCAATGGCCAAAACGCTAGCGCAGCATTATTATTATTATTCCTTATTTGGGCAGTAGTATTTCCTTCCAAGTCACTAACACTCCCCAATTCAACAGAATTATCAATTACATCATCAACATTATTATTCATCTTGGTTTTCCAAAACTGAAGTGCAAACAACAAAGAAGTAAGCCATAACAAAGCTTGAGTCACAGCAGCTTGAACAACAAGATCAACCCCTAAATCCCCATACATGGCCTTCATCAGTGGGACACCAACAACAAGTGTGTTATTCAATGTGGACAAAGAAAAAGTTGTTATGGACCAAGAAAAGCTCCCCCTTTTGTAAAAGTTAGCCCATAAGGCGAGGATCAGGATCACTAAGACTTTAGCAATTAGGTCTCCGGTTAAAAAGAGGTAGTTGAGGTTGTAAGGATCGATGTTAGCTATGAATTGGAAACCGAAAAATGGGAGGATGAAGAAGCAATTGAATTTGTTAATGGTATCACATTGTTCTGGCTTGAACATGTGCCACCATTTTACTGAACCATAGCCTAAAATGAGTGCTACATAGAGTGGCATCATGGCCACCACCACCTTGTATATATCTTCCCAACCTATCATGTTTAATTAATTTGTGAAGAAATTTTTGTGATTTTGTATGTATCTGCATTATTAGGTGGGGGTTTTCATGGGTGTATATATAGAGAAAAAATTTGAAGGTTTTAACTCAAATGGTCCCTTAAGTTTGAAGGTAAGTTTTGGTTTGAGTCCGGCGCCAAAATGACACATTTTTGGAGCTTGAAGACAAAAATGGTATGTCTTTTTTTTTTTTTATACCAAAATGGGTTTTTGGTTGGTTATTCAACGAAATGTTAACTCCATTTAACGTTTCCGTCAAATGTAAAAAATAAAAAATAAAAAAATTGTATTTCGTTACATACCTGGCGAAATACAATTTTTTTAAATTTTTTTTTTTTTGTATTTCGCTAGTTGACTAGTGAAATGTAATTCATTTTTTTTCCTTTTTTTTTTTTTTTTTAAATCCACTTTTTCATGTGTTTTTTTTTTCAAGTTTCCTAAAATAAAATTATGAAAATCTAAATTTTTTAGGACACAAAAAAATCAATTTTCCTGATTTATTGTTTCAGATATTTTAATTAATTAAAAAAATCTAGTTTTCCATTTTTTTAAAAAACGGGTTTAAAAAATGAGATTCATTTTTCCTGATTCTAAAAAAAAAAACCATTTTCCAATTTTTTTTTAAAAAAAAACTAATTTGCCAGTAATAAAATGCCATAATTTACATTTAAAAAATAATAATAATTAGTGTTGACAGTTAGTCAAAGGGCATAAATGAGCCAAAAAGTTGAATTGAGAGGTATTTGTAGCAAAATAGATGAATGAAGGGTATTTTTAGACCTTCTCTACTAGTTCAGGGTATTTTTAGACCTTCTCTACTAGCTCAGGGCATTTTTGCCATTTTCAGTTAAATTTTTAACAAAATATTTGGCAGTTGACTAAAAGCGCACCACTTATGCAAACATAACGCTCCATGTAAGAGAACGTATATAGTTTTAGGTCTAAACCTAAATGTAATACACTATTTTGATCCTTTTCTCGAAACCTAAACTGTAATGGCGCGGTTAAGTCCAATAATGCAGTAAAATACTTTTGTAAGGTTATTTTAATCAACTTTATATGTCGAGAAAATTAGTCATCTTTATTTTTGAAAATTGAGACCACATAACTGAAATTGACATTCACAACTACATTACTTAGAAAATTTTACGTTGAAATCTATTGCGCATCATCATATCATAAGTAAAGAAAACTGAAAATTTCTCGCCAATTTGGGGGAAAATTGAAATTGGATGGGAAAAAAGAGGTTTTCTAGAAAATCAGCCCGGCCAAACCGCCTTGCGGCATCTCGGAAAAATATGCAAAAAAAAAAAATTGCATAAATCGGACATCTGAGCGCAAAGTTATGACTGTTTAAAGTTTCACCAATTTACAACTTTTTTTTCTCCTATATTTTTTAAATACGTTTTTATCTAATTTAGATTTATATTCAAAATAAAGTTATGTCTTGATTAAAAAATAACACGCTTAAATCAAAATCTTAAAAAATAAAACACTTAAACCTAAAGTTTTCAAACAAAACTTACTTCGGGGACCTTTTCAACCCCTAAAACGACGATCCGAACATCTATGTATCCTTAATGTATTGAGCCTACATTATTGTACGCAGAAAAAAATATCAGGTTCTACATAAAATATTGACGTTTCGGAGTCTTGATACACGACTAATCGTTGGTCAAAGTATGGAAAAAAACACTAAGTGTTGCAAAAAAAAAAAAAATTAAAATAAGATGTTGCGATCTTTTTATGGAAAAAAACACTAAGTGTTCCTTAAGTGTGTTATTTTTTAATGCGTAACTTTATTTCGAATATGTTGCGATCTTTTTAAAATAAGATTTATTATACACAAAAAATATACTTAATATTTACTAAATCATGCACCCGCATAGGTTTGATCCCTGGTGGTTGGGATAAAAAAGAATGGCTAAACCGCCAAGCCAAGTTTGTGAAAGTGACAATGTGGACATTTTTTTATTATTTATAAAGTTCACTAATGCCATCTAACTTGTTTTCATAAATTAAATTTTGAGCCTTGAAATTGACATTTAAAACATCAATACCACGGGATTACCATCTTGAAATATATTTTTTATCACTAGATTTTACTAAAGATGAATGAAAATTGTGCACCAATTTAGGAAAAAATTCAAATTGGATGGGAAAAAAGAGGTTTTAATACTGATCGAACATCCTAATTCACGACTCGAGAAAAGGATCAAAATAGTATATTACCTTTAGGCTTGGACCTAAAACTATATATGTTATTTTACATGGAGCATTATGTTTGCATAAGTGGTGCGCTTTTAGTCAACTCTCAAATATTTTGTTAAAAATTTAACAGAAAATGGCAAAAATGCCCCTGAACTACTAGAAAAGGTCGAAAAATACCCTTCATTCATCTATTTTGCTACAAATACCCCTCAATTCAACTTTTTGGCTCATTTATGCCCTTTTACTAATGGTCAACACTAATTTTTTTTTAAAAAATATGTAAATTAAATTAATTAAAATATCTCGCATTTTTTGTGTTTTCATAATTTTATTTTAGGAAAAAAAAACACAGACAAAGTTAATTTATTTAAAAATTTGACGGAAACGTTAAATGGGGTTAACATTTTTGGATAACCAACGAAAAACTCATTTTGGACATACCAAAATGCCATTTTGGCGCCGGACTCGTTTTGGTTTCATCCCTATTGTATTACTTAGAGCACATATGACCTTTTAGTTGGTAAAACTAAGCAATTTTGGTCCAATTGACGGCATATAATTAGATTCAAATGCACCATAAAACTATCGAAAAGAACAATTTTTATAAAAATGGACGAAAGAGCCAACACATTTTATATTAATCGAAGAACTAGCCTGTAAAATGAAAAAGAAGAGAAATCTCATTTTTAAACCCTCTTTTAAAAAAAAATGGTAAAATTTGATTTTTTTAATTAATTAAAATGATCTCGATAGAATGGGTTTCCAATTTCTTTCAAATCGTCACAAAAACAAAATAAAAAATTGATTTGTTTGTGTCCTAAAAAATTTAGATTTTCATAATTTTATTTTAGGAAACTTAAAAAAAAAGAACACGGGACAATTTAGCTCGATTATATAAAAAAAAAAAAAAGGAAAAAATGATTATTACATTTAAAAAGCGCTAGTCAATATATAGTCACACTTCTCTAAATACAAAAAAAAAAAAAAATGTATTTATACTAGGTATGTAACGTAAATTAACCTACATTTTTTATTTTTTTAATAAAATAATTAATCATTTATAAAAAAAATATAGAATAAATTACGTTAAATGGGATTTTGTATATCTATATATTATATCTAATATTACATATTAATACATATTTTTAATCTAACAATATCATTGTCTTCTATTTTTATTTATAAATAATTTTCAAAAAAAAAATGTGAATAAGGAGTACGAATCCTATTCTTTAGAGCAAACAAAGAGACAAATCTATGATTCTTTCTAATGCTTTTAAATAACCTACAATTATAATTTCTTCCATCAATCTTGAAAGAATTTAATTTTCAAATAGATTTAAAATGTGTGCCTTAGAGCTTAAAACTTTATACATCCAATTATGAATTCGTTGAAATTGTGTTAACTTTCTTTAATGTTTAGTTAGTGAAATTTGCATATCTTTGATACTTCACATTTAAATAATTTTGTTATTTTTATAACATTAAAAAATTAAAAAAATTAGATTCTATGCATCTTTTTTGCCTATAACAGCTAACTATTATTTAAATGACAAATGTTGTTATAGGTGTATAACAACCATTCTTTATAACAATCAAAAAATTTCATACCGAAACGATGTTGTTATAGATAGATTTGACTGTATATCTATTGTTGTCATGCTTAATTTCTTTTTTCCATTTTTCTTTTCTCCCTTGTTTTTGTTATGCATATTGCATGATCTAGTAAACATAAAAACTAATACTAAATCTAAGAGTTCATTAATCAGCTTTTCATCAACCGATACTTTTAAGGAATTTTTACTTGGTGTAGCTACTTTTAAGAGGTAATTATTGATAATAACTACCTTTTAATTTATTTATATTTAGTTGCTACAGTAATTTTGTAAATTACCATTCATAGCTATACCAAAATACATAAAGTTGGAGTGGCTGAAGTGGTTATTGGGCAAGGCTCTCCCCCTGCCCGCCCAGGTTTGAACCCGGCCACCAACATTTCTTTTCTTACATATTTTCTCTGCCTTCTTCTCCTTGTATTTGAGTGTATTTCGCCCGCATTTTGTCATATGTATTTGGCCTGAGTGTATTTCATGTATTTAGCCTGAGTGTATTTGGTCACCTTATATCTGACACGTGACATCAATACAGGTGACATCAAATACATATGAGATACAATATGAGCCAGATACATATGATGAAAAAGCTAGAAAAAATATGTAAGAAAAGTAATGTTGTTGGCTGGGTTCGAACTTGGGCGGGCAAGAGGAGAGTCTCGCCCAAATACACGCGAAATACATAGCTTTTGCTTAAAAGTAAGCTACGAATTGTAATTTGAAAAATGGTAACTACTAATGGTAAGATCCTCATAGAAGGTAGTCATATCTGTAAGTTTGCCTACTTTTAATTACTTCCATGATTTCATTTTTTTTGCACGGATTGTCAAAGTTCAATTTTTGGGTCTTTAATTTTTTTTATGTATAAAAATTGTATGTGTATTTTGATTATGATAAAGGACCTCTCAAATTCTTTGGTCTTTAATTTTTGTCCTTCGCTTAATACTCCGAGGTTTGGGGTTCGAACCCGGAGTCAGTAAAAAAAAAAAAATCTCAAGGCAGAATTTTATAGCAAAATTAGCTCTATTCGGATAAAAAGTAGGCCTTAAGGCAGAGTTTTACAAATTTTCAGTTGAGTTAATTTTTTTAATTTTTTTTTTTTTTTGCCTTATTGCAAACCTCGACCTTATAGTAGAATTTTGCCTTATGCCTAAAGGCAAAAGTCTACCTTAAGGTAAAGTTTGAAACTCTAACTGATAAAGTAGAGTTTATAGTTAAACTTTGCCTTGCGATTTTTTTAAAATTTTTTTTTGACCGATCAAGGTTCGAACTCGGAATCTAAAAATTTTATGCGAAGGACAAAATTAAAAATCAGCAATTTGAGGGACAAAAATTAAAGACCACCCCCAAATAAAAGCAATCATGCAAATTGCCCCCATGATTTTAGACCGTGAATCCATGAGAATAGGGCCTTATGCGAACCAATCACTCTTCTGATCGTTTAATTTGTGGGCAAAAAATATATATGTACATAATAAGAGGGTATATTTACAGAACATGACAATAGTTTTCAGTTTACAAAATAGATCAATAGATTTGTTAAAAAATCTTATTCATAAAATATCTCCACCGCGTGAAGAACAGAATCTTGGAGAATTTTGCCTTCGTAGGATGGTTCGTAATTCATCAATTTTCTTAAAGACATTTCCATCAGAATTTATGCTTGCCGTTCTTTTTATGAAATAAATATAAAATCGCGTTTCTTCAAATTGATGGATGAAATGTAATATTGTGTTCTCCACTAATGTTGTTCCTAATGATGAATTTAAAATAAATATTTACACATCATAGAGCATTAAGTGGTCAAGAAAAGGCAGCAATTAGTGGATGACTAGACGTAATTAAAAAGCCATCCGATCAAAACAATTTTTGAGAGAATCCAAGTGCGGAAAATGGTATTAGATTCTGGGTTTAACCCAAGTGCAATAACCATCACTAGTATATTCCAAGGGTTTAAAAAGTGTACTCATCTGGTATTGGCCACAATTTTTTCTCCAGCCTGTTAATGCACCCACTGGCCACTTTTTGTTTCTGAACTTGAAAAATACTTGTAATTGTTGTAGAATTTTGTTTTATGATAATGTCTTGAAATTTCTTCTGTAAAATTTAAAACTTCATAATAATAACTATTTTTCAATTACAGAGACCGAAAAATGGCTATTTATGAATTTCAAGTACCCTTTGTTAATGGTGTTGAGTTTTTATTTAATCATATGATATCAGTGCCTACGTGAGGTGGAATATGCTTGGTTCCTAAAAGGCCTAAAAGCAAATCCTTGAGGTGCCAAATCCTTGGTTCCTACGTGGCTTGCTACAGATGCTTGGTAAATCTCCTCAAGTTTATGAGGGTTGGTCCTACATCATAAAGAAGCCAAATGTCACTTTGCTATGTATTAGCTTAAATCATATTATTTTGAGAGAACCAAGTGCCATCTAAGTTGTTGACAAGTTGAGTGAAATTGAAAGCCCGTGATAAGGAAATCTGCCTATAGATCCTTAGCATAGTTGCACAATATTTTGAAGAAAAAGGGATACATTTACTTTTACAAGATGAGAAAGTACTTTGGCCATTATAAATTCTCCATCAAGAGCACAATAACCCAAAATATTTCTACAAATATCCCTTCTAAGTACTTCAAGCCTAGTCTACAAAATATTTATATACTTCGACAAGTCTTGAAATAGGGACACTTGTGGATAACAAAATTTTATTAAATCTAATTCACAAGAAATTCCAATTATATTCAAGATATATTAGTCCGGCTAAATAAAATGTGGGCTAAATACAATTGGGTTAATTATTTAAGTCCAATAAATACAGATTTAAGTAATGGTCCAATTTCATTGGGTTAGTCCATTTAATTGGATTACAAATGATGAGCCCACTTTGCCAAGCCCAAGATATCATCTTATTCTAGAGACTCACTTTGGTGCCACGTATCAAATAACGTGGCACGCCAAGTCAAACGAAGGAGCCAATAGGATCACGCCACATGTCAGAATGATGCGGCATGCCTAGTCAAATCAAAGGCCAATAAAGATGCGCCACGTGTACTAATGACATGTTCCGGCCATTCAAATATGGCCATATCACTTTATTCTGATTGGTCGGAAAGGGTTTGTCCTTATAACAACTCTTCCATCCTACAACTATAAATAGGAATCTCATAATTCAGAAAAGGGATCTGAATTCTAACAAGAAGCCAGAGAGAGCTCGTGGATCAAACGCCGCAGATTTCTCTACAAGTTCTCAAGATCAAGACCACCAGATTCAAGATCTAGCTCAAAGGCCTTTGAATTCAAGTACAAGTCAAGATCAAATCCATCAAGTTCAAGATCAAGCTCAAAAGCCCTTGAACTTATTATCAGAAGGACGAATCAGCGGATTCCTAAAGATTATAACACTAATATTTTGAAATCAAATGCTACGATTGTTGCGATATTTTTCTGTATAGCATATTTCCTACATTTATAAGGGACCAAAACTCACATTTTAATTGAAAATAAAATGTACTGAATCATATTTTACAATGACCAAAATCAAAATTTGTCCACTGTTTAGAGATCATAAATACTATTAACCCTTTAGAATTTCCAATTTTGCATAAGATTAACCTATTAGAAAGACGACCAAAGGAAAAAAGTCAAAAGTTTAAACCATAAATAAAGGATACGGACTTATGACGATAAAGATGACATTAAACTCCAAAAAGAAATAATCATGGAATGCTACCATCAACACTTGAACCTAAGTTACTAGAACACAAGTGCTATCAGAAGTACTAAATTCAGATTAACTCAGTATTAGAATTTCTCATCCCCTCTGATCACCACCAACTCCATGGCACACTCCCAACTACCAACACATGTCTTTTTACATTCTTTTTTGCTTTAGATTCTGAAGGAGTACTGAAATTATAAATGGATAAAAAAAATTGTTACAAATAAACAATTACAGGCAAAGTTCTACCCACTAACTAATAGCATTCCTATGAAATAATCAATGATAATAGCCTGCTCGAGGAGATCGATCTTAATGCATGATATCCAAAACGGCATAATATGCTATCAACAGCGGTAAGGAAATGATTGTGCCAACAATGACCCTGAAATTAAGAAAAATGGAATGTCATTAATATTTTTGTTATATATTTTACAAATTCAAGAGAGACTAGCATAATGCTTTTGATTTAATTTTTTCCCCAAAAGATCCATTAAAATAAAGTAATGTCAATAGCACTATTTCAAATTTGATCTAAACATCTTTGTACATTTTTGCATATTCCAATTAACAATTTAATGTAATATAACAAGATTCAGAATGAACACATTCACTCGACATTTTTTCATATTGATTTACATAGAATAGACAATTGTGGGTTGAAAGCGGGAGAGCTCTAAATTTTATTTTTACTCAAGGTGACAAATAATAAAAAAGACAGTTTTTTTTGTTTAATGACATTCATATATCAAATGAAATAACAAATTTAAATGTATTAAAAGTTGGATAGGACTTACGCAGTGCTGAGTACGTCTGCATGTAGTCCATATTCTTGGGCATAAACGAAGGAAGTCACAGCTTGAGGCAATGCAGCCTGCAAGAGGATAAAATAGAAGAGTTAGTAATTTAAAGAAATAACTTTATTATATTTGATTTGAAGAACCATAACAATGTTATGGAATCTCTTTTTACTCTTTTTAAATATAATGTAAATTATGTAATCCCGTTATCTAATTTTGCTTAACATATATAAAAGTCTAAATAAAAATATATGACAACAAATGTTTCTCGACATATACTTTAAACTCATAATAACTAAATTTCATTTGTTATCTTGATAATTCTATCGAGACAAAAGTAGACCAGCAAATTTTCAAATTACAGCTCCTCAACTGAGCTATATTTACAATAAGCATTTTGTTCTTAAATAGTAAAACAAAAGAAGTGACTGTAGTCCTTTTTAATTCTCAACTTTATTGATAGCCGTCTGAAGTGCTTTTGCCAATACTGCAAAATACATGTTGGTAAGCTAAGTGGGTAAGTGAATAATTAAGAAGTGGAGGTCTAATCAAATAATCCTTCTTAGTTAATGATTTTATTAGGGGCTTATAAAAGGAAAATATGCAAGTAAAATGAATCGGAGAGTATTAATATTTGCTCGTGTGTTAACTTTTGACTTTGGTAATGAAAGCACTTTATAATAGTTGCTTCCTCCGTTTCTTTTTACTTGGCCCATGTTAACTTAATATTTTCTTTTTTAAGAACTTATTTATTAGAGTTTATTTTACTAAATTAATTTTATTAATTTTGCTTTGAAAATCTGAGTTTAACTAGTAGTTCTTTATGTAGTTACTTAATGATCATAAAGATAATATAGAAAAATAATAATAAATCTCTCTTGATTTGCTAAATTAGACAAGTAAAATGGAAAATTTATTGTTAATATAAGAGTCAAGTAAAACAAAATGAAGAAAGTAACAAATTTACTAATATCAGAACTAACGAATATTTTATCAGTTCTTTTTTTACTTGTCTAGTATAATAAAGATAATTTTCTTCTTGAATTTATCCACTTTAGCAATTAAGAAAGAATTAAGTTTTTCTTCAATTATATTCTTTTCATTAAGTAACCATCTTTTTAAATTTCCAAATTAGAGTTAATAAGGGTTACTTGTAAAATAATTATTTAATTAATACTTTTTAAAAGAAATTGCAAAATGCAAACTGGACAAGTAAAAATGAACAGAAAGAATATTCTAAGCCTTTTATTCCAGAGAAAATTACACCCTATGTCAATTGGGGTAGCAATGTTACCAAAATTGACCTATTTGGCTTAATCTTTCAAAAAATGACTCACTCCCTCCTCCTCCGTCTCTCTCTCCACCCACTCCATCCTCCTTCCCCCCTCTCTCTTCTTTGCTTCGCTGCCATCCCAACGACGGTGCCGGCGCCGGCGGTCGGCACCATCGGAAAAGATAGAGAGATCTAGATATGAAGGATCGGGAATCGGTGGTTTGCAGAACGCCGCCGCAGCTAGGGTTCGTGACCTAAATTTACTTATTTTCACTTTTTTAAAATAAAAAAAACTTTAGTATGTTTTTTGTTGTTTAATAATCTCAAATTTGTTTTTGCGATCATCATTGAAGGATCAATATTGATTGTTAGGTGAAAATGTGGTGAAATTGAGAACAAATCTTATGAAAGAGCTGCTTACTACTTTTCGGTCTCAGCTTGAAGATTTCTCTCGCAAACACAAGGTTTTTCCATTATTTTGTTTTTTTAGTGATTAAGAAGTAACATAATTTCTCCGATGACGATGATTTTTTGGTGGCTCAGATCTGGCCGTGTAACGACCCGTTTAGTCGTTATAGTCCTTTCGGCATTTTCGTCTTTTTCGAGCATTGACTAGCGCATTTTGACCCCAAGTTGACTTCTGGGTAAACGGACCTTTTTTGGAAATCCATCGATTTCGAGAGGTCCGGATGATTGTTTATGACTCGTGTATATATTTGGTTCGATTCCCAATGCACTTGGATGCATTTTGGGACTTGGGTTGGAAATTGGAACTGAGGCATCAGGGGTTGACTCGATCTATGAGACCTCCGTTGGGAATTTCGAGGCCACGAGCGCATTCGTAGCGTATTTTTGTGTGGGTCTGTGTATGTGGTTTGTGAGCAGATGGCCTCCGGAAGGGCTCGGGATTTTGATAGAGACTTAGAAAAATTGGAGGAATTCTTATACCTGGTGCCCGAAATGGAGGCACCAGTGCCGTCCCAGTGACATCGCTGTGGCGGTATGTTGGTCGCTGGGGCGGCCATATGAATTGTTGGCAGTTGACACCTATGGCGGCCATGGGCGCTATACAAGTGCGCAGAAGTAGCGACCCCATTACCACCGGGCGGTGACACTACTAAAAAACCCCTCAAAATTCGACGGACAAAAAATCGACGGACAACTCATTAAAAACCGATGGAAAACCGACATGTGGTTTTGTGTATTTCTAATGTTTTTTTATTTTTTTAATTAAAAAACCGACGGACAACGTCGGTTTTTTTGCAAAATTTTGAAATTATAAATCCGCAAATTACAAAAAGTCCCACGTCGGTTTTATTAAAAAAAAATTAATAATAATTAATATAAAGCCGACGGACGACGTCGGTTTTATTTTTAAAAATATTTTAAATAATATGCCATTCAATTTTTTTGTTTTTTAAAATAATAAACAATTTTTTTAGGAAACCGACGGACGGGGTCGGTTTCCTTTTTTTTTTTTTAATATTTTTGGGAAATTCAAACGTGCGAGACGGACGGGTCGGTTTTATCCGTCGGTTTTCTTTAAATTCTAGCAAGATAAAGTTTCATACTCATTTTTGCTCCCTCTTCCAAATTAAAACCCCCATTCAAACCCTAACCGCCGCCCTAAACATTTTATTTTTGCCGCCCGCCGCCGCAAGATTCAGCAGCCATTCCCACCTACCGCAAACCCATTTTTTCAAGTTAATAAATTGAGGTTAGTTTCTCTTAAATTAGGGCATTTAAAATTCTTTTAATTTTAGTTTTATTTGTAGATTTTAGGCCTAATGCTAGTCTATTTAGCTTTGTTAGACATCATTTGCAATGTTATTAATGTTGAATTTGTAAAAAAATGTAAACTTTATTTGACTAATTTAGTTGTCATTTTTTTTTTGCTTAGATTGAGCTATATTTCATGTTCTTTGTCAATGTATTTGTGTTAGCTTAGTTATCATTCTTTGTAATATTATTGATGTTGAATATGTGCAAACATGTATACTTTAATTATTTGACTAGTCTTTTTTTTTTTTTTTTTGGATTGTGCTTTTTGTTAGAATTCCATAAGTTATAGAATTGTTATTGATCATTCTAAAGTTAAAATTGGTTGGAATTGTACTTTTCAAAGTTAAATTGTTAAGTTATAGTATTTCTATAACATCAATACTAAAATGTAGATTTTATTTCTCTAGATTTACTTTTCAATTTTTAGAATTGGTTGGAATTGTGCTTTTTAAAGTTAGAATTATTAAGTTATGTTAGAATTATTAAGTTATAATATTTCTATAACCTCAAAACTAATATGTAGATTTATTTGACTAGATTTACTTTTTAATTTTTAGAATTAAAGTTAGAATCCATAAGTTATTAAGTTAGAATTAAATATTGAGAATTCAAAGTTAGAATTGTTGAGATTGTGTTTTTCAAAGTTAGAATTGTTAAGTTATAGTATTTTCTATAACCTCAATACTAAAATGTAGATTTTATTTCTCTAGATTTACTTTTCAATTTCGGGTAATTGATTGGAATTGTGCTTTTTAAAGTTAGAATTATTAAGTTATGTTAGAATTATTAAGTTATAATATTTCTATAACCTCAAAACTAATATGTAGACTTTATTTGATAGATTTACTTTTTAATTTTTAGAATGTTAGAATCCATAAGTTTTAATTAGAATTGTTATTGAGAATTCAAAAGTTAGAATTGGTTGAGATTGTGTTTTTCAAAGTTAGAATTGTTAAGTTATAGTATTTCTTAACCTCAATACTAAAATGTAGATTTTATTTCTCTAGATTTACTTTTTAATTTTGCTTTGATTGGAATTGTGCTTTTTAAAGTTAGAATTATTAAGTTATGTTAGAATTATTAAGTTATAATATTTCTATAACCTCAAAACTAATATGTAGACTTTATTTGACTAGATTTACTTTTAATTTTTAGAATTAAAGTTAGAATCCATAAGTTATTAAGTTAGAATTGTTACGAGAATTCAAAGTTAGAATTGGTTGAGATTGTGCTTTTCAAAGTTAGAATTTTTAAGTTATAGTATTTCTATAACCTCAATACTAAAATGTAGATTTTATTTCTTAGATTTATTTTTAATTTTTAGAATTGGTTGGAATTGTGCTTTTCAAAGTTAGAATTATTAAGTTATGTTAGAATTATTAAGTTATAATATTTCTATAACCTCAAAACTAAGGATTACTCGTAGACTTTATTTGACTAGATTTAATTTTTAATTTTTAGAATTAAAGTTAGAATCCATAAGTTATTAAAGTTAGAATTGTTATTGAGAATTCAAATTAGAATTGGTTGGGATTGTGTTTTTCAAAGTTAAATTGTTAAGTTATAGTATTTCTATAACCTCAATACTAAAATGTAGATTTTATTTCTCTAAATTTACTTTTCAATTTTTAGAATTGATTGGAATTGTGCTTTTCAAAGTTAGAATTATTAAGTTATGTTAGAATTATTAAGTTATAATATTTTTATAACCTCAAAAACTAAAATGTAGACTTTATTTGACTAGATTTACTTTTCAATTTTTAGAATTAAAGTTAGAATCCATAAGTTATTAAAGTTAGAATTGTTATTGAGAATTCAATATATTTGGTTGGAATTGTGTTTTTCAAAGTTAGAATTGTCAAGTTATAGTATTTCTATAACCTCAATACTAAAATGTAGATTTTATTTCTCTAGATTTACTTTTCAATTTTTAGAATTGGTTGGAATTGTGCTTTTCAAAGTTGATTATTAAGTTATGTTAGAATTATTAAGTTAAAACTAGTTAATGGTACTTTTGGTTGGACATTTAAATATTTCTCGAACTTTCAAGGTCTATTTAGATCGTGTTTGATGTGTTTAGATAGTGTTTGATGTGTTTTACTATTACTTAGGTGATTTTATGTGTTGTAGCTCTTTTAGAATTGATTTGAAGCATTTTAATGCTAGTTTTGAGTCACTTTTGTAGAAGAATTGATGGAAAATGGGTCACAGAAAATGGGAATTGAATGTCTTTTCGGAAAAACCATCGATTTGATCGTGGTTTTCTCGAAATTAATTTTGAAATTTTCCGTAAATATCGACTCGGTTCCCAATCGGTTTTGGAAAATAATTTTCAAATTTTATAAAAAAAAGATGATATTTTTGTATTTAAATAAAAAAATTTAATAAAAAACCGACGTCATGTCGGTTTTTCCATAAAATTTTTTTTTTTTATATATAACATAATAAATTTGTGGAAATGGCCTCCCTTTTTTTAATTTTTAATTATTGTATAAAAATCAAAGGACCACGTAACCGACGCAAATGTCGGAAAAAACCGACGTGGTCCGTCGGTTTCAAAAGCGAGGCTATGTAAACCGACGGACCGTAAAGGGTCGGTTTCCCGTCGATTTCATTGAAAAAACCGACGCAGTCCGTCGGTTTTCGTCGTCGGTTTTTCCCGTTTTTTTAGTAGTGTGACGGGCTAGGTATTTTCATTAAGTGTGATTTAAATAAGTCCTTAGACCCTCATTATTTCCCATCTCGATATTTGAGCTTGAGGGAACTGTTCTTAGAGATATTTAGAGGAGATTCTTAGAGGTAAATCTCGCCTCTTCCTTAATCACAATAATCCTAGATTTCCCCCTTCCCTTTAATAATCCCTTAGTGATGGAAGTTGGAAGAGGGTTTTGATGAACACTTTCTCTAGGCTTGGTAATGATAAATTGATGATGTTTATGTTAGACTTTGACGAATCTAAGCTTATTAATCATATGTCTTCCACTTCTAGTGTAGAATTTTGGAATCGAAGACTTAGGGTTTATACCCAAATTGGGGGTTTTGCTTGAAATAAGAAATTAGGCTAATCCTTGAGTTAAATAAGTAATTAGTGGTTGGGTTATGATCACCTAGTGCTTAATTTGGTATTTTGCTTCCGAAGTTTTCGTTTTGCCCTTGTGGGCCCGTTTTCCCAAATTCTAGGGCTAGTATTGACCTAATTTGAGTAGTAGTAATATTAGTATCATTTTTCATGATTTCTAATCTAGAATTCGATTATGCTTAGACTACTTTGGTTCTGAGGTTCAGTGGATAGGCAAGGCAAAGAAGTGAGTTGTTGGTGCTGCAGTTCGACCATCGAGGTAGGTTATGGCTTACCCTTGGTGAGACTTCATATAGCGAAGCACATATTTAGATTTTATTATTGGAGACAGCATGTGAACTTTCGGGTATGAAGTTAGGTTGGATATTGGCTTAGATTGGGCCCTGTTGTGTGTTTGGGGCTAGCCACCCCGTTATGTGTGATTTGATTTTTCTATTGTGTCGGCTTGATGCCATGAGTCGTTGGTAGATATTGGGTTCTGTTCTATCATCTTGATTATGATATAGTTGGCATACCATTGTTGGTATTTGTACTTGGTTATATTGTTGGCATACCCACTGTTGGTACTTGTGATTCGGTTATATTATTGGCATACCCACTGTTGGTATTCGTGATTCGGATATATTGTTGGCGTACTCTTGGTTGCTACTTGTGATATTGAGCATGATTGTTGATGTGATTCACGCATTTCACGCACTCTCATTTTTATAATACACTGTTGAGATATTGATGATATTTGATGAAACACTTGATGAAATTCGCCATTTACTGAGTGGCGTGAGATGGCCGATGTCCGATGTTCATCCCGGAATCGTTGATTGAGTGAAATTGATACGTGATAAAACTCTTTTACTTGAGTGACGTGAGATGGCCGATGTCCGATGATCAATTCGGGAATCGTTGTTGCATAGACGATATCCGAGGTTAGTTCCAGAATCGTTGTTAATGCATGGACTCCGCGGGTCCTCCCGGGGTAGATGCGCGAGAACCCCCGTGGGCATATATATATTGGGTCCCGTCTGTCTATTGGGCAAAGATCTAGGACGGGTGGCACTTAGACTTCGCAAGTCATGTTGGGTTGTGCTACCGAGACATCGATATTTCCGTCCGGAGTACATGTGTACACCGTATTTGCATGGCATTGCATTCATACCATTATTGCATTGCATTGCATTATGACTTGATTGAGATGCTTGGTGATTGTAATGTGATGTTATATTGGATTGGAGATATTCGGACTTAGCATATTCGGGATTAGATGCTTTACAGAGGCGATGACAGATACTTGGAATTGATTATATTGTCTTATACTTGTTGGTTTATTTGCTTATCTGCTTTATTATCTGAATTGTGTTAGCTATGCTTAGTCGGCCGATGATGCCTACCGAAGATTTGTTTGTCCGACTTGCACTTGCCGCATTCTTTCATGAATGCGCATATATATATATATATATATATATATATATATATCCGCCGCCTTGAAAACTTTCCTATCTTATGTCCTATTTTATTCCGAGACATAAACACTTATGTATTAGTATTCCAGATTGTATTATTTCCCATTAGATGCTCTTGTATTATTCAGACTAGACCCTGGGGGTGTCGTTATTATTCCGCACTATTCTACTACTTATATATATATATATATATATATATATATATATATATATATATATATATATATGTGAGACTTACGTTTATTTTTATATATCCATATATATATATTTCATTCTTTTGTGTATTTATTCATGTGTTGGGTTGAGGGTTTGCTTACCGAGGTGGGAAGGTAAGAGCCTGCACGACTTAGGCCAAATAGGTCGTGACAGGCCGCCTCCTCCCTGCGGTGGTTCAGGTCTAATTAGAAAGTGCCTAGATCTAGATGTATAATATTGTATATGGGTGTATATGAGTATATGAGAATATTGTATAATATTGTATATGGGTGTATATAGGTATATGGGTAGTTACAATATTGTATATGGGTGTATATGGGTATAATATAATATAATATTGTATATGGGTGTATATGGATTAAAGCTTTGCAATATAAGTTTTGGGCTATTTTTTTTTGCAATGGAAGTGACCAAATTGTATATTTATGAAATTTCTCCATTTTTCTATGTACTGACAAAATAAAACTATTTACACAAATTATATATAGACATTAGTTTTGTGGTTTAATTACCTGGAGGATAGCAATGCGCAAAACATTTCCATGCAAGCCCAAAACAACACAGCCGAGTGCCATTGTTGCTGGTCCAACAACAAACCTCAAAATCATAGCATAAATTGTCAATGCAGCTCCACATGCAATTATTTTCCCTTGCAAAGCCATGAATAATCCTAAAAGTAAAATTAAGAAAAAAAAAAAAAAAACACTCTTGTTTAGCGAAAAGAATGAAATTAATAGCCTGATTATCCATATTTTTTTGGAAAATTAGAAGTGTTTATTTTTTAAGTACTTATTTTGGAGTTGAGGCGTTTCACTAAGTTTTTAGAAAACAAGAACAAGTATTTTTTAGTAGTAGCTGGAACTGTTTTTTTTTAAGTTGAAAAAATTAACTTCTTCCCAGGAGCACCCTTTGAAATAAGCCTGTCAAGTGGGTTGGGCCGACATTAGGTAAAACCCGCCCACCAACCCCGGCAAACCCATTAAGATTTGTAAGGGCTTGGAAAATTAGGTGGATTTATTAGTAGGCCGAAAACAAAAACAAGTATTTTTTAGGATAAGGTGGGACAACTTTTCCCTGAAATAAGTTCCGCCCAGGATAGGCTGATGGCCCACCGAGGCACTGGCCCGGCCCGGCCCACTTCAAATTAACCAAAAAAAAAAAAAAGAGATAAGTACTACATTTATTACTAATAATAAATATTTTAAAAACATTGTATCTTAATAAATTAGGAGTCTCTTTTTACGGAACACTTAAGTTTTCTTTAAAATTGTATTTTAAAGCTAGACAATCTTGTTTTCTCAACAAATATACCTTTGATACATTTCAGTATATAGTATATATAGATTGTGATAGTTTTATATAAAAGTAAAATTCCATTAGCATGC
The DNA here is from genome assembly GCF_029784015.1 of Lycium ferocissimum. NCBI lineage: Eukaryota > Viridiplantae > Streptophyta > Magnoliopsida > Solanales > Solanaceae > Lycium > Lycium ferocissimum. Next base: position 8,458,994 of record NC_081348.1, read on the forward strand.
CATATATATTGTGTTTCTTTATTAGTCCGTGCTAAAAAAAATGACCCCTTTCTATATTTGGAAACAATTTACCTTTATGTAATGATTTATAGCCACACAAAATATATATGACTCATTTAACACCACAAGTTTGAAAGTCTTCTCTTCTTTCTTAAACTTCGTGTCCAATCAAATAGACATATCAACATCTACATAAATAATTTAAAATAAAACTTAAAACTTAAATTGATAACATTGCAAATTCAAAACATACAAACTTGAACGTTGAAATATTGCAAATCAAAAGTTCAAAACATACAAATTAAATGGCTAACATCGATGGACAAATTTAAAGAAGAGATAAACTTCAAAGTTCAATTTCGTGCCTTTTCACAAGTGCCTACGCAACACACTGGTACCCCCCCCCCCCCCCCCCCCCCCAATAGGCTAATACCCTCGCTCTGGACTTGTGGAGATATATATCACCACAATGTTGACATTTAACATGTTCCTCATTTACTCGCTCAAAATGCATCCACACCGCATTTGAAGTTGATCTTCGAACTCGAGGAGTCGAGGAGAAGGTGGAGGTGAAGTAATGTACACTAGTTGAATAGCAAATTTAGATAAAGAGAGAATTGTGGAAGAATTGTTTGAAAATGAAGAAGAATGAAGGGGTATTTATAGTTTGAAAATATGATCAAAGTGTAGTTATTCATAATTTTAGGGGTTCAAATAAAATTGGCAATGACTACTTTTTTTAAATTACAACGACTAGCTTTTTGAATTTGACAACGACTAAACTTTTTTTTTTTTAGTTTAGCAATTTTATCATTAGATGTAAATGTTAATTTTATTATTATTAGTAAATGTAAATGTTTATTTTTGTATTTGAACTTTAAAAAAAAAAAAAAAAAACGACCAGGCCCACTAATTAAAACCCGGCCCGGCCAGGTGAGCCCTTGTGTAGCCCCTATCCTAATAAAATAAAGGGTCAGGCTAGACACTTTTCCCTCTCCCAAGCCGCCCCTTAACTACGGCCGCTTTCGGCCACCCCACTTGACAGGCTTACTTTGCAAGCTTGGCAAGCATAAATTAATGTTGTTTTAAAATTGATAAAAGTGTATTCTAAATTAATTAGCCAAACACAAATTATTGCTTTCCAAAAGTAAATTTTTGAAAAATACTTTATATAATAGTTATCTTTTCAAAATAAAGACATTTTAAAAGTTTGGTAAATAAAATATAAATTTCGATGTTTTTAATGAATAGTTGTCTTCGGTCAAAAACAGTTCGTAAAAGAACGAAAGTGATTGTTGGTAAAACAAAACTATCAGAAGTTATTTAAAGCTAGCTGTTTCATTAAATAAAGGATCAAAAGTTATTAAATGCTACATTAAAAGGAAGAACTTTTATTGCTGTTCCAACTGTTTAAAAACACTTACCCATACTAAACATTGCGACACCACTACCAGCCTTTGACATTATCAAGATAGATCCCTCTATTATGCTTGGCATTTCAAATTTCCACCTGAAACCAAAAAAAAAAAAAAAAAAAAAAAAAAATAAAAAATAATATGAGTAACTGCCTGATTCAATTAATTATCGAATATTGTTTATCTTTAACTGGTTTGGAATGAATAAAAAAAAAAAAGTTTGGAACAACCAAACACGAAAAAGTGAAGGATATTATCTTTTACTAAAATTATCTAGTTTGTTACCAATAGTCTGAATAGGAGATTCAAGAAAATATTAAAATGTCACACCTTAGATTTGGACAATATTAAAATTTACTAAAAATATTAATTTACTAAATATATCTAGTTAGTTACAAATAGTTTGAATAGAGGATTCAAGAAAATATTAAAATGTCACACCTTATTTGGAGCATAGTAAAATTTACTAAAAATATCTAGTTAGTTATAGATAGTCTGAATAGGGGATTTAAGAAAATATTAAAATGTCACACCTTAGATTTGGACAATAATTAAAATTGACTAAAAATATTTAGTTAGTTACAAATAGTCTGAATAGGGGATTCAAGAAAATATTATGATGTCACACTTTCTAATGTCAAGGCTATTAAAAAATCTATATATGCACAAAATATTTGTTTTTTCGTATTTGCATAATATGACTTTCTGATGAAGGTGTTGAATCACCTTCAATGCATAGAGCTCTGCAACTTGTTCTGGGTTCGAGCCTCATAGTTGTTTCCATTTTTTTAAAAACAATTCTACATGCTTAGTGCATAAAGAAATTAAATTGACACGTAAAGAGATAATAATTAAATAAATAAAAATACGCATGTACATACCTGCTAGCTAAAAGAGCCCAAAAGAGACCAAGAAAACAAGCATAAGAATTGGGATTCTTAGCAAGTTTAATAGAAACAGCTTTAATCAAGGGCCAAAACGCCAGCACAGCATTATTATTATTATTCCTTATTTGGGCAGTAGTATTTTCTTCCAAGTCACTTACACTCCCCAATTCCACAGAATTATCAATTACATCATCACCATTATTATTCATCTTTGTTTTCCAAAACTCAAGTGCAAACAACAAAGAAGTAAGCCATAACAAAGCTTGAATCACAGCAGCTTGAACAACAAGATCAACCCCTAAATCCCCATACATGGCCTTCATCAATGGGACACCAACAACAAGTGTGTTATTCAACGTGGACAAAGAAAAAGTTGTTATGGACCAAGAAAAGCTCCCCATTTTGTAAAAGTTAGCCCATAAGGCGAGGATCAGGATCACTAAGGCTTTAGCAATTAGGTCTCCGGTTAAAAAGAGGTAGTTGAGGTTGTAAGGATCGATGTTAGCTATGAATTGAAAATTGAAAAATGGGAGGATGAAGAAGCAATTGAATCTATTGATTGTATCACATTGTTCTGGCTTGAACATGTGCCACCATTTCACCGAACCATAGCCTAAAATAAGTGCTACATAGAGTGGCATCATGGCCACCAACACCTTGTATATATCTTCCCAACCTATCATGTTTAATTAATTTATGAAGAAAGTTTTATGATTTTGTATGTATCTGCAGGTTGTTATTAGGTGGGGGTTCATGGGTGTATATATAGAGAAATTTTTTGAAGGTTTTAACTCATATAATCCCTCAAGTTTGATGGTAGGTTTGTTTTAGTCCCTATAGTATTACTCTGAGCACATATGCTTTGCGTTTGTTAAAAAGAAAAAGAAGAGAAATTAGGAAGATCACTAGCTTGCATTTTGAACCTTCTAGAGTTCTAGCTAGTCTTAGTAGCTAATTGGTAAATTTTGAGTTTCACTTGGTCATGATTAATATTGGAAATGATCTCGACACAGATCTTCTTCCAATTTAATTTTTTCCTGCAAATTCACCCCTAGTCACGAAAACAAAATAAAGTTTGACATGAATAAAATCATCACAATTTTTTTATCTTTTAAGAGTTTCATCAACGAAATAAATATCTATAATCTTGCTCTTTTTTTCCCCATCAAATTCAGAGTTGGTTTTGCTTCTCGTAATCATCGAGCCTAATCGACTAGACTCTTTTCAACTATGATTGTAGGGGAAATGAATTTGGGCGAGAAAATCCTTATTGTGATCGTCATTTAGCTTGGACGTTACATATAAAATATAAGACCTTTTAATTAGTGGTATAGATGATCCATCAAAATTAAAGTTCCGTTAGTTGGACCAAAATGCTGAATTTATGTAAATTAAAGAATTATATGTGCTGAAAGCAATATGATATGAGCGAATATAGACTTACCTCCAAACATAAATGTTCATTTGAGTTAAAAGCTCGCAGAGTACTCTAGTAACAATATATATCTATTGTTGTCAATTGTCATGCTTAATTACTTCCATGATTTTAGTCCATGAGAATAGGGCCTTATGCAAACCAATCACTCTTCTAATTGTTTAGTTTGTTTGACCTGGTGTTTTCATATCTTTTGATATTAATCGGGCTGTTTGTCTAAGTTTATAAGTTGTCCAAATTAGTCTATAAATACTTTTAGTTTATCTATGTGTTTGATAAACATACATATAATTCAAGTGCTTATAGGTAATTAAAAAAAAAAAAAAAGGATCAGCCAGAAGTCATAAGATGTTCAACTAATTTATGATTTTACAGCTTATAAACACTTTTGGTTTGACCAGATCTTTTATGATTTTAACCCTAAATTTTTTTATAATCTCCAAAATACTTGTCCTAAATTATAACTTTTGACAATCTCCCAATTTTTTTCCGTCATTCATCCTTTCTTATGTAAAATACTTTTAAATTTATATCTTTCGTAAGTATCTTCAAGGATATGTAAGTCATTTTAACAGAAAAAGTATTTATCATCACTTTTTATATACCAAACACACTAACCGATTCTTATCAGCTCCAATACTTGTTTTTATATACATAACTACTTGTTTATAAAATCATTTTCAACACCTAAATATGTTTTTCATCATTTAATGCTTATCATTAGTTACTTTAATCCGTTAGCACAAACAATAGCTTATTCTTGTTCATAATGACTTACAAATTTTACAATGATCAGTTTGCTTTCGGTGATGACATTGGTTGAGTGAAAACCTAGAAAACTACTCATACAACGGTTAGTTCGTTTTGTATTTTCAAAACCGTTTAATTTCTATATATTGACAGTGTAAAAATTTTTCTTCAAGTAGAATTAATAACTAAATAAATAAGACAAGAAATCTTCTATAGCAGATACTGATAGAATAAAACTTTTATTAGTGAATATAAACTTTTTTTCCCTTCAAATAGATAAGTATTATGTCTTTTTTTTATGGAGAGATCACTCGAAAGAACTAATGGAAGTGCATCAATTTAAGAATGATCCATGAAAATGAATAAATTCTTTATAAATGCGTCCTCCTAGTCATTAAACAGTAACACCAAAACAGACAATTTATGACATGAAATAGACAAGTGAATCCCAAAACTCAGCTGAAAAAAATTAATTCCCCGAACTTAAAATGAGATAATTAGGAACTTGTTCAGCATTGTGAACTGTGGATCTCAAAAAGCTTATTTTCATTTCCGCCAAAAGAAAATAGAAAGAATCTTACCGTTAGCTTCTCGTTAAAATGATTTTCTGTTTGGAGGAAGGATTTCCAAAAGCGAGTTTTTTTTTTTTTTTTTTTTTACCCTCATCCTAAAATCTACTGATAACAGTAAAAATATAGTAATACATTACTTGTTATAACAAGTATAAATATACTTATAATAGTAAATTTTTTATCACACTGTCAGTGTTTCTAAGTTAAAACCTTATTTTATTCACAAAAAATATCTCCACTGGATAAAGAACAGAATCTTGGAGAAGTTTGCCTTCGTAGGACGGTTCGTAATTTCAGCAGTGGCATCATATGCAATTAATTTTAAAAGCCATTTCCAATCGGAAGTTATGCTAACCGTTCTTTTTTGTGTATAAATATAAAATCGTATTTCTTCAAATTGATGGATGAAATGTAATGTACTAATGTTGTGTTCTCCACTAATATTGTTGCGAATGCTGAATTTAAAACAAAGATTAACGCATCATATATAGGGCATTATGGTCTGCGCTCAGTCAAGAAAAGACAGCAATTAGTGGACGGGGACGGATCTAGAAGAGAATTTACGGATTTATGAAAAATCAGTGGCTGTTACTCATCCCTTGTGTATACATTAATAAATTCAATAAATATTTATAGATATTTGATTGTAAACTCAATTACTATTATATATAATACTACATTGAAATTGTTATAGGAAGATAAACTCTACTTTAAATGATGGATCCGTCTGTCAATGGATGACTAAACGTAACTAAAAAGTTATTCCATCAAAACAATTTTTGAGAGAATCCAAGTGCGGAAAATGGTATTGATTCTTAGATTCTGGGTTTTGATCCCAAGTTGCAACAACCATCACTAGTATATTTCAAGTGTTTAAAAAGTGGCTCATCTTTAATATTCCCATTTCAAAGAGGTTGATGGTATTAGGCCAAAATTGTTCCTCTAGCCTGTTAATTGCACTACCGGCCACTTTTTGATCTTATAATTGAAAAATAGCTATAATCATAGAACTTATTCCACAATAGAATTTTGAAGTTGCGTGAAGTAAGATCTTGAATCTTGAAAGTTGTACGCATGTGACCGGAAGTCACGGGTTCGAGCCGTGGAAACAAACCTCTTGCGAAATGCAAGGTCGGGCCGCATACAATAGACCCTTGTGGTCCGGCCTTTTCTCGAACTTCGCACATAGCGGGAACTTAGTGCACCGGGCTGCCCGTACGTAGTATTTTGAAGTTTCGTCTATAAAATTTAAAATTCCTTAATAGTGACTATTTTTCAATTAACAAAGGCTGAAAAGTGGCTATTTGTGAACTTCCTCTATTAAAGGTGTTGAGTTTTTGTTTTATCATGATATCAGTGCTTACACGAGGAGTAACAGTGTTTGGCTAAGCTTATAAGCTGGTCAAATTAGCTTGTAAATATTTTTTGGCTTATTCACGCATTTGGTCAAATATTTAAAGTGCTTAATTATAAGCCAAAATCAATCAAAACTTATAAGTTGTTCATCCCCGTCGTACTTATAATTTTTCAACTTATAAGCACATTTGATTTGACCAAATATTTTACTTTTTATCCTTAATTTTTTTTTTCTAATTCTCCAAATACCTTTTTCAAAACAAAATCTCTAACTTCCCCTTCATTTCTTTACAAATTCACTTCTAAATATAAATTTCGATAAATATTTTAAGTGTATTTAGTTATTTTAACAAAAGAATAGTTTATTAGTACTTCTTTTACCTAACACATCAAAAAGTTTATTATCAGCTTCAATACTACATCCAAACGCATAGCTGGTTAATTATTTAAAAATTAGTTTCAATACTTCAAAATACTTTTCAACACTGCTAAAAAACTGGCAAAAACCTACGAAAATCCGTCGGTTTTTCGATAATTTTTTTAAATCTTTTTTTTTTAAGGAAAATCGATGGACTGCGTTGGTTATTTTTTTCGCAAAAATGAGCGAAAATATAATTATTTTCTAAAATAAATCGACTATTGGTTTTTTATTTTTTTTATAAAAAAACTGATGGAGTCCGTCGGTTTTTAAAGTGAAAAAACAGTATAAATTAAATCAATGTAAGTATTTGAACAAAGAACATGAGTGGTGTAGTGGTAGAGCCCTTTAATGCCAAGGAACATATCCGAGTTTGATTCCAAGTTGCTACATTTCATTATTTTATGAGTCCGTCGGTTTTTAATTTATTTTTTTTTACTCCGTCGGTTTTCGAAAAGTAACGTAACGTAAACCGACAGACTGTTTGCGTCGATTTTCGTCGGTTTTCACTGATAACTAGTTGGTTTTATTTACACTTAGCTAATCTTAACATGCTCTTAGTCCACTAAGTAATCTCCTCAACACATTTAATTCATAATCTATTCATCTATCATTTTCAACATCAATAGATCAATAATAAAAAGTTACTACTCGATTCAATATCTCTACATACATTGGAGTATCAAATTCTAGAACAACATTAAATAAGCACCCGCAAGGATGACTGAAATTTGTGGTTAGTCAAATGGTTTCCCACAAGAGACCTGGGATCGATTCCATTCGCTAACAACCTTCCGATGCAACCGATACGAGGGCCTGCTACTTAAATGCGATTTACTTCTCTGTGTTAGTTAAGTAAGTTATTACTAGGGCAGAGAGTTTATCCAGAGTGCACCCAAAGGGTAGCGGCTGCGGGTTTCTTATTTTAAGAAAAAAAATATTAAAACAACATATGTAATTATAGCTTGATTGTCTTAAATAACTCAAATTATAATTACAGTTCCGACCTAACAAAACTGGCCGAGCTCAACGTAGATTGTTACACAAAAGGTATTCACTATAACTAAAATCACAAAACTTAGGGGTGTCAATGGTTGTTTAATAGTCAGCTGAACCGGCCGAACCGATCGAATCGGTTCTTTTAGGTTATTTATAATAAGACCGCAAGTTTTTATATGTCTATAAATATACTAAATAGTTAAGTAGGCTTTTATATTATAAAAATAAATCAAAAATATGGAAACGTTAATTAATACCCATTCCAACTCCAAAACCTATTTGGAAAAGTACACAAACTGCCCCCTTTAAGCAAGCTATTTACCCAAAATTGCCCCTATTAATTAATTACCCGAAATACCTACAAGCTCAAAATATTTACCCGAAATACCCACAAGTCCTTTTCCGCTATTTTGTCCTTTTGTGCCGGCTATTTTGTCCTTTTCTATGAGCTATTTTGTCCTTTTTTTTTTGTTTTATTTTGTATTCTCTTTTTGTTCCATTTTTGATTAGCTTATCTTTTTTGTTTTATTCCTTTCTCTAGTTTTGTCTTTTCTCTTTTTAAAAAGATAAATCTAAAATAAAAAAGATAAAAAATTAGTTAACTATTTTTAGACAAATAAAATTATATGAAAATTAAATAATTAGCTACAGTAAGAGGTAATTAAGAAAAATACTAAAGTCACTAGCTTAATTAAAATCTAAATTAATAGAAAATATGCTTTTATGAAAATTTTCTATTTTGCAAATAAACACTACTCAATCCTCTATGATACCCAGGTGGTATATCATATGCGATACCCGAAAAATACTCGATCCTCTACGGTATATCATAATTACCGAAAACCGAAAAACCGAACCGAACCCAGAAGACGAAACTTGACAAACCGAACCGAACCCAGAACTAGTTTGGTTCGGTGTTTTATTGTCATCGTCAAAAAACCGAAACCGAAATAGCCGAACGGCAGAAGTTTGACAAAACCGAACCGAAAAACCGAAGCGTAATTTAATACGTTACCCAAGAAATTAAAATAATTAAGTTTAAGTTTAAAAACCCAATTGTAATAAGTCCTCTTTTGCATTTGTATCCCTAATTTTCCACTTCAATTAAAAAAATCAAATATCCTTAACAAAGAAAGGTAACTAGGATGTCGCTTTAGGATTAATGTATGTCCTTTATGTGTTTTCTTAATATTCTTACGATATATAACACCTAGTAATCCTATGTCATGATTATAGTTTTCTATTCTTATATCTGTTTGTTTGATTTTGATTTCAATTTATCGATTTTATGTTTTATTGCTTTTGAGAATATGAATTAGTGTCCCTTCTTAATATTATATTAAAAAACCGAATTGAAAAAACCGAAACCCGAACCGAACCGAAATTTAAAAAACCGAAACCGAGAACCGATTGAACTAGTTTGGTTCGGTGTTTGAAACAATCCTCAGCCGAACCAGAAATAGCCAGAGAAATTTGATAAAACAGTGAAAAACCGAATGCTTTTTTCTCGGTACCCAGTCGACAAGGTATCATAGAAGATTGATTCAATATATGATACATACTAGGTTGGTATCATTGAGAAGTGAGATCTTTTTGAAGGAATGAACCGATCTAAATACTGATGATATATACTATGTTGAGTATGCAATTTGGGCTCTTTCGAAGAATGAACAAGTCCTCTACGAAACCCTGTTAAATATGATATATACCATGTGAGTATCATAGATTACTAAGGAGTGTTTTCTTTTGAAGAAATGAACAAGTTATTTATGATACACTGTCAGTATATGATATATACCATGTGGACATCATAGAGGACTAAGTAAGGAACAAATATGTTATCTATGATACCCTATCAGTATATGATACATACCAAGTTGGCATCATAGAGGACTGAGTGTTTTTTCTTGAAGGAATGAGCTAATCTTCTACGATAACTGTCATTATATGTTATATACTATGTGGATATCATAAAGGACTCTAGTATTTTTTTTAAGGAATGAAATGATCTTCTATGATATCCTGTCAGTAGATGATATACCATGTGGATATCATAGAGGATTGAGTTGTGTTTTTCTTGAAGAAATGAAGTAGTCCTCTATGATACTCTGTCAGAGGAGTGTTTTCTTTTGAAGAAATAAACCAGTCTGTTATGATACCCTATTAGTACATGACATATACTATGTGAGCATCATGATACCCTGTCAGTATATGATTCAAAAATAACTGAGCCAAAAGGAGTATAGAATTAGATTATGAAGAAAACGAAAATAAAGAAAACAATAATTTGAAAAAAATGAAAGTAGAAAAGGAGAAAAAAGTGAATGAAAATCACCAGAAATTAAAAAGGAAGAATAATTTAAAAAAAAAAAAAAAGCAAAAAATTGTGAATGAAATTAGATTATGGTGAAAAAAAAACAAATGAAAAGGAGCAAAAAAAGAGTGAATAAAATTATACTATGGAGAACCAAAAAAAAAAAATTAAAGTAAATTTAAAAAGGAACAAGAAATAAAGAAATTAAAAAATAGAAAAAAAATGAAAAGAAAGGAGCTAGAATTAAATATGAAATCAGATTATGGTGAAAAAACAGAATAATATGATCTGCGAAAAAATAAATGAACAAAAAAGGAAAAAAAAAAACTAGAAAAAGAAAAGAAGAGAAAAGAAAGATAAGAAATAAAAAAGAAAAAAAAGAAAAAAAAAAACAACAAATGAGTAGAAAGGGTAATTAGTTTTGGGGGTACGAAACTAAAAGGGTAGGGCTGTGTAATTAATTTGTGTTCAATGCATATTTGTTCTTTTCCCAAACCTATTAGGTTACTCCTATTGCAACTAAGTTTGTTCCGACATTTTGAGTAGTAAGCTATAAGATATTACAACGATCTTGAGTAATAAACTAGGAGTACAGGGTATAAGATAATTTTACTCACGTATGATTTATATTTCTCTCATTGGACTCTTAATCTTAGTAGACTTAATTCTTGAGTCTCATCTTGATTAATTTCTATTCACTCGTATAATTTTGATGTTTTTGTCTTTGCTTAATTCTATTTTATATTAGTGCTAGTGAGATGCATCTTTATTATTGTCGTCTTTCATGTTCCATTAATTCATCACTTTTTAGATAGTAACAATATTAGAGAGTTTTTGCCAGAGTCATGTGGAATTATGTATGTTATTGTGTTTAATCTCTACTCGTGACTTCTACATGACGTTTTAACATAACAGAAAAAGAAAAAAGAAAAAAAAATTACCGAACCATACTGATACCAAAGAGAAATCGAGATGATGGGTTGGTTTTGAAAGTCTAATTTTGGTTATACAAAATAAAATAACAAAAAAATAGTATGATATAAATTTTATAAAATAACAGACCGAACCGTACCAATGACACCTCTAACAAAACTTAATTGTGTCACATTGAAACAATTAAGATTTGCACATTATAATCATAAAAGGACAAAGTTACGTTTTTAGCCACATTAAAGTAACTGAACGTTAAGTCATTACAGTAAAGTCATAAAATTATTTTTTGTCACATTAAAATTGTACTAAATTAATGAGAAAATACATCACTGCCCCCCGAACATATACCTTATTTTCAAGAAAATGCTTAAATTTTGCGGGGGTACTATTACCGCCCTGAACAACTTTGAACTGGTATTATTACCTCTTTTTTTGACCAACTCCAATTTAAAAAAAAAAGTGTTAACCACACATCAATCCTTGCTTGACATGTGTTAATTTAATTAAGAAATACTTTTTTTTCCGTTTTTGTTTATATTTTTTATTTTTCACTTTCTTACTTTTTGACTTCACCATAAATAGCTTTTCACGCTCCATTAACAACCCCCCCAAAACACTCAATCCCACCCCGTACTTCGTCTTCTTCTTCAGGTAACTCCTCTCCCCCATATTCTTTCTTCTTAATTAGATCAAGTGTTTCAAAATTTTCCCATGCAACTTCCTCGACCTTGTTGAGTTGTTAGGTAACAAAATTTAATCATTTTCCTCTTCCTTTAACAAAGCAAACCGTCATTCGATGTGGGGTTACAGTGATGGTTTAATAAAATTTAGGGATTTTATTACAGCACCTATATTATTGGACTCCATATGCGAACATTCCCTCTTCTCTGTTTCTATTTCCCATCCGGTTTAAATCATTCTCTCTCTCTCTTTCTACGTGAGATTCATAGTTGTTATATTATGGATTTGATCTGAACCTGAGAAAATAAAGTTTGGGAATATCATCAATTAGTTATCTCTTTTTCATATAACTTTAGCACAACTAAAAATGGAGTTTTCAAAAGAATCAAATGTGAATTTATAAGGCGTTGGGCTGAAACTCAGATAAAAAAGTTCTTGAATTCCTATAATTCCACACAATGCTTTTGATGCAGTTGTTAGGCTAAAACAATCCGATGATATTTTTAATATGATGTGATATTGTTCGTTTTGCGCTAAATCTGTATGATTTTCTCCAAAATGTCTCAAATCATTAAAAATATCCAACACTTTATATGTAGCTTTTTTTTTTTTTTTTTTTTTAAAAACTTTTCATGTGCTACTTTATTCACGCATCCAACAATGTCCCCTTTGAACTAATTGATCTCCACATGATGCATCACCATATTCATGGACTAATTTGAAGATTAATTGTGTGTCACCCACATCGACCAAGTATTTATGGCCATCAAATTGTCCAATGGCTTCTTTTTTCTGTATGCGCTTTCAAGCCACGGGTAAAAGTAGCAAACCCGCACGCAGACGGGCAAATGATACTAAGTCAGGTCCCACCATCATTTGACATTTTCATACTTGTCTCGTCGAACAATTTGCTCAGATATCAGTCGTTGGTTAAAACAGTTAAAAAACATTCTTAATGTGGTGTGACATAATTCGATTGGGGTCAAGCTCACATGGATTTCCCAAAAGACCTCACATCATAAAGAATATTCAAAGACCTTATAAATAACTTTTTTTTCTTTTCTACTCTAGATGTGGAACTTTATTTATACACGCAACAACCAGTGGGGGAGCCAAATTTTTTATTAAGGGATGTCAAAATATAAAAAAGAAATTCCACGAAGAAGTCAAGAGGTGTCAATATGTAATATATATACATAAAAAATATTTTTACTTAACTACACAGTGCAATTTTCCGACGAAGGGGTACTAGCTGACACCCCTTAAGCACATGTGGCTCCGCTACTGGCAACAACAACATATATAATTATGCTTTATTCCTAACTTATTATCTAATATGGAAGAAAACTATATATGAGCAGGATCAATTGAACATGTTGATCAGAAGAACATCAGTTAGCGATCAACTTGAATTAAGCTCTCAAGGATAACAAGAACAAGTTTAATTACAACATTATTATTTGGATAGTGTATCATACTTAATTACACATTTTCCCACTTCAATTGCACTTTTACTGTCTAACTAGTGAAATTATTCGCGCTCCGCTCAGTTATAAAAACATCAGAACACAACTATATTTTAATTATGTGTTCTACTAACATAAATAGTAAAATATACAAAAATATATAGTATCACATATTTCTAAGACCTTCAATTGATGATGGGGGTAGTGGTACTTTTTGACAAACTTTAGTTAGTATACTCTTCAGTCGTAGCACTTCCAGTTACGCTTTGAAATACATATTTTTGCAAAGTTAATTGTTCTATCAAATATTTAAACCTTATGTTTTTAGAGTTTAATGTATAGTATTAAGCACAAAACCTTCATAATCCAATGTCACATTTGTATGGAAGTAATATGCATTTATCATGCTTTTCAAAATACAGGGGATCCTAACAAAATTGCTTCGTTGAACTCGAGCAAATACTCAAATTTGAAATTTTTTAATCGAATTTCATACATCTTGCACCACACCTAGTATTAGTTATTGATTTATTTCCTAGGTCATTCTTAGAATCTTTATTTAACAATTACTTCAGGTCTTTTCATTTAGCACTATACAGAGTCAAACTGAATTAATTAACTTCTTTTCAAATATATCAAATATAAAAATAGTCCACACAAACTTTAATGGCATTACGTTGAAAATCAGAAGTAGCTTCATAGTTATACTAACATTTTACATAAAATTATTTGAAAGGGGCCTGTAAAAATTATTTCAATTTAAATATGAAATTACACATTTAGTTAAGTTTGCATATCTAAATCTGAAAATGAAAATATAAAAATTAAGGAAGACGATGAAACATACAAGTTCAAAAATATATATACGTGCGACCACAACCACCCAAGGCTTAGATAAAGAAAATTTAGGATGAACGGATGATATTGAATATAAACCCATACGATGATAAATGCAACAGTTGACTCATGTGTGTGTGTGTGTGTGTTTGGGGGGGGGGGGGGGGGAGATTGCTGAAAAGATATGTAAGATTACCGGTTCTAATGGACATCCATATATTATTTATAAATTGACACATTTATTTGTCGTAAGTAAATTAATAGAATTGTTAACTTTATTTTTTTCCCACTGTCCTCCCCCCTCCTCAACCTCTTAATTGTTGTTAAATTCATAACCTCTATCCCCTTGGCGACCAACATGCTGCACTAAATTGGATTGAATATATAATTGGATTAATTGTTGCTCAACTGTCAGACTTTTTTTTTTTTTTTTTTGAAAGGGAGAAATATTGTGTATTAAGTTCGTAAAATATTGTGTCACTGATAGACAATGAAAATTCCAATTAATCCACTTGAGAATATATATACACTGAACTAAAGAAGAAGCACATTTCAGAAAATACCTTAAAAATTTAGATTTTCATCCATTCCACAATCATAGCCCATAAGGGAGAGAATATTCCAATATCAGAACATGAATAAATGTTCACATTTAAAAAAAAAAGATTCCAAGTGATCGATAACAGAATAATGACCACAAGAACAAAATAATAGAGCTTTCGCCATTTCATGAAAGAAATTATGGTAAATAGTAGTTAGAGCCCGTTTGGATTGGCTTATAAGTTCTTATAAAATTTTGTTTTGTTTTTTGAGTCTTGGATAAGGCCGAAACAAAAGCGTTTGTCTTAAAATAAGCCCAAAAATTAATTGGGTTTGTTTGGCTTTCTTATCTAAAAAATGGTACTTAAAGTGAAAAAAAAATAAGTTGGACTTCACCAAGTGGCAACTCTTGGATGAACGCCAGCTTATAAGCGAAACAACATAAGCAAAAAAAAAAAAAAAAGTTGGTGTAGTCCAACTTATTTTTTTTTTGGTCGATAAACGGTCTATTTTTATAAGTCAGCTTTAGATAAGTTAAAAACAAACCTAATTAATTTTTTGGGCTTATTTTAAGCACAAAATGACTTTAAACTGTCGACGACAAAACGTAAAAAGCACACGAAATAATCGTTGAACAAAGGGTTATCGGAAGAGTTTGCAATCCAAGGATTTAGGCTCGAACTTTTTTTTTTTTGGCTTATTATAATTTGTCAAACTTCAGGATAATACCGTTTTTTTAAGCCCATCCAAACAGGCTCTTAGAAACTTCACCTGATTTTGACAAACTCTTGCCTATATCATGTAAAACAAAATTCTTAATCAACTTGATGTTGCAATATTATATTATAACTATATTACTATATTATATTACTATTATATATAAGAGGGAATGTGAGGACTTTTGTAGTCCTCACAAAAATTTCCCAAATTTTTAAAACCTTTTTCATTAATTACTTTTATGTCCTAATTTTATTTATTTAAGTCAATTTTTTTGTTTTTTGTTTTTTAAAGTCTTACTTTTAAAAAGCGGCGCAGGACTTTTGTAGTCCTTACAATAATTTTCAAATTTTTTTAAAACTTTTTAATTAATTACTTTTAGGTCCTAATCTTATTTATTTATGTCAATTTTTTTGTTTTTTGTTTTTAAAGTCTACTTTTCAAAAGCTATCGAACCTCTACCTCATTTTTCACGTTCTTTGATTTTCGATTGGTGCTCGATATCCTGCATTTGAGCCCAATTAATCCAGATAATTCGCCTTTGCATCGCGCTTTATTCGGGGAGCGCTTCCTCCAAAGATTTTTCCATATCCATGTTCGAACCCCCTAATCCCTAATTACTTAAAAGTTCATTAACTATGTATAGATTATTTATTTAGAATTAAATAACTTAAAAATTAGGATACATAAGTTATAATGTCAAATTTCCAAATTTGATTTGAATTAAATAATTTCATCAAAATGGAAGTTAAAATATTAAAGGAGTTGGAATTAAAATTTTTCTTTTTGATATAAACTACCCACTTGTGGGGGACTCTGATGGGTATATATGGTTGTTGTTGTTGTTATTGTAACTTGTACTAACAAAATTATATTCTTTAGCGCGCGCGCGCGCGCGCGCGCGCGCGCGCGGGCGGGGGGCGGGGGGGGGGGGGGGGGGTAAAATATCGTTTTTATATTTTTTTTTTATGAAGACAGTGTGAGTTCACATAACTAGTAAGAGCAAATGTGAGGACTTTTGTAGTCCTCATGATAATTTCCCAATTTTTTAAAAACTTTTTAATTAATTACTTTTATGTCTAATCTTATTTATTTAAGTCAATTTTTTTGTTTTTTGTTTTTAAAGTCTTCTTTTCACGAACTGACTTTTGTAGTCCTCACAATAATTTTCAAATTTTTTTAAAACTTTTTAATTAATTACTTTTAGGTCCTAATCTTATTTATTTAATATAAGAGCAAATGTGAGGACTTTTGTAGTCCTCACAATAATTTCCCAATTTTTTAAAAACTTTTTAATTAATTACTTTTATGTCCTAATCTTATTTATTTAAGTCAATTTTTTTGTTTTTTGTTTTTAAAGTCTACTTTTCAAAAGCTATCGAACACAGGGGACTTTTGTAGTCCTCACAATAATTTTCAAATTTTTAAAATTTTTTTAATTAATTACTTTTAGGTCCTAATCTTATTTATTTAAGTCAATTTTTTTTTGTTTTTGTTTTTAAAGTCTACTTTTCAAAAGCTATCGAACCTCCTACCTCATTTTCACGTTCTTTGATTTTACGATTGGTGCTTTCGATATCCGCATTTGAGCCCAATTAATCCAGATAATTTGCCTTTATCGCGCTTTATTCGAGGGGACGCTTCCTCAAAGATTTTTTTCCATATCCATGTTCGAACCCTAATCACGATTAAGAGAGGAGTATTAAGCACAAATCCTTCATAAGTTAAATTATGTATTTGTCTTAAAAGTTCATTAACTATGTATAGATTATTTATTTAGAACTAAATAACTTCAGAAAATTAGGATACATAAGTTATAATGTCAAATTAAGTTCCGAATTTGATTTGAATTAAATAATTTCATCAAAATGGAAGTTAAAATATTAAAGGAGTTAATGAAAATTTTGCTTTCATTCTCCATCTTTATTTAACAAGTTAAATTATGTATTTGTCTTAAAAGTTCATTAACTATGTATAGATTATTTATTTAGAACTAAATAACTTAAAATTAGGATACATAAGTTATAATGTCAAATTAAGTTCCGAATTTGATTTGAATTAAATAATTTCATCAAAATGGAAGTTAAAATATTAAAGGAGTGGAATGAAAATTTTGCTTTCATATAACTATCCTACAATATATGGTTGTTGTTGTTGTTGTACAACCCATAAATTATATTTCTTTAGTTAAAATATATACTTTTATATTGAGTTTGGGCCAGTTGGCCTCACATAACTATTACTGTGTTATATATAAGAGCAAATGTGAGGACTTTTGTAGTCCTCACAATAATTTCCCAATTTTTTAAAAACTTTTTAATTAATTACTTTTATGTCCTAATCTTATTTTTATTTAAGTTAATTTTTTTGTTTTTTGTTTTTAAAGTCTACTTTTCAAAAGCTATCGAACACATGCTGACTTTTGTAGTCCTCACAATAATTTTCAAATTTTTTTAAAACTTTTTAATTAATTACTTTTAGGTCCTAATCTTATTTATTTAAGTCAATTTTTTTATTTTTGTTTTTAAAGTCTACTTTTCAAAAGCTATCGAACCTCCTACCTCATTTTTCACGTTCTTTGATTTTTCGATTGGTGCTCGATATCCGCATTTGAGCTCAATTAATCCGTATAATTCGCCTCGCATCGCGCCTATTCGGGGAGCGCTTCCTCCAAAGATTTTTTCCATATCCATGTTCGAACCCCAATCACCGAAAGAGAGGATGACTCCATCTGTTTAAATTATGTATTTGTCTTAAAAGTTCATTAACTATGTATAGATTATTTATTTAGAACTAAATAACGTCGGAAAATTAGGATACATAAGTTATAATGTCAAAATATCGGTTCCAAATTTGATTTGAATTAAATAATTTCATCAAAATGGAAGTTAAAATATTAAAGGAGTGGAATGAAAATTTTGCTTTCGTATAAACTACCCACTTGTGGACTATAATGGGTATATGGTTGTTGTTGTTGTTGTCGCTTATTACACAAATTATATTCTTTTAGTTAAAATATCTACTTTTATATCTCAGTTTGGGCTTGACTTAGCACGGACTCATTATAACTAGTATATTATTATAAGAGAGAATGAAGAGTTTTTTGTAGTCCTCACAAGGCTATAATTGTCATTTACTAGAGTTGAATATGAATTTCAAGATTTTTATGCTTCCACGTGGCTGCAATAGTTACATTTGCCTTGGATATCCCCACTTTTGCCCTCATTAATTTCTTAAGACCACCCTCACTTGGACCTTCACAATTGGTGCACTCTTTGACTTTTTGTAATCTCTTGTTGGTCTTTATTAGGTTAATTGTTAGTCTATTATTTGTCCTTGTGTCACATTAAACATGTATATTATATTTGCTTACATCTGTTCTAAAATTAGTTTTAGGTATAGTTTTAAAAAGAATTATTTTATGTATTTGAATTATTACTCCCGTCCTAATTTATATGACACCGTTGAAATTCTAAAATTCAAACTTCTAAATGTTGAATGTGAATCTGGATATAGAAGCTTTAAGTTTTTGAAATAAAATTTATATATTTGAAAACTCCGTAAAAAGTACTATAAATCATAATAATTAATAACTTAAAATATTTAAAAGGCAGATAAAGAAATTTCGGTCAAAGAAAACTTATTGACTCTCGAAATTTCAATTATGGCACATAAATTGGGACGGATGGAATATTTATTACTATTCTTATAAAATATTAAGTAATCCCTTTAAATATTGCACATGATAAATCTGTCGAATTCTTATATGATGAGCTTGCTATTAGTAATGACTTTAGGATAGCTAATTAGATTAGTGAATGTAGTTTCGTGTTGTTTATTGATTTCAGTTTAAAGCCGGTATTTGTATTTAATTTTTCTTCTCAAAATGTCTAGGAAAAAGAATGAACAAATAATCTTGGTTCTGAGCTTTAGAATTAGTTGAGAGATAATTTCAATAGAAGTAAAAATACCCAACGATAAAAGAAAATAAAGAAGAAGATTTATAAACAAAATGATCTTCATCAGTAGACTCCTACTTAGCGCGGTATTGTTTCAATTAAGTAATCATTCCTCGAATACCAAAATATCGTTTTATGGTAATTTGGTTAGTCATACCGATTTAATTCAGGAAAAAATGATTGAAATTAATCTAAAATATAGTAAAGCTCAGTCTAATTATTGAAGATTATATTATCAAAAACTCTGTAAAACAAAAAGAATATTTTTATATCCTACATTTACATTTGTTTGGAAATAAAATTAAAAAAAATCTAAAATAAGAAAAATTTATTTTTAATTGCAATTACTTTTGTATGATTAATTTTTAGGAATTTGTAGAAAACTGCTCTTTCAATAACTCAATGCCATAAAGAATGGACCAAAAAATAATTAATAATTTAATTTTTAATGTTGCTTTGGTCCCAGGCTTAGCACAGGCCAAATCATACTAGTAAGTGAATAAATCTAAAATTTCCTGCAAATGTGGAGCAAAATATAAACCCACATCATCAATGAAAATACTACATACTAATCTTCACAAATTAGTATTTGATCTATCTGAAAAAGAATTTCATTATTTAGCATATCATTATATTAATGAAATTCAAAATAAAAATGAAACAGGAAAAGTTATAAAAAGGGCAAATAAAATAAACAACAAATTACATACCTTTCAAAATTATATCTTTATGATTGTTAAGAAGAATATCGTCAAACCTGGAAATCAAAGTGCACATTCACCACCTACAAATTCCAGATGACAACTAAAAAAGTACTAGTATAATGCAAGATTACCAATTACCAATTGAGGTCAATATATTCATCAAAAATGTAGGCAGAGGGGTGTTTGTCCGTTTCACCGTCGATTATAGTCATAGACACGTTCTTGTGCATAAATGTGGATATTTAAGAATAGTTGTAACGGTAACAACCATGATTCAGCCTTCATTTTTATTAATTTGTCTATATTAAATTATTGATAAAAATGAGATAAAAAGTCAAAAAAAAAGGAGAAAAAAGATAAATGGAATCCTTGGCCATAGAGAGGTGCCACATCACCTTGTTTATTTCTAGCTTTATCTTATATATATTAATTAATTAATACTAGTATCGAATTGGTGTCGTTTTCAATTCTAAGTGTCGGAGCTGAAAACTAGTCTAACCAACAAAGAGAAATGCGTTACGGTGATTCCCACTAACTCCTTAGGAGTTTATGCCATATGCAATAATCCCACTAAAGTACTCCACTTGTGTATCAGTGCATGCCGGCAAATATATATTCACATCAGAATTGCATACTTACTTTAAACTTCATTTATAGTGCATGTCACAATATTCCTTTTGGAGTAGTCTTTTCTGTTTTCAAATCCACAGTTTAAGAGGAAAGCAATAAGTGGATTCACATTTCCTCTGTAATTAAAGATACCTTTCTGAGTATAATCAAATCCCAGTTGTTTCCGCAGTAACTTGACAAAAATTGTAAAAGATTAGAAGAAACAACCATTGTCCACTGTGCAGTCTTTTTCTTGTGTATTTCATTTTTTTTTTTCCATCAATCAACCCCACTAAACGAGTGGCTATTTTATTCATGCGTCGTTTAAAGTGCATGATAGAGGAGATCTAACTCCCTGCACCTACCTTGTATGGACAGACCCCATACTAACTTCATAGTAGGATTTCAGATTAGCTTGCAAAAAAATTGTACACCAGAAGAGTTGTAACTCTTCATCTATACATACTGTGTACTCAAGGGACATCAAAAGAATAATTTCTATCTAACTTCCTATCCATGTTACAAGATTTCTTGTTGAGATTATTCCGGAATGTAGGAAATTGTAATCTGTCCATATTCATTTCTCCTCTAACCTCCTTTGGCAATAGTTGAAATTCATTTATCCAGGAAGTTGTATTTCATTTACTTATTCAAACTGCTTAATTACTTGCTTAATTCTCCGCCATTCAGTTTCACGTTAAACTTGTTTAAAGAATAAATGTTCTCAAAAGCAGCTGTAAAGTCACTAGAAGTATACTACTTCGATTTGGCATTGTATATACATACTTTTAGAGTTAGGTTTGACTTATAATAGTAATATTAAATCAATAGAAGTTGATCAAATAGTATAATCATTTGTCAGGAACCAACAAAGAAACCTCTTTATGCTCATCAACCTTTAGAATAACCCCGGCCCTACTCTAACAAGAAGTTTTTCCCGATCAACGTCAACTTTGGTTATTTTTTAATGGAAAGTTGATCATCAAAAATGTATCTTCCAAAAAAGGAGTTGACCAGATCATTCCTTTTTTAGGGGCTTGAATCATTTAATTATTTTAGTAAAATAAGTAATTTTAAGAAGAAAAAAATCAGTAAGGTACGTACATAGCAGAGCCGTCAAATTAAACTGATAACTAGAGCCAAAATCTGTTGGGATCTTGAACATAAACAGGGCAAGCTGTGGATCAATGGATCCACACATATTACATTAAAGGGCAGGAGTTTGGTAGCTGTCCTATCCCACAACAAGCCTGTTGGATGATCCAGAAAATCTTGAGTGCTAGAGAGCTGATTACACATATACATTATGATACTTCCAGTAGCAAGAGCCTTATCAGGCAAGGCTATTTACAACTGCTGGGGGATTATGCAAGAGTGGCATGGAAGAGTTTAATGTTTAAGAATGATGCAAGGCCAAAATCTAAGTGTACTATGTGGCTTCATCTACATGGGAGAGTGAGAACTGCTGACAAATTATCACAATGGGGACTGGATGTGGAACTTAAGTGTTCCCTCTGTCAAATGCAAGATGAAAACATGGAGCACTTATTTGTAGTATGTGAGTACACTGGAACTTATGGAGGAAAATACTGCAATGGTTGGACAAGCTGGTAGTTTTTTTTTTTTTTTTTTTTTTTTTTTTATTTTAAATTAAGCCCGTTTGGGCATTTTATTAACATGAAGCTGGTAATTATTAATGGAAACTGGGAACAATACACCAACTGGGCCATTCAAGCTGCGGAGGGGAAATCTCAACAGGCTAAAATTTTTAAGTTGATATTTGCTGAAGTGGTTCATGCTATATGGATAGAGCACAATACTAGGATTTTTGAGAAGCGGAGAAGGGACTGACAATTGCTAGCTAAGGACATTGCATGTGTATCATGTGTTAGAGCCTCGACTGCGATCTGGACTATACTGCAACAATATAAATTTTGAGGAAGGGTAGATGTGAGGTGTGAGCTGGTGCATAGTGTGTGTTGACAATATTGTATTTACTGCTTTATGATAGCAAGCTGTGGGAGCTATGCTATGGTTATGTAGGATCAATTTAGTGATTAATACAAGAAAGTTAGTTACCTGCACCCCCCCCCCCCCCCCAAAAAAAAAAAAAAAAAAACTGTTAGGCATCGAGCCGTCAATATGGGCTAAGGCTTGTGGGCTAACCCAACCTAGCCCGTAATCTGATAGGGTTGGGCTTAAACTTTTAGAGCCCATTTAAGAACGAGGCTTTTTAGTCTAGCCCGAGTAAACCCGCTGGCCCGTGGGCTTGAGCGTGCGTGGGTTGGGCCGGCCCGTGGGCCAAATGAAAAAAATTAATTAAAAATTAAAAAAATAGAAAGAAAGTAAAGATGTTAAGACAACCTTGTCACAAGCAGATTCACATGTGCTTAATGAAGATGATGTGCTGGTAGTGAATACGTCATAAGTGCCATGAAAGTTTCTTTGAGAAGTATATTTATACTTTAAAATGGATGGAATATTGTCATTTTCTTTTGCATTTTATTGAGATCTATTGGAACAAAGCTAAGTTAATATTCCTGTTTAGCTAGTTGTATTGCTACTCATTAACTGTTTAGTTTGCTATTAATATCTCTATTTGGTTCGAGGGATATCATTTATTAATATGTTAAGTGTTAACAATGTCAAAAGTTATTCAGTTTCGCATAGGGGTGTGCAAAAGCCGGTTTAACCGATATGCCGAACCAATAAAAATGCTATTGGTTTATCGGTATCGGGTTATTGGGTTAACGGTTTCTAAATGGTTTTGTAATTTTTTTATTGGGTTATCGTTTCGGTTTCCAGTTCTAAGGATTTAGTTAATGGTTAAACGGATAACCCAATAAGCTTATATTAAAATTATTGTTTTATCCCTATTTATATAATAGTGGCTTTAAGTTTTAATTTTAAAATACAAATCCTATTTCTAAATTCTTAACACAGGCACGCTTATTCCCTGACTCTCAATTCTCATACGAAACTAGGGCTTGCGATGCTTCTCTACCTCTCTCCCTCACTTTTATAGTTGTCTTGGTGTTGCTGTTTTCTTTTTGTAATTTGAAGTTGCTGGTTTCTTTTCTTTTTGATAGATTGCTACAGTGATCCAAGTTTGCTACTTAACGTGAAAGAAAATAAGTTTGATTTAGCAAATAGCAATAACGTATTTGAATTTGCTTCTGCTTGTAATTTGTGTAGACTTTTAATCTTTTATGTATGAAGGCAGTGTATATATGAACAAATGAAAACAAGAGAAATCAAAAAATAAAATAAAATAGAGGAGTATTTTCTTATCGGTTAAATCGAAAATCGAACCGTTAAGGACCAAAAATCGATAAACCGAAACCGATAACGAATATCTTATTGGTTTGGTTATCGGTTTGGCATATTTAAAAACTGATAATACACAAAACCGAACCGAACCGACCGATAAGCACCCCTAGTTTCGCAAAAGGTTTGGTCCTACAAGATTGTTTTCTTGTTCAATTGTACCCAAAATATTTGCATAGAATGGTAGAGATTTCATACTGAATCCATACAATCAAATCTTTACTTGATGCCAAACTTAATAAGCATTATTAGAATCATTTTATTTGTGAATTTGAGACTTGCTTAGCAAGTAGTAACACCAAGTAATATTATCTTGTAAATATTTATGTTAGCATTTTTAAATTTAATTTGAATTAAAGAATTATGAAAAATATATTTTTTTTAAAAGGTGGGCAGGCCCGGTCAGGCCCGTTGCCCACGTAGTAATGGGTTGGGCTTGCTGTTTTAAGGCCCATCAAAATGGTGGGCCATCCCAGCTTAATCCGTCAAATTTCAAAGCCCGCGTGGGCTAACCCGGATGGTTGGAAGCAGGGGCGAAGCCAAGTGGTTGGAAGGAGTTTATCCAAAGTTCCTTTGGCGAAAAATTACAGTATACACAAGGTTAACATTATTTTTTATGTAGATGTAGTAGTTGTCCGAATCCCATTGACTTCTTCAGGTGTTTATATTTTTATATTGTAAAGCCATTAGTGAAAATTCTGGCTCCGCCACAAGATTGACACTTCCCCACTAACTTTAAACTTTTAAAAGAAACTAATTAAGTCAAAACTCTTTAAGCTATGTACGTGCCAAAAGATACAACTACTATTAAAATCTGATCTACAGAGCAGTCATTATTGCTGTGAGAGGAGTCAGAGAGAAATATTTCATTTCATATTTGAAAAATGAAAATGAATAAAATGTACATCCAGAGGCTAATCTAAGATTTCTAGAAGATGGGTATTTTACTAAAGAAAGGAGAAAAAAAATGAATCAGTTGGAGATTGATCCTATCACCTCTAGGTAAATAACTTAACTTGTACCCAGGTGCACCACTAAGCCTTTTGCAGCATGGGTGCCAGAAGGTAATATTACATATATTTTAAGAATTATACACATAATATACCGAGTTTACTCAGGTGACCATGAGTTCACGTGAACCTTTTTTAACACATAAATTTGCCACTGTGTGCATCTATCAACACTATTCTACTTGTTTTTACAAATTACTGTAATTCTAACGAACTAACCAATCAGCTGAGT
The DNA here is from genome assembly GCF_029784015.1 of Lycium ferocissimum. Lineage (NCBI taxonomy): Eukaryota > Viridiplantae > Streptophyta > Magnoliopsida > Solanales > Solanaceae > Lycium > Lycium ferocissimum. Next base: position 8,484,155 of record NC_081348.1, read on the forward strand.
AATTAATTAACTGACTTACTCCTCTTTCTAAATAACTAACTAATTACACAATCTTCTAGAAGGTACCACATAATTAAACAGTATTACTTCTAACGCTGTCCCTTACGTTGAGAATGAAAAAATGTTCTTCATTCCCAACTTGAAAATTAAGTAACCATGTTGTTGATGCCCTAAGGCCTCGGTCAAGATGTTTGCTAGTTGTTCATTACTGGCTACATATTCAAAGCTGATCAATCCTTCTTGCTATTTGTTTCTTATGAAATGATAGTCTATTTCAATGTGCTTTGTCCTCTCATGGTACGGCTGCTATTTGCAAGCAGCCTTGTCACAATGCAACTCATAGGCAACACACTTTGTCTTCAATTCTTTCAACGATCCTGCAATCCAAACCAATTTTGAGACTATGCTTGTCATTGACTTGTACTTAGCTTCTGTTGAGCTTTTGATACGGTGGTCTGTTTCTTAGACTTTCATGAGACCAGTGAACCCCCCAATATTTACACAGTATCCAGTCAATAATCTCCTGGTCATATGAAGCTAGTCACAATAGGAAGTGACTTATGCGACTCCTCCGCTTGTCATCGGTAATTCCAATTCTGACTGATTTTAACATATTCCACCACATTTGGGACTGCATCATAGTGAGTGATCTCTTTGGTGCATTCATAAATTGGCTTAAATACCTCACAACATAAGAAATATCTGTCCTAGTTATAGTAAGGCATACGAGTCTTTCAATTAGTCTTTAGCAGCTCCCCTTGTCTTCAAGTAACCCTTCTGAATCTCCTCCTACACATTCATTATAAGCAACACTTGTTAGCATCAAATGCTGCTCAATTGCTGTATGCTTAGAACTTGCAAGTCACATATGCATTGAAGAATTTCTTGGTTCTTCAATGTATGTCAATGTGAATTCTCAATTACTTTGCCCATCAAATTAGAATCAGGATAGCCTAGTCGATCATTGTCAAATAATACAATCATTTGGATCTGCATACTCCTTGTTTACTATGGTATGTAATTCGACTACTCTAACACTTGTATAGTATAAGCCGTAGAAAAATAGGGGTGATCTTTCGTGCACACACTTTCTTTCCTACTTCCATTATAGTAATGTATAGGTAGGTATTCAACCTTTTCTTCATTGGCGGTCTCAACACAACAACAACAACATACCCAGTTGAATCTCACAATGTGGGGTCTGGGGAGAGTAAAGTGTACACAGACCTTACCCCCATCTTGGAAGGTAGGGAGGCTATTTCCGAAAGACCCTCGGCTCAAAAGAAAAACAAGGGAAAACAAGGCAAAAGAGTCAGATACGGACAAACAAATCAAAACAATGCGAAAATGAGAAATAGCAAGAGCAAGGAAGTCATGATAAAACAGCAAAGATAGACAGGACCCAACACATAGAGGCAGGATAAAAATACTCCTAATACGAGAAAGAAAACCTCGCGCCCCCCCACTAGCCCTCTACTCTGATACTCGACCTCCACCCTCTTCTATCACCGGTCATGTCCTCGGTAAGCTGAAGTAGCGTCATATCCTGCTAAATCACCTCTCCCTAGGCCTTCTTTGGCCTACCCCTCTCTCTCTTTAGGCCCACCACTGCCATCCTCTCACACCTGCTTACTGGCGCATCAACGCATCTCCGCTGCACATGGCCGAATCATCTCAACCTCCCTTCCCACATCTTATCCACCACAGGGGCCACACCCACCTTGTCCCGAATCATTTCATTCCTAATCCTATCTCTCCTGGTATGCCCGCACATCTATCTCAACATGCGCATCTTTGCTACCTTCATCTTCTGGTCATGAGCTTTCTTAACTGGCCAGTATTCCGTTCCTTACAACATAGTCGGTCTAATCACCGCTTTGTAGAACTTTTCCTTTAGAATAGGCGGCACCTTCTTATCGCACAATACCCCCGATGCGAGCTTCCATTTCATCCATCCCGCTCCAATACGATGTGTGACATCGTCGTCAATCTCGCCAGTCCCTTGGATGATCAACCCCAGGTACTTGAAAGTTTCTTTCTTTGGGATGACCTGGGTATCCAGTGCGCACGTCTTCGTCCTCTACCTGACTCACATCACTGAACTTGCACTCTAAGTACTCTGTCTTAGTCCTGCTCAACTTGAAACCCTTCGATTCCAGAGTCTGTCGCCAAACCTCCAGTCTCGCGTTAACACCGCTCCGCGACTCGTCAATAAGCACAATGTTATCTGCAAACAACATGCACCACGATACCTCTCCTTGAATGTGGCTTGTCAGACCGTCCATTGCCACATCAAACAGAAATGGGCTAAGCGCGAACCCCTGGTGCAGGCCCATCGTGACTGGAAAGTGTTCTGAGTCACCTCCAACCGTCCTCACCCGGGTCTTGGCTCCATCATACATGTCCTTAATCGCTCTAATGTATGCTACAGGAACACCTCTAGCTTCCAGACATCTCCACAGCACCTCTCTTGGGACTTTGTCGTAAGCCTTCTCAAGGTCAACAAACACCATGTGCAAGTCAGTCTTCTTATCCCTATACTGCTCCACCAACCTCCTCACAATATGAATGGCTTCTGTAGTCGAACGCCCCGGCATGAACCCGAACTGGTGAATCCGTACTGGCGGTCTCAACACGATAATAATTTTAGTGAATATATTTGAAACTCAACAAATTTCTATGATACATACTATATATGATTCATCGTTGATAGACAATGTAGTTCCTCCGGATAGTACTAACACCGCTCTTCCGATACTAAAAATGTAGGAAATAGTGACAAACAAATTATGTAGCTAAATAACAAAATATGTTGCTAATCCTATTTAGAGAGACGGATGAGCAAAATTTTTTGTTAACTATGAGCAATTTAGTGACGGAATTTGTAAATAATTTCGTTTTCTTGTAGTGTTCTAAAACCATCAATTAATTTTGTATAATAAGATATTATGATGACATATTTTTCTTTCATAATCAATTTAGAGAATATATCATATCCCTCAATATAGTGCGCGTTGGAGTACGTATATTATCAAGAAGGCATATCTTCCCTATTGCTCATGCGGCCAACTGAAGAATTAATGTCCATATTTTTCATAAAAACACAAAGTCCTTCAATAAATAACATAGAAGTCTAAGAAGACAAGAAACTTTAAAAAACCATACTAGGAATATAGAAAATGACAATATAATATGCTTTAGTTAAAACACAAACTAGTTAAAATTTAAGATTGAAAACACAATTTTTCTAGTGATCTCATTCTCCAATAGTAATTCTTTTTATGCTCCTCAAAGAAGGCTCCAACTTATCAATGAGTAATACCAACTCAAGGAAAGCCTTTGATTTCATCATCTTTATAGGAAAATTTGTCACAATTTTATCATAATTATTCATACGACCAACCTCAACATCATTTTGGAAGGTTAAGTATCTGCCTCCATTTTGTATCCCTTTCATTTAATGGAGGATTGATAAAGTTTGATAAAATATTTAAGTGCCCAATGCACTTTCATGCCACATTGATGGTAGATATTGCGTTTGCCTTTTGAAGGATTATTTTGAGAACTCTTATTATTCTCATGATTATAATGACCACCACCATGACAATAATCATTTGGTCCTTTTTCATGCTCACGTACATTCATATAACCCCATAATTATTTAGTCTTCTTTCAGACTTTTGATCTATTGATACCACATCCGTTTAGAAAATGGACAAATCCAGTGGAACATGCTTCATGATTTTTTTTATAAAAGGGCTTTATGTTGCTCATCCGCCAGAAGGCATGAAATCGACTCATCGTATTTCTTAAAAAAAAAACTGCACGATATTGCTGTTGTAAAACCATATTTGAGGCATGAAAAGTAGTAAGAGTTTTTTCCAACAAGACATCAGCATTAGTAGTATACTAACATTATTTTGTAACTAAATAATTATTCTGAATACAATAGAATTATACTCACTATGGTCTTAGAATCTTGTAATTTTATGACCCAACTTAGGATCACGCGGGCACCTACCTTTCCCTCCTCGGTAGGCGAACCCTCAATTATATCACATAATTCAATAAAGTCAATTCATTTAACCCAGTGAATAGAAGATTAACAACGAAAAATCATTTATTAAATAGACTAAAGATCTGAAAAAGATTACAACAGTTAAATAATTACATGACTTATTCCGACTTCCCACGACCTGGTTTAGACTAGTACAAGAGAGACTAAATGATCCAGATTACAACAACACTCTAAGACCCAATCTCCATCCCAGAATGAAGTGGGAGGAGGCCTTCAAGATAGGCACCGTGCATTTTCCGAACATGTCACAATCGGCCACCTGAAACACTCTACACCCTAAAAGAGTGTAGCAAGAGTAGTATCAATACAATCATCACGTACTGTATAAGCATCATAGGCTGACAATGGTTAGAAACACATATCAGTAAAAGAATTCACAAATAAGTAGGATAAGCAACTAGATCAAACCATACATCCATTTACCACTAGTATAACACCAAGACTCTAAAAATCATGTAAACTCTCCTCTATTGACCATCATTCAATTCCACGACAGTTTTACGCTAGTTATCTACCATTATGCCATTTGTTCTCAGTACAGGAGGCCACTCATCATTAAGGTATTCCTTTCCTACATTCTTTTGTAAGCCAAACATATAATTGATCTTACGAACGATCTAAGAGATAAATTAGCAAGGCAACCATACTCATAGCCAAGTACACATCCTCGCCTTGGTAGTACGTCTAAACCCAATTAGGTCAAGTTCCAATGCGTCCAATACGAAACCAATACCACAAGTAAGCACCAAGTCATCACAAAATAAGCTATAATGCAATGCAATAATGTATGAATGCAATGCAATGCCATGCAAATATTGTGCACACATGTACTTCGGACGGAAATATCGACATCTCGGTAGCACAACCCAAGGTGCCTCACGAAGCCTAAGTGCCACTCGTCCCGAATCTTTGCCCAACAGATAGACGAGACCCCGGATCTTTTTCCACGGGGGGTTCTCACCGGCACCACCCTGGGGGACCCGCGGAGTCCATGCACTCACTCAATCTATGATTTCGGAACTAACATCGGATAACGGACTGTCATGTCACTCTTATTTAAAAGCCGACCCCAACTCATCACAGTGTTTCATCAAGTACCAATAGTGTCTTAACAATATATCATGAAAGATGAGAGTGCGAGCAATGCATGTATCAACATCAATAATCAGGCTTAATGTCACAAGTACCAACAATGGGTACGCCAACAATATATCGCATATCACAAGTACCAACCGTGGCTACGCCAACAATATCATAATCAAGAGGGAACAACAGATTCCAACATCTACTAACAACACGTGGCATCAAACCAACACAATAAAGTAATCAAATCACAACACAACATTACCACTTTCCCTTTTTCTTACTACATGATAATTTCACCTTCTACTTACAAGACATAGGTACTATCCAGCCTAGAATTAATTCACAATCATTGTTACATTTTATCCGCCCAATATCGATTAGGTCCACTATAAAAGCATAACACAATCTAGGCACATCTTACAAAAATTCTCACTCAAACCATAGAAAAGTATGAATCAACCTCTCCTTCCAAGTCACATAGAAACCATCGATATTTAAGGAAAATAATTCAAACATCCTAAGGAATTTACAGGCCACAAGCCCGAACACACAAATCACATGATAATAGCATCCTATAGATCCATCCCAAATCTCCAACTCCTACACATGCATTCTTCGTTCTTTCTAATATATGAATATGGGAAACTAATCGGAATCTACCAAAAGGAAAGCCGTAACCTACCTCAAAGCTGAGCGGGTGCCACGAGCATTTGTTGATTCTTGAATTCACCCGCCATGTCATAATCCGCACGAAGGAACTCGATACCATCACGAGACCCAAAACAGGAATCACCGTTAGAACTCTTATAAAAGACTTCGAATTTGATAAGGAAGGTTTGGGAAATTAGCCTACCTCTAACTTTCATTCATAACAACATTAGGTGATTTATCAACCTCCTTCCATGAATAAGGTCAATTATTTAAGCCATTAGCTAGGTAAAGTTACCACTTTTAAGCATATCCTTGAGAAAGACCCATTTCCAAGATTCATGGAAAAACTCATTTTTAAGAAGCAAAAAGGTAGGAATCTAGGTTATTAACCCATCTAGGTGAAGAACATGGAAGATTACTTAATGGAATCCATTTGAAAGATAAGATAACCCAACATTCCTCCAACTCTAGGGATTTGCAATACCCATTTTGATGGTTCTCTAGGTGAAGACTTTTAGGAGTAACTTACTAGGTGAAAGAAGAAATTAGAAGGTGTTAGAAGGATTTTCATGCCCAACAAATATGATTTTAGGCTTCCCAAAAAGACATGGGGCGGCTAGAATTTAGGGTTATGAGAAAAATGAGACCAATTCCCGAAATAATTTCTTAAATAGGGAATTTAACTGCACGTCACCGCTTTAGCGGTCGACCAGCCGCTTCAGCGCTCGCCATACCGCTGTAGCGGCCTGCTGCTACCACCCCACCAGCGCTTCAGCGGGGTCATGGCCGGCGGGCGTGACCGCTTTAGCGCTCAGCCCATCTCTGGGGCGGTCTGACTGGGTCCCCGACCTGAATTTTAATGTTTGCTTCCTTCTCATACAATGGGTCCCGCTAGGCTAGATGTCTGTTGGAAATACTTAGCGAATGAAAAAGTCTAGGATGGCAAGGTTACGAATATTTCAAAATTTTTACGGTAACGACTGAACGGGTCGTTACATGTACACCTAAGTTATCCACTCATAATGAGCTCTTGGCAATACCGTGGATTTTAGGTGGTCATACCGCTCCTTCAAACATGTCTGTCATTCAAATGGATCTTTTAAGATTAAATATTCAATTTTTAACCCCTCATTGGGATGATGACCAAGGACAATCATAGCTTTCGCTTTATCCGAACTTGATACTTCATTCCTTCAACTATAGTATCATCAAAATCATTAACGGTAAAATGAATTTCAGTACCAAGTACTTATATATGACAAAACGTTCTTTTAAAAAATGTCAAGTTTAACAAATTAAATTGAAGCTTTGATAAATTCGACATAGTGAAAAACTATCATAGAAAATAGTTAAATTAATTTACATGATCAAGACATACAAAGCATCATAGTACTGACATGAAACACATGAGACTAATTATTGTTACTATGTTTGAAAGTGTAACAATCCGTTTGGTCATAATGAGCGTTTTGACCATTTTACCCCTGTTGACCCCTCTCCTAGCCCTGTTAGAGTGCTTTTGACCTGTGGACATGGCCGGCACTATTCCTGAGGTCTTTGGGTGAGTTTTAGTAGGATTTGAGGAAATTAGAGCCTTAAAGTGAAAAATAAATAATCAATAGTTGACTTTTGTGTAAATGGACCTTTTTCAGAATTCCGTTGATTCCATGAGGTCCGGAGGGTCGATTACGACTTGGTGGGATGATTGGTTTGGTTCCTGAGGCATTCGGGAGCGTTTTGTACCCTTGGTTGGAAACTTGATTTGGATCGTTTGGGGGTTGATCGAGTTAAGACGACCTCCGTTGGGAATTCTGAGGGCACGGTTGATCGTAGCACATTTTTACATGTGTTTGCAAATTCAGTTCGTATCCGGGAGGTCTCAGATGGATGTCGGGACTTTGGGTGAACTTGGTGTAAACCAGATTTTTCTGGTTTTCTGTGGTGTCGCTTATGCGACAGGTTGGCTGCGTCTGCGGTCTAGTCTAGGCTAGGCTTGATCTGCAGATGCAAGTTGCTGAGTCATTAATGAGATCCGCCTTAGTGGACGAGTATCCACCGAGGCATGATTGCGTAGGCAGACCCTTGCGCCGCGTAAGCGGAGATCGCTGAATCAGAAATCTTATATTTTTTCCATTTTGAACCATTCCTTTTCCATCACTAAATTAAAACTTAGAGAGTTCTAAGGGAGAATTCAGGAGCATTTAGGGTTGAATCTTCATTGGGTAAGTTCCTTTTTACTTCCTTGTGTTTTATTTATTGTTTAAGCTTGGATTTTATGGTGGAATAAGGAGGTTTAGTGGGAAAGAAAGGTTGTACACTCTAAGTTTAACTTCATAAATCATTTTATTTGAAAGTGAGTTTTGATTGGAAAATCTTGTTAATCTAGTCATGAAACACTTGGAATAATTAGATACTAAGTTGAATCTATCTAAATTTCATGGATTATGGATATGGAAGGTTAGGGTTCCTTTGTATATTGGTTTTTTTTATTAAAGGGTGAAATTGGTGATTAATTAGTAATTGGGGAGTGGTATTGAACTTCTTAAGCGTGGGGTAACCGATTTTTACTTGAAATTCCTATTTTTGCCCATGTGGGTCCGGTTTTCTCTTTAAAAAGGGTTGTTTTCGATTCAAATAGTATTGTAGCAATTTGGGTATCGTTGGTCTTCGTTTCTAATGTAGATTACATTGTTGAATAGAATTCAAACATTCAGAAGCTCTTCGAAAGGGCAAGGCTCGTGTTGGATAGTTCGTGGCACCCGCTCGACCTCGAGGTAGCTTACGATTTATCTTTTTGGATAGACTCCAATTACTGAAGCATATGTAGGAGTTAGATATTGACGGGGAAAACATGTTAGGCCTTCGGGTATGGTGTAGAGGTGAAATCCTATTAGATTGGTTCTGTTGTTGTTTGTGGGCTTGTTGCCTTGTTGTTATGATTGGGATTGTCACCTTATTTTCTATGTTGTGAATTGTGTATGTATTCATCTCTCTTTTGTTATTTCACTTGTAATCGGAAAAAGAAAGAAGAATGAGATTAGGCTTGAATCGTGATGTGTACTTATGATACGACACGAATGAGATCTTGATTATGATTTATTGTTGTTTGAGATATCATGCATAGTATACATTCTTATTTCATATGATGCATTAATGTGAACTGTGAATTGTGGATAAATGATGATATGTGAGAAAGTGGAACATCCGAGGTCTTTGTCGGATCGTGTAAAAGAGAGATGAGAATCCGTGATCCAAGGTTGCTACCGGAGAGGAATATGTTGTACTCGCTGCCCGAGGTTTTTTGCCAGGACGAGGGTGTACATGGACTTCGCGGGTCCCTATGGGTCATGCCTATTAAGACGTGGAGGTTTCTGTCCTTAGCATGTGTGTTTAGTACGGACGGTTGGCCAGTGCATTGCATCGCATATGCATTCACACTCACATCCATTCTTCATTGCTTGATTTTGTACATGGCACTTGATATTTGAATTGATCTTATGATTGAAATGGGTTCGTGAATGTGCGTGATTTCTTACATGGCTACTTGTTGATTTCTTTCTTCATATATGTGAACTAATTGTTGTCGGCCTATGATACCAACCAGTACATAGTGTTTGTACTGATACTACCTTGCTGTATGCTTTTTTGAGTGCAGGGTTCGCTATAGGATCCATGTCAGGCCCTCGTGAGTGATTCCCCAAGCAGTCCTATTTAGATATACAGGGTGAGCCTGTTATATCCCGTGTTTTTGCACGTTCGGGAAATTCGGACATAATTTTGATTTGTAAAGAATAAGGTCATATGTTGATTGGGATTAAGATATGTGTGTGTTGTTTATGAAAAATAGTGGTGTGGAAATACGGAGGAAGGCCAAGGGCAAAATTGGAATTTTGGAAATTAGTTTCGGGAATTACAAAACAAGAATTTTAGCCAATTGGGCTCAAAGGATTAAGAAAAAAAAAGAGGCCCAAGGTGAAGGGTGGCCGGCCACACATGGACCAAGCCCACAATCTTAATTAAATTCCATGTGACATATTAATGCAAAGGACTATATATGAGTCATAAACTCATAGAAGATTCAAGAAAAATTAGAAAGTAAGAACAAGAACAAAGAACAAGAAGAGAAGAGAGCCACACGGCTTTGGCCATAGAAATTGACTCCTTAAAATCTTTCTCCAAAAATTGTTCTCTTGTGGTATTTCCACCAATTCAAAGGTCCTTTACAACTTGGTGTAGCTACTTTGGAAGAAAGAGCACTTGGTTCATCTATTTGACAACTTTGTCAAGTGAAGAAGTTAGAAGAAAAAGGTAATAATCAATCCCTTTTTATTATGTTGTGAAGGGTTGTTTGTGTTGTAGTATGTAGAGATGAGTAAAACTTATGAAAATATGGAAGTTTGCATGGTGGGTGTGCTAGTGTGCATGTGGCCGTATGTGTGTCATGTTATGTAGTTGAGATTAGTTGAATTTTATGAGGTATTTTAGTTGTGGTTATGGTGGACTTTGTATTAGAAATGAAAGTTGAATAAAAATTGATGGAAGTTGAAAAGAGTATGTTGGCCGTATGGTGTGTGGTTAGTGGAATAGAATGAATTAATTTTCATTTAGTTGTTAGTTGTGTTGTTGTGATCCTTATAATGCAAATGAAGGTAAAATGGTTTAAGTTGGCATTGAAATGGAATGTAGAATGATTTTATGATATTATGGAAATGAAGTTGTTAAGGTGCAAATATGATTATTGCTATTGATGAAATGGAATACGGAAATATGTTATGAATATGTATGTTGAAGATTAGAAATTCGGATGAATTATGGTCTTGGTGGGAAATTTGTATATTTTGTATATTTTGTGAATATTTTGTAAAATGTTATGAAATGATTTCGGATTGTGTTGGAGTGATCTTGACTAGAGAATGAATATGAAAACGTTGACATTGGACGAAAGGTGTGAAGTTAGAACGGAAGTTAATGCATTATGTAGAAAGAAAGACTATTTGTGTTAATATGTGTTTTGTAGCGATTATTGGTGTTGTTGATGTTGTTGTTGGGTTGGTTGTTGTTATTCTGAGCCGAGTCATATTCTCGGGGCAGCGAATTTATAGGGGAGGTGCTGCCCAAATTTCTGTAAACAAGAAAGGGCCAAGAATGAATCTCTAAAGGCTTATGACTTACAATTGGTAATTGTGACCATTTGCAGATTCTAGACGAAACGGGATTTGAGCTTAAGCGAGCATAAGACGTCCGTGAGGTATGTAAAGCTTACCTATTCTTCATATGGCATGTCCTAGACCTATTAGGCCGAAAACGGAGCCTCGAGGATAATTCTGTTCGTGGAAATCCGAGTTTGAATTTGCGTACTATTCATTCAGCGCAATTGAACTATAATCCTTATATTTGGCTAAAAGAGTGCTTACACCTTGGTAACTCTCGCAAATGTATTTGAATCACTCCGAAACCCTTATGAATAACCTTTGGGAGCCTAATGTTTATAATTTATGTTCGCCGCCTCGACTTGACCCGAGGTGGGCCCGCAAGTCCCGAGGCTTCCCTTATTTGATTCGTTTGACTCAGTTCGTACGATATGGAAAGAAAGCGTTTGCCTATGACTCTAAAGTCCATTTGAAATGCCCCATAATGATATTTGAACGTTTGTCATTACGAATAGTACTAAATTTTCCGAGAATGACCTACGATGTGTTTTTGAGAAAAACTGATAACTTAAAAGCCTGCGACTTTTGTATATTAATTCTGATTGACTCGATACTCATTTTGAACCCTCTGATACTGATGTATTTGTATATAAAAGTATGTGTCGTGTCCTGGAAATTATTTTTAATCAGCATATGGTTTCTGCACTACTCTGCTCGTGCCAATGGTTATGACTTCGTTCGCCGGTACCCGGGCCGGTTTTGAGATCGTGCGCGTTGTGACAAATTCGGCAGTATGATGTGTTACGGTTCTGAGACCTCGCCATAGGGCCGGTTACCGTTTATGGCGTTATGATGTGATATGGCATCTGATTTGTTCTGATGATTTGATGTGTGTGATATTATGATGTGTTCGGAGATGTACGGAGATTTGAAAACTTCTGGAGTATGATGTGTTGTGGCACCAGCGTCAGGGGGTGACCACGTTCCTGAGCCCTATGCATGATTTCTATTTGCATTCTGTACATTCGCATTACGCACAGGTTTGATCTGTTACTTCTGTATTTGTTTCTGTATCCTCTGACTCCAGTTATGATTTGGATTACTGTACCTCCTGCTTTACATACTCAGTACTTTTTCCGTACTGACCCCCTTTCTTCGGGGGCTGCGTTTCATGCCGCGCAGGTACAGACGCTCGGTTGGGCGATCCTCCGGCTTAGGCTTCCTATTCTGCTATTCTGGAGTGCTCCCCTTGATCCGGAGCCCATATTTGGTATATGTCTTTTGTTATGCATACTTTGTACATTTGTGACTGTTCGGGTACGGCGGGGCCCTGTCCCGTCATATGTTCGTATGTTTGTCTGTTCTGTATGTCGTAGGGGGTCTGTAGTCATATTTGTGGGTCATGGGTCCGGTTCGTTCGTATGTGATTCTGTTTTGCGTCCTTAAGCGGCCCGTATGTTACTATGGCCGATATGGCCCATATGTTTGTATGCAGGTGTGTGTCTGGGCGATGTGCATTCCGCCAGCTTCGATTTTGATCTGATGATTCTGCTCGGGCGACCGCTTAGGACAGCATTCGTTTCTGTATTTGTATGATATCTGTTATCTGCTATCGGTACGAATAATATCTGTTCAATCTGGATATGGCCTAATATGGCAATTTGGTTCGTAAGTTTGTTTGGGTGCCTAAGTAGGGCACCAGTCACGGCCTACGGAGCTGGGTCGTGACAAAAGTGGTATCAGAGCGGTTTGTCCTCGGAATGTCTACAGGCCGTGTCTCGTAGAGTCTTGTTTATCGGTGTGTTGTGCACCACATCTATAAACGGAGGCTACAGGACATCTAGGGTGTTACTTTTCTTTGGATCTTAGATCGTGCGATAGAGCCAGCCGTAGGAAATGCATTCCTTTTTACTAACCTTTGATTTCAGCCGAAGAACGGTATCGACAGAAGACAGTGACCTATAATATTGGAAGCTACACAGTATACAGGTAAGTAATGGTACAAAGGATGTGTATTGGGGAAGTTATTCGAAGTATGATTGAAAGGTAAAGTCGGAGATCGAAAAGGAAAATAAATAGGAAATGCCGCCGGTGCAGTTTGAGTTATGTATGTAAGGTAAGTCTTGACATCTTCATAGTTTACTTGAAATTATTAGCCTTGTATGGCCATGATACGATATAATACGTGTGTATATACGTTGGCCCTGTGAGGCATTGTTGGTATTTCTGTGTACAGGTGTTGGGTTAGTAAGAAGTACAGAGGAACCTCTGCCCAAATTTTTCCAGCATTATAAAAAGGAAAATGAGATATAAGTTCTTAACATGCCTTGGAAGTCGATATCGATAGAGTAAATCTATTACGTTGGATTAAAGACCCAGCGGTTAAAAGCAAGGGCGACTGAGGGGTCCCTGCCACCAGTATAAATCTAGAAACCCTAGACGAAAGTGAATATTGAAGACTCAAAAGGGGCAGTATGGTAATTGTATGGCTTAGACCGGGGTGTGACCCGCTACGAGAACTGTCCGAAAATTTACTAAGACCCCAATCTGCCCTAAATTAAGTGACAAAGGTTGTGTGGGGCAGTCGACGCAATTATATTAGCAATAACGCAACAAAACGCATGAAAGTTTCGAGGTTAAGCGTGCTGGGCCCAGAGTAATTCTGGGATGGGTGACCCCCCTGGGAAGGATACAAAAATTTTCACAAGTTGTAGGTATAAGAAATAAATGGAAATTTGGGGCAACCTAAAGGAAAAGCAAATATGTGAAGTAGCCGGTACATGTAGTCACGCAATTTGAGCGAACTAAATGGGTGAAAGAAAGAAGGAGCAATATCGCTCGGGATTTAAAGAGAGAATTCGAATAGTGGTTGGAAATATTTGTAAGAAGAATGATAATAAATGTATTTGTATGTGTATGACTTTCCCCTGGTAGGTTGATCGAGAGGTAAGTTCCAGTGACAAATGTCGCGATTAACGGAAGGCGTTACAAAACAGAACACATGAGACAAAGCGGAAGGTGGAAAACAAGTGTTATGGAATGGATTGACCCTGATTACGTTATAAATGACGATACTTGGAAAAGAAAATGAGTAAGGAAACTGAAATATTGGAAGGGATTAAGGATAAGAAATATGATTAAGTAAAGCCTTCAAGGGAGCCGACAAGCGAAGTAGGAAATCATTTGTGTAGGAATGGGAAGAACAAGTCTGTAATCAAGCAAGAAGTGAAACGTGACAGGGAAATTTTCCGTAAGTCCTAAGAAGCATTAATGAAAGTGGTCGACTTTGATCGTGATTCGTATGTCATAGAATTCCTCCGATTTTAACGATACGGTCTTATGCCTCGCTATTCAAATCTGAATACGTTTTTGTCCGACATACCTGATTCAAGGTACAAAAATTAGATATATGAGTACGTTTGACTTCGATCACGAATGCATCGACATTTCGTACGTCACGGCTTTGATTAGGAATCTTCTTGATATAACGTCAAAGTATGATTCTGTCTGCTATACTTCTGAATCTGATTACGTTTCTGTCTGATACGTCTCTGTACGTCTGACTTTGATTACAAATCTGTCTGATACTTCTCTGTACGTTTGACTCTGATCACGGACCTGTCTGGCATACTTCCATACGTCTGACTTTGACTACGGATCTATCCGATATAGTTCAGTACATCTGACTCTGATTATGGGTTTGTCCGATATGCTCCTGTGCGTCTGCCTCTGATTACGAATTTGCTTGATATAACGTATGCTATACTTCTGTGCTTCTGATTCCGGATGTAACTCTGTCTGACATATTTCTGATCTTCCGATTCCGATGAAGATTCTGTTCGCCATATATCTGACATATTTCTGAACTTCTGGTTCTGATCAAGATTCTGTTCGCCATATATCCGACTTAGGATTTCGAACAGCCCCAATACCACAATATCGGAAAAAGATAGAAGGACTTGGAAGGTGAAGGCTCTTACAATTACTTCGATCAAATACGAGTACGTAGTTGGCAAGAAGACCTCCCCGACCTATCATGTTTTCCCACGCGATGGATTCAACATTCGAGGACGAATGTTTTAAAGGGGGGGAGGATGTTATATCCCGTGTTTTTGCACGTTCGGGAAATTCGGACATAATTTTGATTTGTAAAGAATAAGGTCATATGTTGATTGGGATTAAGATATGTGTGTGTTGTTTATGAAAAATAGTGGTGTGGAAATACGGAGGAAGGCCAAGGGCAAAATTGGAATTTTGGAAATTAGTTTCGGGAATTACAAAACAAGAATTTTAGCCAATTGGGCTCAAAGGATTAAGAAAAAAAAAAGAGGCCCAAGGTGAAGGGTGGCCGGCCACACATGGCCCAAGCCCACAATTTTAATTAAATTCCATGTGACATATTAATGCAAAGGACTATATATGAGTCATAAAATCATAGAAGATTCAAGAAAAAATTAGAAAGTAAGAACAAGAACAAAGAAGAGAAGAGAAGAGAGCCTACACGGCTTTGGCCATAGAAATTGACTCCTTAAAATCTTTCTCCAAAAATTGTTCTCTTGTGGTATTTCCACCAATTCAAAGGTCCTTTACAACTTGGTGTAGCTACTTTGGAAGAAAGAGCACTTGGTTCATCTATTTGACAACTTTGTCAAGTGAAGAAGTTAGAAGAAAAAGGTAATAATCAATCCCTTATTATTATGTTGTGAAGGGTTGTTTGTGTTGTAGTATGTAGAGATGAGTAAAACTTATGAAAATATGGAAGTTTGCATGGTGGGTGTGCTAGTGTGCATGTGGCCGTATGTATGTCATGTTGTGTAGTTGAGATTAGTTGAATTTTATGAGGTATTTTAGTTGTGGTTATGGTGGACTTTGTATTAGAAATGAAAGTTGAATAAAAATTGATGGAAGTTGAAAAGAATATGTTGGCCGTATGGTGTGTGGTTAGTGGAATAGAATGAATTAATTTTGGTTAATATGTTAGTTGTGTTGTTGTGATCCTTATAATGCAAATGAAGGTAAAATGGTTTAAGTTGGCATTGAAATGGAATGTAGAATGATTTTATGATATTATGGAAATGAAGTTGTTAAGGTGCAAATATGATTATTGCTATTGATGAAATGGAATACGGAAATATATTATGAATATGTATGTTGAAGATTAGAAATTCGGATGAATTATGGTCTTGGTGGGAAATTTGTATATTTTGTATATTTTGTGAATATTTTGTAAAATGTTATGAAATGATTTCGGATTGTGTTGGAGTGATCTTGACTAGAGAATGAATATGAAAACGTTGACATTGGACGAAAGGTGTGAAGTTAGAACGGAAGTTAATGCATTATGTAGAAAGAAAGACTATTTGTGTTAATATGTGTTTTGTAGCGATTATTGGTGTTGTTGATGTTGTTGTTGGGTTGGTTGTTGTTATTAAGCCGAGTCATATTCTCGGGGGTTGGAATTTATAGGGGAGGTGCTGCCCAAATTTTTGTAAACAAAAAGGGCCAAGAATGAATCTCTAAAGCATATGACTTATATTTGGTGACTTTGACCATTTGCAGATTCTAGACGAAACGGGATTTGAGTTTAAGCGAGCATAAGACGTCCGTAAGGTATGTAAAGCTTACCTATTCTTCATATGGCATGTCCTAGACCTATTAGGTCAAAAATGGAACCTCGAGGATAATTCTGTTCTTGGAAATCCGAGTTTGAATTTGTGTACTATTCATTCAGCACAATTGAACTATAATCCTTATATTTGGCTAAAAGAATGCTTACACCTTGGTAACTCTCGCAAATGTATTTGAATCACTCCGAAACCCTTATGAATAACCTTTGGGAGCCTAATGTTTGTAATTTATGTTCGCCGCCTCGACTTGACCCGAGGTGGGCCCGCAAGTCCCGAGGCTTCCCTTATTTGATTCGTTTGACTCAGTTCGTACGATATGGAAAGAAAGAGTTTGCCTATGACTCTAAAGTCCATTTGAAATGCCCCATAATGATATTTGAAAGTTTGTCATTACGAATAGTACTAAATTTTCCGAGAATGACCTACGATGTGTTTTTGAGAAAAGCGATAACTTAAAAGCTGCGACTTTTGTATATTAATTACGATTGACTCGATACTCATTTTGAACCCTACGATACGATGTATTTGTATATAAAAGTATGTGTCGTGTCTGGAAATTATTTTTAATCGGATATGGTTTCGCACTACTCGCTCGTGCCAATGGTTATGACTTCGTTCGCCGGTACCGGGCCGATTTTGAGATCGTGCGCGTTGTGACAAATTCGGCGGTATGATGTGTTACGGTTTTGAGACCTCGCCATAGGGCCGGTTACCGTTTATGGCGTTATGATGTGATATGGCATCGATTTGTTCGATGATTTGATGTGTGTGATATTATGATGTGTTCGGAGATGTACGGAGATTTGAAAACTTCTGGAGTATGATGTGTTGTGGCACCAGCGTCAGGGGGTGACCACGTTCCTGAGCCTTATGCATGATTTCTATTTGCATTCTGTACATTCGCATTACGCACAGGTTTGATCTGTTACTTCTGTATTTGTTTCTGTATCCTCTGACTCCAGTTATGATTTGGATTACTGTACCTCCTGCTTTACATACTCAGTACTTTTTCCGTACTGACCCCCTTTCTTCGGGGGCTGCGTTTCATGCCGCGCAGGTACAGACGCTCGGTTGGGCGATCCTCCGGCTTAGGCTTCCTATTCTGCTATTCTGGAGTGCTCCCCTTGATCCGGAGCCCATATTTGGTATATGTCTTTTGTTATGCATACTTTGTACATTTGTGACTGTTCGGGTACGGCGGGGCCCTGTCCCGTCATATGTTCGTATGTTTGTCTGTTCTGTATGTCTGTAGAGGCCTGTAGTCATATTTGTGGGTCATGGGTCCGGTTCGTTCGTATGTGATTCTGTTTTGCGTCCTTAAGCGGCCCGTATGCTACTATGGCCGATATGGCCCATATGTTTGTATGTATGTGTGTGTCTGGGCGATGTGCATTCCGCCAGTTTCGATTTTGATCTGATGATTCTGCACGGGCGACCGCTTAGGACAGCATTCGTTTCTGTATTTGTATGACATCTGTTATCTGCTATCGGTACGAATAATATCTGTTCAATCTGGATATGTCCTAATATGGCAATTTGGTTCGTAAGTTTGTTTGGGTGCCTAAGTAGGGCACCAGTCACGGCCTACGGAGCTGGGTCGTGACAGAGCCACTGCCAGATTTGCAGCCCGAGTTTCCACTCATCTTATTATCTGTCTATTACCTTTCAGACAATTATCCATTTTATACTTATGAGACTTGCATGGTAATTCAGACTTGTAGTATTTAGTAGCTCTTGTACTGTTACAGACTAGATTCCCTGGCGATGATGTAGTTCTTATTTCGCACTTATTCTATCATATATATGCTAAGACTGCTTAAATATTTCTATTTCCTTTCGGTATGCTTAATATAAATGTTAAATAAGGGAAGGGTTCTCCCACCAGAGGGGTTAGTGTGGGTGCCCGCTTGACCCACTAGTTGGGTCGTGACAATTTGGTATTAGAGCCCTAGGTTTACCGATCTCACGAGTACAAGAGCAATGTCTAGTAGAGTCTTGCGGATCGGTACAAAGAGCTCCTTATTATATGCGAAAGGCTATAGGGTATTTAGGAAATTTCCCACTCTTTCATTCCTTTCGTGCTACTTTATTTAAATTGGTATCTAGGATGTTCAAATTAGTATATGACTTCACTTCTATTCTCTCACAGATGGTGAGGACTCGTGCTACTATTGCAAGGGATGAGGTGCCCGAGCCCGCTGCTAGGAACAGAGCATGAGGACGAGGTCGAGCGAGAGGCTGTGGCAGAGGGAGAGGTGCAGCACTAGCCAGGGGCGGGGCCTTTGTAGTTTTTCAAAGATTAGCCATATCCTTATCTCCAGAGCTAGAGCTTCAGCATGAGCACAAGCCTATAGATGAGGAAGAGCTGGGACTAGCCTAGACTCAGCCTGATGTGATTTCTACCCCTGTACTTTAGGATACTATAGTCGATTTACTGCACTAGCTTGATGGGTTGCATACGGTGGGTGGCCTTCCAGCCACACCAGGAGGGTCTCAGACTAGAGTGGGAGCGCAGACTCCTGAGAAGGGCATACTCACGGGATGCAGCCTGCTGCTGCTATAGCTTTCCGTATCAGCAAGATCCCAGCACCTGTATGTGCTCCTAGCCCGTTGATGGTCCAGCTATGACTATTAGGGATTAGGAGTTCTTTGCTAGATTTACTACGATGGAGTCGTCGAAGTTCTTTAGTACTCCAGAAGCCTATGATTTTATCGTTGATAGTCATGAAAGGTTGTACAAAATGGGTATTGTTGCTATGTCCTATCAGTTGGGTGGAGATGCAAATATGTGGTGGAGGTCCTTTGTTGAGTGTCGGCCAGCTGGGTTGCCTCCGTTGTCTTGGGCCTACTTTCATCAGGCATTCTTGGAGAAGTACGTCCCCCGTACTATGAGGGATCTGAAGAGAGACGAGTACAACAATCTGGAGCAGAGGGGTATGTCTGTTGCTGAGTACGAGAACAAATTTCTTTTCTTGGCCCATTATGCTATTCAGTTGATTCCTACCGAGACTGAGAGAGTTGGGAGATTTGTCACGGGGTTGTTGCTCCCGTTACATTTGTCTTGTCTTCAGCTTGTGGCTATGGGGTCTTTGTTACGTCAGTGGTGGATCATGCTATGAGTGTTGAGTCTGCTAGGCTCCGAGCTTACGGTGGGGCAGTGACAAGAGGGCCTATCAAGTTGACATTTTTAGTGGTTCTATTTCGAGAGGTGGGGATTAATCGGGCAAGACTCACCAGCATTATCCTGGCCGCCTCATCCAGTCAGCGCTCTAGGCTTCAGCTAGTAGTCATTCGTAGCAGAGTGGATTTAGTGTAGGGCAGACTTCTAGAGGTTTCTATTCTCGACCTGCAGACCATGGTGGTTATACAGGTTTTTCAACTTCCGTGTCACAGCTCTTGGAGGTTAGGTGCTATGAGTGTGGCAACTTGGGACACTTTACCAGAGAGTGTCCTAGGCCTAAATAGAGCAGGGCCCATCAGGGGTGGATACTCAAGTAGGGGTGGTACTCAGAAAGGCTGCGGTGGTTCTCGATCTACTAGAGGTGGTTATCAGCCCAATAGAGGCGGTGCTCAGGGTTTAGAGAAAGAACTCAGTCAGGACAGAGTGGCTGTGGTGATGCGCAGTTCGGTGAAGGACGGGTCCATTGTTATTCCTTCCATGGGAGACCAGAGGCGGAGGCTTCTGATGTTGTCATCACAGTTACCATTTCTGTTTGTCATCGGGAAACTTCGATTTTATTTGATTCGAGTTCTACCTTCTCATATGTGTCTACCTACTTTTCCACTGGATTGGATATACTCCGATTGGAGATTCTGTTGTAGTAGATCAAGTGTATCGGTCTTGTGTGGTTACTTTTATGGGCTATGATATGTGGGTAGACTTGGTGATCCTTAGTATAGAGGACTTTGATATTATCTTGGGCATGAGCTGGTTATCTCTGTACCGTTTGATCTTAGACTGTCATGCTAAGACAGTCACGTTAGCCATGCTAGACATTCCGCGTTTGGAGTGGAAGGGTACTCCCAGCCCTACTCCTAAGAAAATCATCTCGTATCTCCGAGCGAAGAAGTTGGTAGATAAGGCGTGTCTAGCCTATTTGGTGCATATTCGGGACACGAGTGTGGATACTACTTCCTTGGAGTCTGTTCCTGTAGTTAGCGAGTTTGTGGAGGTCTTTCCTGCAGACTTGCTTGGTATTCCACCTTACCGCGATATTGATTTTCGTATCGATTTGGAGCCAGGCACTCGGCCTATTTCTATTCCATCTTACTATATGGCTCCAGTCGAGTTGAGAGAGTTAAAGGAACAGTTACAAAATCTGTTGAGCAAGGGGTTCATTCGTCCTAGTTTTTCCCCTTGGGGTGCTCCCGTGCTATTCGTGAAGAAGAAAGGCAGTTCTATGCGGATGTGTATTGATTATCGGCAATTAAATAAGGTTACTATTTGGAACAAGTATTCGATATCCCGTATAGATGACTTATTTGATCAGCTTCAGGGTGCGTCGGTCTTCTCTAAGATCGACTTGAGGTCAGGGTATCATCATTTGAAGTTCCGAGCGGAGGATATTCCTAAGACAGCCTTCAAGACCAACTATGGTCATTGCAAGTTTCTGGTTATGTCTTTTGGGCTTACCAATGCCCCCGCAGAATTTATAATTTGATAAATGGGATCTTCAAGCCGTATTTGAATTCGTTCATGATTGTGTTCATTGATGACATCTTGGTATATTCTCGAAGTAAGGAAGAGCATGAGAAGCACTTGAGGATTGTGCTTGGTCTATTGAAGGAAAAAGATTTGTATGCTAAGTTTTTCAAGTGTGAGTTAGTTCCGCAGCATTTTTGGGCCATGTAGTGTCCAAGGACGGGATTATAGTTGATCCCAAGAAGGTCGAGGCTGTTAGAGATTGGGCGAAGCCTACTTCAGTCACTGAGATTTATAGTTTCGTAGGCCTTGCGAGTCACATTGTCAGTTTGTTAAAGGGTTTTCATCGATTGCTTCGTACTTGACTCGGTTGACTCAGAAGAAATTTCCTTTCCAGTGGACCGACGAGTGTGTAGAGAGCTTCCAAAAGCTCAAGGCTTTGTTGATTTCAGCCCCAATTTTGGCATTACCTGTAGAGCGTAAGGACTTTACCATATATTATGATGCTTCTTGCCTTGGTTTGGGCTGTGTGTTGATGCAAGAAGGTAAGGTAATCGCGTATTCTTCGTGGCAATTGAAATCTCATGAGAAGAACTACCCTACTAATGATTTGGAGTTGGTTGTGGTAGTCTTTGCATTGAAGATTTGGAGGCATTATTTGTATGGGGTTCTTTGTGAGGTGTTCATCAATCACCGTAGTCGTCCGCATGTGTTCAATCAGAGAGATCTCAATTCGAGGTAGCGTAGATGGATAGAGTTGCTTAAGGATTATGATATCACCATTCTTTGTCATCCAGACAAGGCTAATGTGGTAGCTGATGCGCTGAGCCGAAAAATAGTGAGTATGGGTAGCTTAGCTCGTTTGGTTGTTGGGGAGCGTCTTTTAGCTATGGAGGTCAAATCTTTGGCTAATAGTTTGGTTCGGCAAGATATTTCGGAACCTGCCAAGGTTCTGGCTTTTGTTGAGGCGAGGTCGTCTTTTTTGGAGTAGATTAAGGCACAACAGTTTGATGATGTGAAGTTGTGTAAGATTCGGGATAAGGTGTTGAGTGGTGAGGCCAAGGAGGCCATGCTTGATAATGAGGGTCTTTTGAGGATTAAAGGACGCATTTGCGTTTCTCGTGTGGGTGGATTAATTCGTTTGATAGGAGGAGGCTCATAGTTCAAGATATTCTATTCATCTGGGTGCTA
Organism: Lycium ferocissimum; assembly: GCF_029784015.1. Taxonomy (NCBI): domain Eukaryota; kingdom Viridiplantae; phylum Streptophyta; class Magnoliopsida; order Solanales; family Solanaceae; genus Lycium; species Lycium ferocissimum. Next base: position 8,506,580 of record NC_081348.1, read on the forward strand.
CAAAGATTTATCGTGACTTGAGGTAGCTTTATTGGTGGGGTAGGATGAAGAGGGACACCGCGGATTTTGTTTCTCAATGTTTAAATTGCCAACAAGTTAAGTATGAGCACCATAGGCCAGGTTGTCATGCCCCGAACCATGGCCTGGACGTAACACGACATTCGGTGCCTTGCTATATGTGACCGAGCGAACTACGTGGCTTGCTGAGTCAACATGAGACATGAACTGATGCAGGATATAAAATATACATGCATGGTGTGAGCAAAACATGGGATTAAATAATCCTAGTCTGAAAATACTAATATATCATGAGTGCAGAAATATAATAATGTAGCCAATGAGGCTAACTCAACTGAACATTTGACATGACATAACTGACTAGTCTATGAAACCTCCGATACGAGTATGATCAAACTATTTACGACAAGGCCCTCAAAGATACCTTAACTGCATGACTAACATGAAGATAAAGGAAAGATAACACCATGAACGGAATGGGGCTCACCAACAGTTGATACGTGAATAGTCCTAATAAGAAGATTCATCGTCCTGTAAATCAATTCCTACATCGTGGAATGCAGGCCCCCGGACAATAAAAGGGGACGTCAGTACATTTGAATTGTACTGGTATGTAAAGCAACCAAGTGAGATAAATATGGCATATGAAATAATAAGAATTGAAACTGAAACTGTAAACTGAACATGAACATGAGCATCATCTGACATGAATATATATATAACCACCACGTGTATATGTGGCGTCTGATCCTTGCCCGAGCAGCTAAGCCATCTCATACCTTGCCGGGATACGAGACATGAAAATGACATGAATGGATCCAATAACTCGCAATGGGTAACATGAAGGAATCGTCCACTGGGCGGAGTGATCCTTATCCTACGCTGGCATACGTAGTTTTAGGTATTAAACCGTCTCGGTAATCTGTGCAACTCTCAAAAACATGCGCATAGGTATAATTGGCTTAGAAGCACATGAATTACATAAACATGATTGTAAATATGATTTGTGAGTGTAACATAACATGAATATAGATATATCGTATAACTTGTATGAAAACATGGAAGCATGTAGATTTTCATGAAAATAAGCATAATAATTCATATCTTGCATTGATGAACCCATGGAATGCGAAGCATGGATGTTTATGGATTACGGACGGGTTCCCAATAACCAAAAATGAAATATCAAGATTACAATAACGAACTAATAATACAAACATGTTATAACATGATACATGTAACATAGGGTTATTATGAATTGAAATAGAAATCCTAGGTTTATGGAACTTTGTGTTTTCATGGATGAACGTGGCACGGGGAAGAACATTGATGTCCCCACACGTGGATAGAAACCCTGGGGAAGAACAATGATGTTCCCACACGTGAATAGAAACCTACATACCTTAATTGCTCCAAAACTTGTAGGAAAGGTCTGAACTTGAAGAAGAATCCCAAAAGCTTCAATCTTGAATCCTTGAAATGAGTTTTCTTGAAAACCCTAGGTTTAGGAACAATGAATTTCTATTTAAATTCATGGATATATGTTACAATTCACTTGGGATGATTGGAACTTGGTGTATAAGAGTGATGGGAGGAGAAAACCTTCGTGCTAGGGCTTGAGAGTATGAAAAATAGGATTAAAAACTGAACCCACGTATTTATATTATTTGTTGAGACGGGAACAGTACGGGCATCATGTTTGGCCCGTACAATCTGGCTATACTTTGAGTGGCAATTACAGAATCTCCTATTTTCCTTAAGTGAGATACATGATACATGTATGTCCCATACAAAATTGTACGGTGGAAAGTACGGCCCGTACATAAATGTACGACCCGTACAAATGACGTAAAACGTCCTTTTACCGATCTGAGGCAAATTTTCAATCCCAACACTCCCCGCCTTTGTCTCTAAGTCCTCGAATCATGAATAAGTTTTAATTAGAAGGTACGAGGTGTTACAATACCTCCCCCTTGGGATCATTCGCCCTCGAATGATGGGTGATAGTTAAGAATGCGACTGGACATGGCTTCAGTACATGAAAGTGAGGAGACATGACATGGAACATGGGGACTGAAATAGAATGAAGTGGTTTCATGGAAACATGAGTGCTGGAGATGAGACATGAGTAGAGAATACGTGGACGTGAAACGTGAGGCATGAGTAAGTAAGGGACATGACATGGATTCGGAAGGTATGTACCTTGAACGTTTTTTGCTTGATCCTCAAACAAATGCGGATATCTGGATTTCATGTCTTCTTCGGCTCCTCATGTAGCCTCTTCAATTTTTTGACTTCTCCATAACAACTTTACTAAGGCTACTTCCTTTGTTCTCAACTTGCGAACCTGAAAATCAAGAATAGCCATGGGGATCTCCTCATAGTTTAGGCCATCCTTAACCGTTATAGTGTTAGCAAGAACAACCAACGACGGGTCTCCCACACAGTTCCTCAACATGGATACATGAAGTACAGGGTGTACAACAGCCAATTCTTATGGCAACTCGAACTCATAAGCCACTTCACCAATCTTTCACAGGATTCTATATGGTCAAATATATCTGGGACTAAGTTTCCCTTTCTTGCCAAATCTCATCATACCTTTCATAGGTGAAGCCTTTATGAACACCCAATTATTAATGTGAAATTCTAGGTCTCTTCACCTCACATCCGTGTAGGACTTTTTCCGACTCTGAGCCGTCCTCAAATGCTCCTGAAATCAACTTGACTTTCTCCATGGCCTGATAAAATAAATCTGGTCCCAACAACTCTGCTTCACCAACTTCAAACCACCCTGTTACGGTTCACTTTTACGCGGGCGCATAATAGCTACTAAGAGGTTGTTGGTGCTCTATTTGGATTTTAGTATTTTAGAGTCGCCACCCAATTTATTAAGGGAAATTAGGAAAATCGGGTAAAAGATTTATTCAAGCAAGAGAAAAATATTTTGGTACCGAAGTTTGAGGTAAGGGTTCTAGGTTTTACGCACCCTAGTATTAAAGATCCGTAGAATACGGTTGACCTACGAGCTTCAATGTGTGATTAATGTATTTATTTGCTAAAATGTTTAACTTTCCGCAAAAAATGTCATTCATTCTAATCATAAACTCAAGGAAAAATTTGGCAAAATGTCCCCTTTAGAAAAGGGATTTTGGGTTTAAAAATTCGCATAAGTGTTCAACTCACTTTATTGCCGAACTAGGATGCACTCGGGATTTCTCCCGATTAGAGTCACTACTATTCTAGTCCTAATAAAATGGGTTTAGTACTTATGGGTCTTGCTATAATATAGAAAAATATGGAGTATATCTCCGTTTTATATATATATATATATATATATATATATATATATATATATATATATATATATATATATATATATATATATATATATATATATATATATATATATATATATGTATGAGAAAAGTGAGAGTTTTATTAAGTCCAATTTAATTCTATTTTGAAGCTCAGATAAATCTACTTATATTCCACACCAAATCCATCCTTTAAATCTGATCCAAGTAGGTTTCCTCTTTCTTTCAATCAATAGTATTTTGCGCTTCTCGGCCCAAACAACTCAAAAATCTTTTAAGTCCAATTTCCAAAAGCCCATTTCTGTTGCCAAATGGTCACAGGTTTCCAAAATTTCAGAATTTGTTCCAAGTTTTTGAGGTGTTTTTACCAAAGTAGTTCCTCCCGAAAAACAATCCTTGAATTGCATCTTTATTACCTTACCATAAATTCATTTTGGTCTTAACAGAAACAATTTTTGGGTCCGGTAGTGGGCCTGAGACCCAAAACAAATTTATCAGATTTTTGACCAAAGGGCGGAGGGCTAAAAAATTAGTTACTATTCAATCTCTTTGAAATCTATAGATTAACTCGAACCAGCCCCCATTTTCTTAAGGAAAAAAACATTATCGATTAAGATCAATTGTCAATTTTTATGCAAAGTTATATCAACCGAGTTTAGAAAAAGAATTAGGCGACTTCATATTATACTATGCGTTTCCTAAGTTCTACGCATACATAGGGGTTTCAATATTTCGCATAATTGTTTACATATACAATACATATACACATAGGATATATAAACTGAAATTAAAAAAGAAAGAAAATTAAGCTGGTGGGCCTACCAAACCCACCAACCTCCATTTTTACCCATGGATGGGCCTTCATAAATATTAGCTTCCCTTTTCATATATTTCTTTCGGACTCGATGAAGAAGAGATATTGGGCCTCAGCCCAACAGGTTTATGCGAGAATGCAACGACCCAAATGGCCCGAGAAGGGAGTTCATGCACACAACGAAGGAAAGAAAAGGATTAGGGAGTGTTCATAACTTAATCATCTACTAGGAATATCCAAGAAGAGAAACATTCAATCATTTTGTAGAAATGTCCATGTATTACATATGCATTTAGCGAAAATAAACAAAACCAAGCTACAGGCCAGAGTCCAAAATCACATAAACAAACAAAAGCCCAACTAAGGTAAGGAGAAAGAGCAGGCCCAAATAATGCAAGTATTGAAAGGAAAGAAATCCAAAGTAACTTCACATATAAAATAGGCCCACTTAGTAAAAAGATGCACCACATAAAGGCAAACAGGCCCAAAATGATACTATATGACATATTAGATGAAAATCCCATAATTTTTTATTGATAATATACAAGAAATACCTACCTGTATACAATGAAATGTATACAGGCTCTATATCTTGTATACTTCATGTATATGTGACACAAAGATGTTACATAAGCGGTCATTCTAAACACAGAGTAGAGTATTATGAACATTTATCAAAATTTTAACATAGAATGCATCTACTTCCTATTAAACTTATAGCATGGCTTCTCATGTTAGTCACAGGACAAATATGGCATGACAAAGAACATAATACAGACTATATGGCACACACGTCAAATTTGGCTCAATCAACGATTATGCTAGGCCTAGACTAAGGTAAGGGATCATGTTCAACAATAAGTTTCAAATCCTGGTGAGGATTATGCTTCACATAGTAAGTCCTTTATGATGTGTCCATTGTTACACAGTTTCAACAAAAGAAGAAGGAGGGCAGTTTTGTAGAGAAAACTCAAGTTTCAAATAAGGAATCCTAGACATTAACATTCAAACGGGGCAAGGATTATGAAAATACACTAGTCCCCGCCTTAACTCTATAGCAACTAATAAGTGCCCATTCTTAAAAGATGTTACTTAGTCCAACTTTATACTAACCATCAGCTTCAACATTTTGACTCATAATAAGCTAGTTTAAACATGAGACTTTCAACGCTTGTACAGAATCATGTTTAGTCAAGACAACAATAACAAACTAAAAACAACTTAACTTTCCCATTTTTGATAGACAAAAGGGGTAAGGAACTCCTAGACATTGACTCTTCAACATATTCAAATTGAACACATGCAGCAAGGCACAAACATACGGGTAGGGGTAAACAAACTCAATGTCATCTAACCTAAGATGATGGATAAAGACTTTTAATACAATAACCTAACAACATCCCTATATGTGCCTAAAAGTCAAACAAAACCAACAAGCGGTATACAAGCAAAGATCTAACTTATATATTGAAAATGCAAGAACCAAGTTATTCTTAAAAAAATGTTATATGGGACTTGTACATGCAAGTTAACTCAAACATTACTAAACTCATTAATCCTAACCAACCACACATTGTCTAACCAAATCCAATTCTCTCTCATACGTAAGCTCAAAAAATCCGATTCGACTTTCTTCCCCCAACAAACGAAGAGATCTTGGCGAATTACCACATCATGAAATTTAGTCAAGACAACAATAACAATCTAAAAACAAACTTAGTATTCACAATTTGTGATAGCTATATAAGAAATCCTTGGTCTAATAATAACATAATAAGATAAATAACACTTCGAAATCACATTGGAATCGCTTACTATTTCGAATTTCAAAAAGAGATAAAGTAATACATATTATGGATTTATTAACATTCGAAATCTTAGTCGTATTCGAAATATCCGATTCATAATAGACAAAGAGATGTCATTAATAAAATTTTGTTTAAAGTTCCATTTTTAACCTAACAAGGCAATATGAATGTTCTATCAAAAGTCCATCAAAACCAAAGGGGTTATACAAGAAATATCTAACTTAGCTATGATCTCAGAAGGCCAGAACCATTTCTCCCCGTTTCTATCGACTAACAAAATGACTCATCTCATAAGAAGGGACTTTACATGCTGAAGTTAGAGCCCAAATGATTACTAAATTGGGGTTTAGATTTAAAATACATAGTCAGATAAACTTGCAAATTAAAAAAAAGGGGTCAAATAAATTGAATAGGCAATCTATCAACTCAACTACAACAAAAGATTATCTTGATAAAATGTTACTCAACAGATGTAGAAATGGCATGCTTAAGCAGAGTGAATGAGAAAACTGAACTAATCTATCATCCAAACATACATACACAAGGTTTTTTAGACTAAGCATAATACAACCTTGATCACTAATGTCAACTTTACCAACATACATAGACCCCTAAACCTAACATGCTTGATTATTCCACAATAACTTAATCATATTAACTTAACATATAGTCTTTGAATCATATTGAATTAAAACGTGACAAGCTGGTCTCATTAACAAAACAAACTATTAATCACATGATTAACTGAAGGGGGTTAAATGGATGATATTTTACAGTAAGGGATCAACATATGGGTGCAAATGACTAAACATGCTACTGATTTAATTATATGATAAAAGGACTATAAATAAGCAGATGTAAACATGAACTAACTAATATCAAATGAACTCACATAATGGAAGATATACTAACAGAGATAAGCACAAACTAATGGCTATTAACAATACGTAATAAAGCTAAATCATACTAAACACATAAAATGCTCAAAAAAATTAAATAAAAGGGAAAGAAGGTTACCTTTATTTTGTGCAACCTTGTCGAGATTTGAAACTGGAGACCTTCTAGTCCTCGAATCCAAAGCTTAGCCATATAGCAAAAATAATTAAAAAAAAAAAAAAGGCAAAAGTCATAGATAGCCCCCTAAACTTTTTCACATTTTCTTCTGGGATACCTAAACAGGGTTGTACCTATTGGATACCTAAACCAGTCCGAATTCGATCCCATTGGGTACCTTTTTCACAATAATCAGCAAAATTAGGACAGTGTATTACACTCTCCATGACGTGGCAATTTTGTCAAATGAAAACATGACACGTGGCGGCAGGGTCCATCATAATAATTAAAAAATAAATTATAAAACACCCACCCCCCCATTTTCATCTCCTTCGCGCCGCCCCCTCCCCTCATTTTCATCTCCGGCAGCTGCTCCCCCACCACTGGCCGCCGCACCACCACCCCCAATCGTCGTCCCCCCACCTTCCAGCAGCTATCCGCCCACCCCACCAACAATTATTCCCCTTTTCTTCCTTCATTTAGGTCCACCAATGCCTTTCCAAGACCCACCCCTCCTTTCTTATCCCTTTCTTTCCCCTCTCCTTAGGATCCCTTTTTACTTCTTCACCGTCGAATCCGGCGACGGCCACCGCTGGACCACCACTAAAATTATGGTCCTTCAATCTTTAAAATTCTTGCTAAATATAAGTTAATCAATGAAAGGTGAGAATGCACACTTCATAAAAAAAGAGTGCTAACATTGGTGAGGCAAAAGAGAGTGCTAACAGTGGTGAGTCTCCATTTTTTCCGGTGAACAAGATGGTGATAGTGCTTTTCAGATTTAGAAAAAATAAAGAAAATGATGATCAAAAGAAACATCTAATTCACAAATTATTTTTATAGAAAGAATCAAAAGAAATAAGAAACAAAAAACAAAAGAACAAAAAAAAATTGAAGAAGAGAAGTGGAGAAGACGAAGAGGGTAAAGGGGTGATCGACGTGGTCCAGTTTTTAGTTTTTTTTTTTTTTGGGTTTTTTATTTAATTTAAGTCATATTTTAAAAGAGTTAAGCTTTCAACCAAAAAAAAAAAAATTAGTATTGAAGAGTACTTCACGCGCCCAAAGAGAGTGCATTTCACTTTTTTTGCCACATCAGCAAAAAGTATTTACGTGGTATAAATTCGGACTGGTTTAGGTACCCAATAGGTATAACCCTCGATTTAGGTACCCCAGAGGAAAATGTGGCAAAATTTAGGGGGCTATCTATGACTTTTGCCAAAAAAAAAAAAAAAAAAAGGATTTAAGATTTAACTTACTTAAACTTTTTTAGTTTCAAAGCAAAATATTGCCAAAACTTAAGCTTAAGTATATATTTTTTGTGTAAAAACTAATGTTCCAGCCTTCTTCTTTCTTATTGTGAGGATATGGGTCCTTTATATAGAACCCCAAATCTGAGGGTTGAAGCCCTAAATTTCTATATGGGACTTTTGAAATTCTGGGTGTAGAAACCCTTAATTCAAATCAACGTCCATGATTCAAAGTAAATAGCGTGTAAAGGGTCAGATTTGGACCTCACTGAAATTCGACGATTCAAATGAGTTGAGACAAATCCCATTAAGGGATTTGTACTCGTTTGACCATGAGAATCACAAAAAGCAAAGACTTACCTCATTGGTGGTGGATTTGCGGTGGTGTTGGTGAGAGAAGGGCAAGAGCATTAATTGGTCTTGCCAGAAATGGTCACACCACAGTGTCACAACGTTGATACGCCTGAAAACATGCTTTATCCGGCAACAGATCGACGTGGAGAGATGAGGATCACAAATAGCGGCTAGGGTTCCTTACCCTTTTGTTCCTCTGCGTATATGAGACCCTTATAGGGTCTTTAGTGGTGAAATAGGGTTGTTGGGTTGGGTCTGGATCGATTTGGACTGGGCCTGGTGGACTTAAAAATAGAAGAAATGGGACCGACCTTTATGCATAAATATATATATATATATATATATATATATATATATATATATATATATATATATATATATATATATATATATATATATATATATGTATATTCATATATATGTGTATATTCATATATATGTGTATACAGGGGAAGACATGCAATTTAATAAATGGCCACAAATTGGGGTGTTCATTAATTGGACATTTCAATTGTGGCCAAAAAATAAAATTAATTAACCCTTTAATTAAATTAAAGGCACGGCTATTTGTATAAAGGGAATCAATTTTCACCTTAATTGAATTAAACTATGAAATTAGCCTATTTCAATTATGGCCCCTCATTGAATAATTCAATTGATTATTTCAATTGTAGCCACAATTACTCATAATAAACCAATTGCAAAATCAAGACAATATTTAAATCTTATAAATGCAAAAATTAAAGTTAGAGGGGTAAAATGATTATTTATTTTAATTAATCAATTTCCTTGAATTAAATAGAGTAAAATACTTGCTAATTTGGGCAATTAATAAAATAGGATAATTGTTATAAATTGCCTTTAATTTTAGCAAATTCTATAATTGTTGCAATAATATGTAAATTAATTTCCAAATGATTTATAATATTATAGAAATTATTTTACCAAATAGAATGGTAAAATATTGTTTAAATAATTTTATAAAAGCATTTTGACTTCTAAAAATACATATTTCACTTTATTTAATCTCCAAGGACTTTGGGTAATTAAAATAAATTATGGGAGGTTAAAAACTAGGTGTCAACACACCCAATGGGTGATCTACACTTTCTCCCATACAGAGCTTCAAACAGTGTCATCTTGATACTAGCATGATAACTGTTATTTTAAGCAAACTCAATGAGAGGCAAGTGATAATCCCAATTACCTTTAAAGTCTAAGACACATGCCTTCGACATATCCTTAAGGGTCTGAATAGTATGCTCTGCCTGGCCATCAGTCTAAGGATGGAAAGCTGTGCTGAGGTTTATCTTAGTACCTAATCCTCTCTGAAAGGATTTCCAAAAGCTCGTTGTGAACTGAGCACCACGAGATGAAATAATGGACATTGGGGTCCCATGCAATCTGACAATTTCATGGATATACAATTTGGCATAATCTTCTGCTGAATCAGTGGTCTTGACTGGCAAAAAGTGTGCTAATTTAGGAAGTCGGTCCACAATCACCCAAATTGATTCATGTCATCGTGATAAGCGAGGTAGACCTATTATAAAGTCCATGTTTATGATCTCCCATTTCCAAACAGGAATATTAAAATTATTAGCCACCCCACCAGGCCTCTGGTGCTCGGCTTTCACTTGCTGACAATTTGGACACTTAGCCACAAAATCTGCTACATTCTTTTTCATATCATTCCACCAATAAATCTCCTTAAGGTCATGATACATTTTAGTGGAACCTGGATGAATTGAATACCTAGAATTGTGAGCTTCCGACATAATCTGCTCTCTAAGTCCATCTACATCTGGAACACATAATTTGCCTTGATACCTCAAGGGACCATCATCTCTCCCTTGTTCGAAAGCCATGGTATTATGCTTGTGAATCCCCTCCTTCAGCTGCAGTAAGAAGGGATCACTAAACTGCTTCTCCTTCACTTCGGCTACTAAGAAGGAATAAGCCTTGTTCTGAACAGCACCTCCACCATCTTCAGAGTCCAGGAGTCGAACTCCTAGGTTATCTAAGCGGTGAACTTCCTTTGTCATAATTCTCTTATCTGCCTCAACGTGAGCTAAACTTCCCATAGATTGCCGACTAAGAGCATCGATTACTACATTCGCCTTCCCTAGGTGATAAAAAATATCAACATCATAATCCTTAAGTAATTCGAGCGATCTTCTCTGTCTAAGGTTCAACTCCCTTTGCTTGAAAATATATTAAAGACTCTTGTGATCTGTAAAAATATTAACATGCACTCCATACAAATAGTGACGCCAAATCTTAAGTACAAAAACCACGGCTGCCAATTTCAAGTCATGAGTCGGATAATTCTTTTCATAAGCCTTAAGTGACGGGATACATAAGCTACAACCTTACCATGCTGCATTAAAACACATCCCAGACCAATCCTTGAAGCATCACAATAAACCACTCACCCTTCCGTTCTTTCGGGTAGCGTCAGAACTGGAGCAGAAGTCAACCTCTTCTTCAACTCTTCAAAAATTTGCTCACATGCATCTGACCATTGGAATTTGACCTTTTTCTGTGTCAACTTAGTCAATGGAGCTGAGATAAAGGAAAATTCCTCTGCAAAACGTCTATAATAGCATGCCAGACCCAAAATACTAAAGTGGGTCTGGGCCAATTCTTCACAGCATCAATTTTTTGAGAATCTACTTTCACACCTTCCCCCGAAATAACGTGGCTGAGAAACGCCACTGACTTGCCCAAAATTCACACTTTGAAAATTTTGCATAAAGCTCGTGATCCTGAAGTGTGTGCAACACTATTCTGAGATATTCTACATGATCAGTCTCACTACGGGAATACACCAAAATATCATCAATAAACACAGTTCCAAATAAATAAAGATAAGGCTTGAAGACCCTGTTCATAAGGTCCATAAAAGCAGCTGGTGCATTTTTCCACCTAAATGACATGACAAGAAATTTGAAATGGCCATAACGGGTTTTGAAAGCGGTCTTTGGATTATCAACTTTCTTAACCTTTAACTGATGGTATCCTGATCTGAGGTCAATCTCGGAATAACACTGGGCACCCTGAAGTTGGTCAAATAAATCATCAATTCTAGGGAGAGGATACTTGTTCTTAATGGTGACTTTATTTAACTAGTGGTAGTCAATGCATATACGTAAGGAACCATCTTTCTTTTGGACAAACAAAACTGGTGCATCCCACAGTGAAACACTTGGCCTAATAAATCCCTTGTCAAGAAGATCTTTCAACTGGGCTTTTAACTTTTTCAACTCTGATGGAGGCATTCTGTATGGCGGAATAGATATCGGCTCAGTGCTGCGAAGTAGATCAATTCCAAAGTCTATCTTCCTCTCGGGAGGAACTCCGGGAAGATCTTCTGGGAAAACTCCATAAAATTCATTAACGACTGGTACGAACTTGAGAGTTGAGGTCTGGGTATCTGTATCCCTGACTCGGACTAAGTGATAGATATACCTTTTGGAAATCAACTTTCTGGCTTTGAGATAGGGAATAAATCCACCCTTGGGTACTACTGAATTGTCCTTCCGTTCTATGACTGATTCATTGGGAAACTCAAATCTTAGTATTTTGGTTCTACAACCTACTGTGACATAACATGAATCCAACCAATCCATACCCATGATTATATCAAAGTCTACCATTTCCAACTCTGCTAAGTCGGCTATGGTTCTGTGGTGATAGACTAAAACTGGGCTACCCCTATAAATACGTCTAGCTATAACTGACTCTCCAACTGGGGTGGTGGACACTTCAAAGGGTTCATACAAATTTTTCGGTTCTATCCAAAATTTCTTAACAATAAATGAGGTTACATAAGATAAGGTGGATCTTGGGTCAATAAGGGCATAAACGTCGAAAGTGAAAAATGTTAATATACCTGTGACAATATTTGCATGAGCCTCTATGTCCTAATGACCTGCTAGTGCATACAAGCGGTTCCTCTCCGCATTGCCGTACTTACCGCACTATGCCCCGTCGGGCTTTGAGAATTTTGGCTGAGCCGGGTGAATTTGTGGGTACCGAGCCACATTACCTCCGTACCTTGTCGGGGACGAGCCTTCCGAAAATGGCCTCACTGGCCACACCCATAGCATATATCCATACCCATGCGACACTCCCCTGGGTGCCTTTTACCACACTTGCTGCAAACCGGATTATTATAAGTCTTCTGACCTACACTAGCCTGAGAATAGGAACCTGATCCCCTGAAATTCTGTCTCTTCTGATCATTCTTGTACTTTAGGGTCAAGTAATCGGGCGGTTGTATGGACCAGGTCTTGATGACATGTTCTTGAAGAATTTTCTGCCTCCACCTCCCCCATGACTGAAGTTACTTGCAGACTTAGCTCTTTTATTGAATTCTCTGTCCTTCTCTTTGTAAAGTTCTTCTTCTTCCTTCATTCGGTCCTCATTACCCTGAACAAAAGCAACCATCTTGGTAATAGTCATGTCCTTATTTTGAGCAGCGATATTAGCATCACCATACAAGTTGGGTATAAGGCCCAACACAAATCGCCTAACTCTTGCCCTCATATCAGGGACTATATGTGGTGCATATTTGGCCAAAGAAACAAACTTGAGGTAATAGTCATTCACGCTCATATCATTCTACCTGAGACTCTTAAATTCATTGGCCTTTGCCTCCCTGACCTCAATCGGCTGCAAGTGGTCAATGAAAGTATATGGAAATTCATCCCAAGTTGCAGGAGACGCATCTTCCCCGCGAGATAGTTCCCACATCTCATACCAAATATGAGCAACATCCTACAACTGATAAGCTTCCAACTCTGCTGCCTCCATCTCTGAAGCATGTATAACACGAAAAACTTTCTGAAGCCCATCAATGAAATTTTGAGAATCTTCCCCCTTAATAGTTCCTGTGAACACTGAAGGCTTTATGCAGAAATTTCTTGGTCCTAGAACTGTTCGAACCTCCACTAGCACTTGAACTAGGAGCCGTTTCCTCACGTTGTCCTTGGGTAGCAAAAATTTGGATGAGCAACTGGATAGCTCCCCTAACATCCATGTCTGAGGCATTAGGCTGCAGAGTAATTGTGGGATGGACTTTCACAGGCCTCTCGGTAAGTGGGGGTGAAGAATCTGACGCAGCCCTCTGAGTTTGAGGTTCCACTTCTGGAGTAACATTAGTAGTAGTTCTCTGGCTAGTAGCTGAAGTCCTCTTGGTGTACTTTCTTTTCGCAGACATTTTATGTAATACGTAATATGCACGAGTTAGAAAGATTCCTAAAAGCATAGCTCTAACTGCACGATCTAGAGTATGAAAGAAGTGAGACAATCTTAGGTGTCTTGGTGGTCAACTATTTATTTGTGTGGCTTGCACACACACATAAGAGTGACCCCACTTGACATCGTTTCATAGAACCATGGCTTGGATGCAAGGCGACACTCGGTGCCTTGTTGCATATGACCGAGCGAACCACATAGCTTGTTGAGTCAACATGGGACATGAACTGATACGGAATATAAAATATACATGCATGGTGTGAGTAAAATATGGGATTAAATAATTATAGTCTGAAAATATTATTATATCATGAATGCAAAAATATAATAATGTAGCCAACGAGGCTAACTCAACAGAACATCTGACATGACATAACTGACTAGTCTATGAAACCGCTGACATGAGTCTGACTACTAAACTGTTTACCGGGACAAGGTCTCCGGTGTACCTTAACCGCATGACTAACATGAAAATAAAGTAAAGATAACACCCCGAATGGAATGGGGCTCACCAACAACTGATACATGAATAGTCCTAACGAGCAGATTCTTCGTCCGGTAATTCAATACCTTCATCGTGAAATGCAGGCCCCCGAGCAATAAAAGGGGACGTCAGTACATTTGAATTGTACTAGTATGTAAAGCAACAGAGTGAAATAAACATGACGCATGAAATAATAAGAACTCGAAATTGTAAAATATATATATATATATATATATATATATATATATATATATATATATATATATATATATATATATATAAAGCAAAACATTTTATGTGAGAGAGCCTTGGTATAACCAACATGTAACCTCCACGTGTGCATGTGGCATACGATCTCTACCGATTAGCTACGCCATCTCATACCTTGCCGGGGTACGAGACATGAATGTCAATGAATTGATCCAATAGCCCACAATGGGTAACATGAAGGAATCGTCCTAACTGGGTGGAGCGATCCTTATCTTACGTAGTTTCGGATTATTAAACCGTCTCGGTAATACGTACAACTCTCAAAGACATGAACGTGGGTATAATTGGCTTAGAAGCCCATGAATTACATAAACATGATTGTAAACATGATTCGTGAGTGTAACATAACATGAATATATATATATATATATATATATATATATATATATATACACACACACACACACACATATACACACACATATACATATATATATATATATAAAATATGGATATATATAGATATATATATGAAAATAATATAATATATATATATATTTGTGATATATATATATATATATATAATGTATATGGATATATATATATATATAACTAAATGGAATATCAAGAATATATATATATAATAGTAATACATATATATATATATATATATATATAATATATATATATATATATATATATATATAAACCCTAGGTTTATAGAATTTTGTGTTTTCATGGATGAACGTGGCGTGGGGAAGAACAATGATGTTCCACACATGGATAGAAACCCTACATACCTTAATCACTCCAAAACTTGTAGGAAAGGTCTGAACTTGAAGAAGAATCCCAAAAGCTTCAATCTTGAATCCATGAGATGGGTTTTCTTGAAAACCCTAGGTTTAGAAACAATGAATTTCTATTTAGAATTCATGGATATATGTTGCAATTCGCTTGGGATGATTAGAATAGGCTTAACTTGGTGTATAAGAGTGATGGGAGGAGAGAACCTTCGTGCTAGAGCTTGAGAGTATGAAAAATAGGATTAAAAACTGAACCCATGTATTTATACTATTTGCTGAGACGGGAAAAGTACGGGCATCATGTACTGCCCGTGCAATGTGGCTGTATTTGAGTGGCAATTTACAGAATCTCCTATTTTCCTCAAGTGAGATGTGCGTTACATGTACGTCCCGTACAAAATTTCCGTACATAAATGTACAACCCGTACAATTTAGCCGTACCTGGAATGTCAAATTCCAGAAACCTCAATTCTTCCCTTGTGAGGTACGTCCTCAAAGTATGGCCCGTATAAGTGAAGTAAAACGTCCTTTTACCGACCTGAGGTAAATTTTCAATCCCAACACTCCCGCCTTGGTCTCTAAGTCCCCGAATCATGAATAAGTCTTAGTTAGAAGGTAGGAGGTGTGCTTTAGAGGATGCCCATTCTCGAGTAGAAGTAGGAGAGGATAGCCATGGATTTAGTGGGAGGTCTTGCGAAGACCTTGGGCAAGTTTTTTAATAGCTCTCACATGGCAGATAAAAATGAGCTAGAATAGCTTAGGTTTTTTTTTTCTCTAGCTTTTGTTGTTTTCTTTTAAACTAGCTATTAGGTCTCTCCCTTTTTTTTTTTTTTTTTTTTTTACTCTCTGCTTCTCTCTCTATATATCTGTGTCCTTTTTTATGCTTGTATGAGTGTTGTGCATTTATATATAGTGTGAGGAAGAAGAGAAAAGTGTGTGCACTAGTGTGAAAAGAAGAATCTGAGGGAGTGAAAAACGGGGTGCAAAAATTTAAAATTTTCACAAGAGGGAATTTCATAAGAGGGATTTTAGGGATATGTTTGGGTTTATATTTCAAAAAAGGAAGATAGGGCATTTAATGTTAGAGATTTTGTTTTTGACTAGTTTTTTTCTTTTCTTTTTCATTTTCCTTTTTTTCGCTTTTTATTTAATAAAATAAATAAACTGCAATGATGAAAATATTAGCTAACAATTTTTAGACTTTAATAAAAATTTAGAGAATTTAAATAAAATATAATTAAGAAAGTACTAAAATTACTAGCTTACTTATTAAGACCTGCATTAAAAGAAAACACACACACACATATATATACATATAGTGTAACACCTTAGGTTTGGTCAAAAATTAGGTTTTCACATTACCTATACAACAAAACTTGTGAGATTTATACTGATCATGAGAGCTTGAAGTACAATTTCCAGCAGAGAGATCTAAATCTTCGACAAAAGATCGGTGGATGGAACTACTTAAGGATTATGATTGTACTATTTTGTAAAATATATGGGTTCAACCATTAGATTTCTTTGTAATGAAATTATTGTATACTTAAAATTATGGGTTTGGCATATTATTTATTATGATTTTAATGAATTTTATACATAAATTATGCTCTATATTAAAAGTACAAAATTTAAATGAATCTGGTACCAAAATACTGCATCCCCCTATGATCGCCACCAATTCCATCGCACAACTCCAACTACGAACACAGCTTTTTTGCGGTCTCTTTTGTTTAAGATTGTTGATACAAATATTAGTGGCTAAAGGTGATTATTGGTTAGAAATGCCACCTCACTGCTGATGTGGATAGGATCAAACAAGTTTTGCCAATTTCTAGTTTTGGCGGGAGAAGTAGTTAGTTCGGTTACTATTTGAATTTCAGCATTTTCAATCATTTTCATTTGGTTAATTCTGTAATTTCCTTAAGTTAGTATAAGTAAGGCATTGTATTCATTTCTACACACGATTAATATGATATAAGATTTCATTTCCCCAATTTCTCTCAATTCCTCTCTTCAGTTCTTCTTCTCTTCTTCAATTCTTCTTCTTATTTCTTCTTCCTATCAATTGGTTGTTGTGATACCAGTGTTTTGGTATCAATTGGTATCAGAGCTTGGATTGATTCCTCACCATGGCACCACAAAAAACTGATATGACACCAGCAGAATCAGTAGCAACTCCACAAGAGCAATTTGAAGATCTAGCTGCACAACAGTTAGAACTGCGTACTATCATGGATCAGAGACACGAAGAGCTGAGAAATGATATGGATTGTAGACAAGCTGAGATGTTGCAGATGGTTCACTCTATTAAGGACTCTCTCGATGGTATCCATCTCCATCATAAGTCGAAAGAGAAATCAGCAACTGCAACCTCAAAGGAAATTCCTCCTAATGCTAATTCCAGTCAAGGAATCCTAGGACCAGGTCCTTTTGCTGGTAATAATCGTACTTATAATTTAATGTTCCCTCGTTTCAACGGTGAGAATTTGAAGAGCTGGTTATATACAATCGATCAGTACTTTACTATGGATGATACTCCCCTAAATCACATAGTTAAGCTGGTAGCTATGAATTTAGATGATGAAGCCTTGGCTTGGCACCAATCTTATTTAAAATGTAGAAACTCTCATATATTGTCTAGTTGGGAAGAATATTTGTCAGCCATTTATGAAACCTTTGGGGATGAATTTGCTGATCCTATGATTGAGCTAAAACAACTTAGACAAACTAGTACTGTGAGAGAATTCTAATTTGCTTTTGATAGGCTTTTGGCTCAATGTGATCTCACTACTGGACAAGCTATATCATGTTTTTTAGGAGGTTTGAAAGAAAAGCTTGTTGGTACTGTTATGATGCATGAACCACAGACCTTGAACTAGACTTATAGGTTGGCTAGGTTGGCAGAAGCAATCTTACTTGCTAATGCTAGAGCTCAGAAATCTACAGGATTGCAGACTGCACCTGTTAGAAAACAAACCATGGATGTTCAGAACCATAGACCGCCTGCTAGTTCATATCTGCAAGGAAGTAGGCTAGCCTTACTAGCAGTAGTTGGCCAAGCTAATAATCGAACTAGAAGAGTGATTTCACCAGCTGAAATGTAGGCTAAAAAGGCTCAAGGCTTGTGTTTCTTCTATGATGAGAAATACACTCCTAGACATAAATGTGCTCTTCCTAAGCATATGTCTGTTATGGAGGTAGAGTATCCAGAGGCAGAAGTCAATACCGAAGTAATGGAGGATGGGAAAACTGATTGTCACGACCCAATTTAGGATCACGCGGGCACCTAGCTTTCACTCTTCGATAGGCGAACCCTCCATTCAATAATACCACAATCAATAAGACAATTTGACAAATCAGATAATTAAGTACAAGTATGTCACGACCCAACCCCGTAGGCCGTGACTAGTGCCCGAGCTGGGCACCCAAACACATTCATTAATCCGATTTACAAACAGATAGCTTACGCGTATACAAATATCAGACGCTGTCTCAGGTTATCTCAAGCTGTCTCGAACACATCTCAAACACAAACAAACATATATATATCAGAAGCCGGCAAGGCTATCAAATGGCGCATCGGCCCCAAAACATATACAAATGCAAGCCGACGAGGCTGCCACGGCGAATAGGATCGCCCAGAACATATAACATACAAACACACGTACGATAAAGCCTAACCCACATATACATCTACGGACTCTAACCGACCAACGAATCATATGACCGGACGGCCCCGCCGTGCCCCCGAGCAAACAAATACATATGCCACGAACGAATATGTACCAAAAGGTGGGCTCCTAACAAAGGGAAGCACTCCAAAGCGCGTAACGGGTGTCCCTGGGCGGCGGATCACCGAACCGTACGTCCGGCCACTGCGGGCATGAAACGCACCCCGAAGAAAGGGGGTCGACGGAATATGTACCGAGCATGTAAAGCATGAAATACGATGGCGTAGTCGTACTTTAAATAAGGAGTAGGAAACATGAATACGAATAAAGAACTTAAAACCACAAAACTTACCTTCAAAACATAATTCATACATGTTCATATCATATCCCAATCGGGACAATCATTCTCGCACATGCGCATACATATAGCGTGTCCCGGTCCTCTAGCGAGAGACTCGGTAAGTAAGATCATATCATCATCCCATATATACATACATATAGCTTGTCCCGGCCCTCTAGTGAGAGACTCGGTGTATAGCGTGTCCCGGCCCTCTAGCGAGGGACTCGGTGTATAGCGTGTCCCGGCCCTCTAGGGAGGGACTCGGTGTATAGAATCATGTCATCATCATATCATCATGTACATAGCGTGTCCCGCCCCTACAGTGAGGGACTCGGTGTATAGAATCGTCATATCATCCCCGTTATCACATATCATATCGTACTTCGTATCACATCATATTTCGAATACACGTCATACTTCGAATACAAAGATATAGTGCGCACGATAACATAACCGCCTTATTGGCGACAAATGTAACAACGAAATGGACGAAATGCAGAATCATGAGTAACCAATTACGGTTTAAAACATGTTCAAAGACTCGGAGGGTTAATCAAAACGGACTATCATGTATAAGTCAAAACGAGAGTCAAATCAGATTTTCTTCCGAACGTCACTCGGGAACATATCAAACCGAGCCTCAGAAATCATAGTTACGTACCAAAATCATGTGCATAAGATCATTATTTTGTGCATAAGATCATTATTTAAGGTAAGTAAACTAATCGTACTTGAAATCGGGATCATAATCATATCATATTCTTTCAAAAGTCGTCAGAAGTACATAAAGGGAAGTCGCGGGACCCACGGACGGGTGTCGACCCAAGTCGGGCCCGCCTATGGAAAACATAGTCATCATACATCATGGAATCATTTTTGAGCATATCGCAGCGATCCGGTTCTGTCTGCAGAAAGTTACGGACTTTCGTAGTTTTCGGAATCATTTAGGAACAAAACTCTTATAAAAACCAAACTTTTATGCAACTTTTGAAACTTAGTCATACAAAAGGCATAGGGCCAATATTTCATCATATCATGCATACGAAGACCAAGAAACAAATAATAATCACAGACATGGTCGGATCGCGAAAGTAGAGTTTCCTCGAGGCTCGTATCATAGCCTATTTACAACTAAGGCATGCCAAAAAAAGGAAGGGTTGCGCTTTACATACCTTGATCGCTCTCAACGCTAATCCAAACTCAAGATAATTCCAACCTACGTCTTGGGCTGCCCAAGGTCTACAAATAAATCATAATATGCCAAACATTAGCTATAGACATTTGGGCATTTAATTCCAAATTAGCCCTTAATTCTACAAAAATTTGGGCAGCATTTCCCCTGTAAATACACCAACCCCGAGAATTTAACTCGGCCAAATCAACAACAATAACAACAACAACCAATCTAGCAACATCAATAATCAATCCGAAAGGCAACATAACATTAATAACCCTCTTTTACATCATTCAACAACATTCGTTATTTCAATTCAACGGCTTACATTCAAGCCAACATTATCGCTCATACATTCCAATACCAACCCAAACCCATACCAACAACATTCAAGAACATTTTAAACAATTCATACAATATTTCCAACAATCCAACAAAGGCTCCAATTTGCCCGAAAATGTCCCAAACCCGAGAACACTTCCACAACCCAATCCTAACTTCCGAATCATGATTTGCACCAACAATTCACACTCTAACAATGTCATTCTCATAATTATACAATTTACATCAAATGATGATTCAGCCCACAACACTTACGATATCAATTTGAGTCATTAAACGCTTATCGCCAACATAGAATTCATAACGACGACAACTAAAACATTAAGTAGAATTAATCCATTCATTGCCATATAATATGACCCATTTTTCGGCCAACACTACATATATACATATTGATGATTCTCATCCATTTCTTCACTCTTTAACTAAACTTCAATTCATTACTTCAACACAACACAACACACACACACCTACACGGCTATACACTACACACACAACCTCAACTCCAACATGCCATATCTCATGATTTTCATCCATTTTAACATACTACAACATGCATACAACCTTTATAACACATAAAACAAGATCAAATCTTACCTTTCTTCTTCAACTTCACAAATACAGGGTTTGCGATCTACAAAACGGATGGTTTGATGACCCAAACAACACTTCCACGTTACTTAGGGACCTCCAATTAGTGGATTTGCATCAAAGAAATATTTTTGGGATGGCTAATTTTTGGTCTTGAAAATTAAGGTTCTTGGCCGAATGGTTGAAGCTTGTTCTTCAACTTCTTGATTTTTTTTCTAAGTGTAGAATGAGGATAAATGACTTAGGAGTCATCTTTTAAGCTTTCATATAAGACTTGTACATGTGTCCATGGCCCACACATGTGTTGGACCAATTAAATTTGTCCACAAAATGTGTGGGACCATTCCAAGGGTACACGGCCAAAGGGCCTATTTTTGCATGATTTGCAACTTTCAATTATTCCAATTTTGGTCCCAAATTTTCCTAAATGTTCCATGCCAACAAATTCATGAACAACTTATGTCTCAAAATAAAATCGAAGGTCAAAAATTCCGACTTTGTATCCCGGAATAGTTTTGCCCCTAACTTCTCATAGCTAACCCGGATTGTCCCGACGTACAAAATACGGGATATAACAAAGTAACAGCAGAAATCAATTCATTTAATAACTCACGATTGAAAACGTTTACAACGGTTAAATAATTACAGACTCGTTCTGACTTCCCACGACCTGGTCTAGACTAGTACAAGAGTGATTAATAATTTTGACTACTAAAACATTCTAAAGACTTAACCTTCATCCCGGAATGAAGTGGGAGGAGGCCTCCAAGATAGGCACCGCTCAGTCCTGAACATGTCACAAGCAACAACCTGAAAACATTCTACACCCTAAAAAAGGTGTAGCAAGAGCAGTATCAGTACAATAAACGCGTACTGAGTAAGTATCATAGGCCGACAATAGTTAGAAACACATTTCAGTAAAAGAATTTACAAATAAGCAGGATAAGCAACTAGATCAAAACCATACCTCTATTTACCGCATACTATAATATCAAGGCTCTTATCCTACATCCTTTCATTAGTCAAACATATAACCGATCCTACGAGTGATCTAATAGATAATCAACATGTATAAGGCAAACAAAACTTAATCAAGTAGATGTAATTGCCTAAGTAGCACATCTAATCCCAAATATGCCAAGTGTCAATACATCAATCCGTATCCAACATCACAAGTACAACATCGAATCATCTCCAAATCAAGCCATAATGCAATGTAATGCAATAGTGTATAAATGCAATGCAATGCCATGAAAATGTTGTGTACACATGTACTCTGGACGAAAATATCGACATCTCGGTAGCACAACCCAAGGTGACTCGCGAAGTCTAAGTGCCACCCGTCCCGGATCTTTGCCCAACAGACAGACGGGACCTCGGATCTTTGCCCACGGGGGGTTCTCACCGGCACTATCGTGGGGCAACCCGCGGAGTCTATGCACTCACTCATTCAACGATTCTGGAACTAACATTGGATATCGGCCTCTCACGTCACTCAAGTAAAATCGAGCCCAACTCATCAAAGTATTTCATCAAATATCATCAGTATCTCAACAGTATATCATGAAAATGAGAGTGCGTGCAATGCATGTATCATCATCAATAATCATGCTCAATATCATAAGTACTAATAATGGGTACGCTAACAATATATCCGAATCACCAGTACTAACTGTGGGTACGCCAAAAACATCGTAATCAAGATGATCAAACAGAACCCAATATCTGTCAACAACTTATGGCATTAAGCCAACACAATAGAACAACCAATTCACGACACAACATTACCACTTTCCTTATCAAGCATTCCCATATGATAAACCATATTCTACTTACAAGACATAATTACTACCAGTCTCCTATTAAATTACTATCGTTGATGTATTTTATGCGCCCAATGTCAATTAGGTCCAGTATAATAACATAGCACAATCTGGGTATACCTTACAGAAGTCCTCACTCAACCGTAGAAAAGTATGAATCCACCACTACTTCCAATTCACATAGAAACCATCGATGCTCAAGGAACCAATTCAAACATCTTAAAAAATCTATAGGCCACAAGCCCGGACACACAAGTCACACAACAATACCATACTATGGATCCATCCTAAATCTCCAAATCCTACATATGCATTCTCCGTTCCTTCGAATACATGAATATGGGAACTAACCAGAGTCTACCATAAGGGAAAGACGTAACCTGCCTCAAGGTCGAGCGGGTGCCACGATCATCCGTTGATTCTTCAATTTGATAATTCCTTCGTATTTCGCATAAAGGAATTCCCCAAGAAAATATCATTTTTGGCTCTATAAATGCTCCAAAGGCGGCTGGACTCTATAAGGTTTGGAAAAATGAAGTCAAATCTCGAAATGTGGTCTTAAATAGGTATTCACTGTACGTGACTGTCCCAGTGGCATGTTCACCTCTTTAGCAGTGCCACTAGGGCGGCTGAATGGCCGCCATTCACTAGCCATTTTCTCTTACCTTTATGGCGGTGCTTCGACCGCTACAACATCACTGCTGTAGCGCCAATACTGGCGCTATGGCGGCCCAGCTGGTCCTGGTGGTCCACACTTCAATCCCTCACGCGATGCACTCAATGATTTTGATTGAATTAGCAATTTCCAGAACATAACTAGACGAAGACATTTTTAAGGAGTCAGAGTTGCAGTTTTTCTTCGAAATTCACAGTAACGACAAAACGGGTCGTTACATCAGATACCAATTGAATAATCGTTCGTCCCCGAACGGCAATGGAACAAACAAGCGCTGATGGGTGACGCATTTAGTAGCCAGGAGTTAATAGTACCACCTTACCCTCGTATCTCGAATTCAACAGAAAGGAATAGGACGAATAACATAGTCGGGGAACCTTTCATGACTTAGCGCTCTTAGACATAACTCAACAAAATCTCCTGGTTACAATGGCATTCCAGTTTCACGTACCCCCACTATTTTGGTGATCGTCACCGGTTTTCATAACTCGTACTACAATCCGAGCAAATTCGGAGTCGGTTAAATTATAAAAGCTTCACAAGGTATCAAGGCAAGAAGGACTCAAGGGAAAGGAGTGATTGCTAGAGGTCCACCACAAGATGTAAGGCTCGAATATACCCCAAACGTATCAAGAATTCCATGGACGGGATTGGGAACCCGCTCCAGCGGCTATAGGACTGCTGGGACGGTACCGCCATAGCGCCAACACCGGCCGCTGCGACGGTCACCCAAAAATCTAAAAGACTGCCATAACGACCTCTTGAGCACTATGGTGCCGCCGTTGCAGCGGCTACGGTGCCGCCATAGCGGCATTGCTAGCAGAATATTAAAGGACAATAGCCCCCTTTTCCTTTTACTTCTCACTTCTAACTTATCCAAAAAACCTCTCCATATCCCTCATAACTCCTACCCCTACTTCACTTCTATATCAATTAAAACTCTTCTAATACCTCTACTCTCCCCATTTAATACTAACAAAGCCCCCTCCCCCCCCATTCACCCACTTTCTCTCACCCACAAGAAGGAGAAGAAGAACATCCAAGGTAAAAGAATCCACTTCCATTCACTCCTTCGCGATAAAATCAGGTAAAATTTCGTCTCCCCCTTGCTTTATAGTTAAAAATTAACACTACATTTAGGATTAACAAGTCTAGGTGGTTAGGATTTTCTTGTACAAAGTTGGGGTTTTTGGGTTGACACCCTAATAGGACGAATTTTTGGAGTAATTTGAACTAGTTAATCATTAGGATAGCCTTCCCCTCGAACACAGCATGATTATAGCATAGATTTAAGCCGCAAAACTTGAACATAGTAAAGAAAAATTCTTGTAATAGATTTTGGAGTTTTGATTTTGGGCTAGTTTGTTGTTAGAATAGCAGCCCAATGGGGTTTAAACTTTATGCACAGTGATTTCCTGCCCGATCCATGCTTCAAAACCAATTTTGAATCAAAAAGTGGGGTTTGAAATATGAAAATTTGGGGTTTCTGTCGGGGAAGACGATGTCAGCTTAGAGCGGTTATTTGGCCCCTTTCTAACTATTGCCGTGCGTGCGCTCAGTTGACCTTTGTGGCAGTCATCAGGAGATTGGATGATACCGCTGTAGCGGTCGGTTACCCGCCATTGTAGTACCGCCATTGCGGTACCGCCATGGCGGTCTGAAGACCGTTACAACGGTAACTGTAGATTCTGCAGCTGTGCAGTTTCTTGCCAGGACATTTCTTTATCGAGTTTTTCATGTTGATTCTTACTAGAATAATATGAAGCTGTTGAGACACGAAAATTAACACACTTCCAATTCTTTTATAGGCACAATGTCTCAAAATCAAGAGGAAGTACCCCAAAACCAAGGGGCGGTACCACAAATGAGGAGGTGCCCGTTTATGAAAAGCTCCCCACTCACCAAAGCAAATGGCTACACTTGAACTCTAGGTCCATTCCTCTATTGTTGGAACGGGGATTTGATATGACACATGTGGAAAGGCGGGCTCCTAATTTCTGGAACAGGTTGATAACGACAAAGTGGACTCATTTGGTCCGAAATTCGAGTGATTGCAATGAGTCATAGGTAAGGAAATTCTATGCCTTGTTGCCTTCCGTTGATTAGGATGCTCCCAGTCTGGTGATCGTAGTGAGGGGTACTCCAGTGAAAGTAGGGTGAAGGGCTATCAATCGGGTCTATCGGTTGGATGATCATCCGGAAGAGCCCAATGCGGAGAAGGACTTCATGTGGTTGGCTTCCAAATTGGTACAGGCTGATAATATAGCGAAGACCCCCTGGGCTCATGGTGGAGGAGCGATGTATAGTGATCGTTTTACTGTTGAAGCCAAGAGATGGTTGCATATTGTTAGTCGTCGTGTCCGCCTTAATCGAACACCCATGATGTGACCTATGCCCGTGCCCTTGTTATTGCTTGCGGTCTTACCGACATACTTGTAAATGTGGGGGCCCAGGTCATTACGGAGTGGAAGAAGTTTGTGGATAAAGGTTGGGGAAGCTTGATGTTCCCTTCTTTGATCACTTTCTTATACTAGAGGGCTAAGGTTCCAGAGGAGGATGATGATGATTGGGTCCAGCTTGATCCCCCTTTCCATCCGTTGCAGGCACAGGGTTACGGAACTGCGACTGTCAGTCGGAAGAAGAAGAAAGTGGATAGTGCAAGTGAGGGAGGAAGCGGAGCTGGGGGTGACACTGGAGCTGGGGATGGTGCTGAGACTGGGGCTCCTTATATCCAGGGTCCCTTTGAGCGCATAGATTCACGCTTTGATTAGATAGTGACCATGTTCTAGACGATGTCCATGCCTTCTGGTAGTTCCAGCTCAACAGGTGCTACTGCTAGCTACCCCACATAGGAGGAGATGAAGGGGTATTTTGATACCCAGACGCAGATGGGTGAGTCACTCACCAGTCTCCAGACTGCCTACACCACCCTGGCTACAAACCACAGTAAGCTTCGCAACGACTTTGATAAGGAGAAAATGAAGAACAAGTTGTCCGACAAGCTTAACATCAGATCTTGGAGGGTTACTAAGGGAATATGGGGTGCCAACAATGACCCTGAAATTAAGAAAATGAAAACAAAAGTAGAAAAAAGATTCGTTAGAAAGATTAATCTAAATTGGAACGCCATAATATGTTTTAGGGAACCTATGTTTTAATGTATCATGTCACCAATAATATTGTTCTAAATAACTTATACAAATTCAAGAGAGACTAGCTAGTGCTTTTGATTTATTTTTTCCAAAAGATCAACCATAAAATATAGTAATATTAATAGCACTATTTCAAATTCGATCCAATCACAAATAATTACTCCTTTCCAAAAAGGATAATCTTTTTCTGTTTAATGACATTCATATTTTTATGATATAAAAATTTAATGTATTTATAAGTTAAATTTCATATTATCAAAGATCGTTTGAGTTAGCTTTTAGCTATCAAAGCTTTTAAATTTGTAGAACTTACGCAGTGCTGACTACGTCAGCATGTAATCCATATTCTGGGGCATAAACAAAAGAAGTCACCGCTTGGGGCAACGCTGACTGCAAGAAGATAAAATAGGAAAGTTAGTAATTTTAAGAAATAACTTTATTATGTTAATTTGAAGAACCGTAACAATTTTATAAAATCTAATTTTACTCTTTTAAATATAATGTTTAATGCTGTTATCTAATTTTCTTAACGTATATAAAAGTCTAAATAAATATATATGACAACAAATGTTTCTCCGCGCATACTGTAAAACTCATAATTAAAATTCATTTGTTATCTTGATAATCGTATCGACAAAACTTGACGATCAAATTATCATGTTTAATCCTTTAGTGAATTTTCACATATTAGATCTTTTTGACTTTGTTTCAAATCTTTATATTAAAGTGGACATATTTCAAAACAACCATTTTAATTTGTTCTAGGGGAAAAATGTAACTTTAGTCCTTCTCAACTTAATTGATATATAGCCGTCTGAAGAGCTCTTGCAAAAGATTGCAAGATGTTTGTAAGCGGCTAGGTGAATAATTAAGAACTTGAGTTTTGACTCTACTGATGAAAGCAATATAACCTATTGATCTATTGGTGCAAACAAAAACACGATTTCTAGAGCAAATAACAAATTTAATCATCTCGAAACTAAGAAATCTTCTTTCCATTCCCTTTTATTTGTCCAAAATGTATTAGAAATAATAGCTTTTTTCCCTTTCATTTTAACAAATCAAGATAGCATTAACTTTTTTATATTGTCTATTTAACACCCCCCCCCCCCCCCCACCAAAAAAAAAGAAAGCTTTTTAATATTAATATTATTGTGTAATTATTTTCAAATTTATTGAAATAATAATAATCAAATTTAGATTTTCAAATATTATTAATCAAGTTAACTTAGTAAAAAAATGATTTATGTAATATTTTCTTAAAGTACAAAATACAATAGGAAAGAAATTAAGAGTTGGGAGAAAGGGAGAGATCAAGAAAATGAGGTCTGTACGTATCATTCCGATGGCCGCCATCAGAAAACACTTATAGATTTGTGTCTTGAACTTCGCTAACTTTCCGATGGTACCGTCGAAATTATATATATACTTATATAACGTTTTTTTTAATATTTCCGACTGAAACAGTTGGTACGTACATTATTGATCAAAAAATATTTGACTTTCTCTAGTGACATGTTAAATATTAGCTGTCGAAAAATTGAATTCATAGATTTTTACGCGGTATTCCGCGGACGTCTCATGAAAAATAGAAAAAACATTTTTAAATCTCCGAGAACAGTAGTGGGAAAGATAGTCTGTAAAACAAGATATAATGATAAAATCCGTTAGAAATGCCTATTGGAGATTGACGATTTTCTAGTACTGCAGGTAAAAGGTAACAGATGCATGGAGTATTATACAACTATAGAGGTAGACGATATGAGGACGAAATCCCCAGCCTTTTGTTCTACGCACTGACTTTTTTTTTTCATCGTTCTACGCACTGACTGCATAACAAAGTATTTATACTATTATGTCGCTATAATTATAGATAATAAATACTTAAAACCCCCAAATTATAGACATTAGGTTTGTGGTTAATTACCTGGATGATAGCAATGCGTAAAACATTTCCATGCAAGCCCAATACTACACAGCCGAGTGCCATTGTTGCTGGTCCAACAACAAACCTCAAAATCATAGCATAAATTGTCAATGCAGCTCCGCATGCAATAATCTTCCCTTTCAAAGCCACGAATAGCCCTAAAATAAAATTTAAAAAGAAGCACTCTTGTTTAGTGAAAAAGAATGGCGATAATAGCCCGATTGGCCAAGCTTCTAGAAGCCAATTTTTTTTTTTTAAATAAGTATTTATTTTAAAGAGTTGAGGTGTTGTACTAAGCTTCTAGGAAAAAAGTATAAGAGTTTTTGAGTAGTAGTTGAAGCTATTTTTCTGAGGCCGAAAAAAGAAACTTCTTCGCATAAACACTTTTTGAAAGCTTGGCAAACACAAATTGCTTATCTACTACTGACAATAGTGTTTATCAGATTGACTAGTCAAACGCAAATTGTTACTCTTTAAAAGCAATTTTCTGAAAAGCACATCTCGTAATAAACTTTTTTAGAATAAGAAGACTTTTGAAACTTGGTCAACTTAATTATAAATTTCAATATTTGTATACGGTAAAAACCGGATATATGCAAGACCGATGAGACCGGGGGCCGGAGATAAAAAGAGACGAGCATGGTCCGCAAGGTACGCCGCACTTAGACGATGGTGCAGAAATTTCCGTCTAACACGGGAAAAGTGAAGCAAACCTATTTGATCCCGAGCATCTCGGGGACCAAACTCGGCATCATAATGGCTCCAGGTTTCTCCATGGCAAGATTTGATCGTGGCCGTTAGTCCGATTTCTCCGTAGTAGGAGTTGATCGTGGCGGGTCTAGTGGGTTGATCGGTTACAAAATCACCACGCGTTAGGCTGCAGCACATCACGTTGCTAACGCCAATCGTACGGGTGTACGGACAATCACGGCTTTGAGCTTATCTTTTTAGGGTTTTTCTTTATTCTAAAAGGGCTTTATGTTGTATGCAAGGCCCATAAGGCAAAACTATAAATAGGGGGTATTTGCCTACTTTTAAGGGTTAGCTTGTTGGAATCTAGAGCATTGTAATAGCAAGTCAAAATATTATTTCGCTCTTTAGTCCAAATCTGTGGAGCATTATTGTTTAGCACCGCATCTTCTAATATCATTTTACTTAATCACCCGACTGCAAAA
>NC_081348.1:8536923-8653355 GCF_029784015.1 Lycium ferocissimum
GACACCCCACAAATTCAATGGTTTAAAAAGGCATGGATTGTACTCATTGGTGCCTTGCTGGGGTTCCTGATACTTGGAATCAGATTCTTTGTGCTTCTCTCCATTAATTATTTACTTTTCTATAGAAAATATATAGGAAGTTCATGGGGTAGAATGATTAAAGAAATAGTAATGCATGGAGAAATTAATAATGCTTTTGTTACCATATAGTGGAATATATATATGCCATTGTGCAATTTTTCTTTTACTTAATTATGATGAGTTATTATAACTTAGTCCATTGTGTCAACTCTCAAGATCTCTCTAGTTTCTCCCCTTTTTGTGCTATATACAGTGAGAATTAATGATACGTTAATTTACTAGTTTTAAACTGTCTTCTAGCCTACATTACTCTCTTCCTTTATCCGGATTTAAAATCGATAAATGTGACTATCCCATTTTCATCAATATAGTTTTTTTTGAAAAATTATAAAGTATTCTAAGTACTTTTTGTCATTAAAAGGAAATGGTTAATTAATTGACAGAAAATAAGGCCCCTAAATCAGTAAGTAATGTATAGTATATAAATACCCAATCTTTAGTATATTGACAAAAAAGAAAGCCCCTGATTGGTTTCTCTACAATACTCAATCTACTTTTAACCTTTCTCTAAACTTTAATATACTTCTACACTTTATGTTCTTCTTTGTTTCTCCAAGAGAGTCTTTGGCTTATATTGCTATGAAAGACAGTGTATGAATTTTTTATTTTGTTTTCTCGGGCACCAAATATTGCAGAGGTATATTGAAGCACCAAATAAGTGATATAAAATCAAGTTATCAACTTCTTGAATCAGGTTCTCTTATTTCAACTTTTTAGTACTTTTTTTAATCTACAACTTGCTTGTTGTAATATATATTGTCTCTAATTATTTATTAGAATATAAATTATGTCAACTAGAAAATTTGAATCCGGTTGTTCAAAACTCAAGAAAGAAGAATTGAATCTTTGATACAATTTCAAAAAGAGATTCTTGAGAAGTAAGTGAGATATACGACGTAAATCGTGAAAAGTAGACTTCAAATAAAAAATAATGATAAATTCTTTTTTCTATTCTCGTTTTTGTGATAAAAAAAAGTTAAGGCCCTGCATTGAGGTTTGGCTTTAGGCCCCCAACAATTTTGAGCCACCCTTGAAGGAGAGTTCCTATTTTTCCTATTCTGTAGAAGAAAATTTCCTCTTTCGTTTCTAATAGCCTGTTTGGAATGACTTCTACACAAATCGAAATTATTTTAAAAAATACTTTTTTTTTAAAAGTACTTTTTTGAAAAGGCGAAAAAGCGATTTTGTGTTTGGTCAATTAATTTAAAAAGCACTTTTAAGCTAATTAGTGTTTATTTAAACTTTTTTTAAAAAAGTGCTTCTATGTGTATTTTTTCTCAAAAGTCTTTTCAAAAAAAAAAGTGCTTTAATTAGAATTTTTTTTTGGCTTAAAAATTCTACTCCCCGGAAAGCACTTATTTTCTAAAAAACTTGTTGTTCACTTTTTTCAAATAAAAAAATACTTTTGGGGGGGGGGGGGGGGGTAAGGCTTAATAAAAATAAAGGAAAAATAAACAACCTCAAGCAATATGCACTTAGATGAGCTTGCACATCTCTTGTACAGGGAACAACTATACATGCATACTTGCATAGGGTAGTCAAATGTAAAGGAATGACCTGTTCATTCATCATATAGGTTATGGTGAGAATTTGTACTCCTGATCCATGTACTTTCAATATTTCATACTGGATTCCCAAAAAGAAATATTGATGGCCAAATTTTATCCGATCTTGGTGTATGTTTACATCAGACCTGACCAACGAATGTAAGACAAATATTTTCATACATTTATGTAAAGTAATATTTTGTAAACTGCTAGAATTAAATTATTTAAATTTCTACCCTACCGATCACCTGTAATTAACCAATATATACACCCACGTAGTGCAGTTCCACTTCCACAAGTACTTTCCTATTGGATTTTAATGCAGAACAAAGCAAGTTACACTATTTTACAGCATGTGCTCTACATGTAAAAAAAAAAAAAAAAAAAAAAAAAAAAAAAAAACATGACAAATTGGCTCGTGCATGTACTTAACCAACCTTTCCATTTCTATCCACATTATCTTTAATTTCATCTCAGTTTTTTTAGCATAAAGTTCAGTGTTTCTAATATATTTTCAATGTCCCTTTAGTTATTACATATTAAGCATCTGCAAATGGCAAAACAAACTTGTCGATGGGCAACCAAAAGAGGATATTAGTAATAAGGACATTATTATGACAATTATTTTCATTCCTTAATTGATTGCTAGTATTAGTAGTAGTAGCAGCAGCAGCAGCAGCAGTAGCCCACGTCTACATTAGTTTTCTTGATTTTAATGACGCTACAAAATTCAAGAGTACCTAAATATATCTTTTATTTATCAAATTGAAATATCTCATACATCCTAATTGTTATAGTGTGCCTCTCTTTCTCAGTTTTGGTTTGCTTAGAAAGAGAGAATTAAGAACATGGCTAAAGGTGTGAGTAGTACTTTTGTGTATATTCTTGGTGCAATGTTTATGTTGAGTTTCGTGTTTGTTTTCGAAGCCATGTTGACAGTATTCTCTAGGTTTTATTCGGACGCGATTGCCAAGAAATTAGTTCATACAGAAAGGAATACAATAGGAATATCAAAACAAGAAAAAGCAGAAATAATTACAAGTAATTGCAACTTGTTCGAAGGAAGTTGGGTGTTGGATGATGATCGTATTGATCCTTTATATAACACAACTACTTGTCCGTTTATTCGAAAGACATTTGATTGTACCAATCGGCCTGATCGTCAATATCTTAAGTATAAATGGCAACCTACTGGTTGCGATTTACCAAGGTATGTATTTTCTCGCTTGCTGCTTACACTACTAATAAAACGTGCATCTCCGACGGAGTCTGTCTAGACGTCCTCATACCAAACTTTTCGATGGAAAGTCCATCGAGACCGTTTTCAACAAGCTAATTTCCGACAGATCTCGTGGGAATTAGCCCTTTTTTTTTTTTAAATCGAGATAGGCATAATCAGAAATTTCGCTAAGTATGTTTGATATATTAGTTTAAGAAGTAATATTTGACATATCATACAAAGTATAGTTTTCCAGCGATGTGTGTTCAACAAGCCAATCTTTTGTCATTGTATCTCTTGCCTACTCTCGTCTAACTTACCTAGTTAAACGATTTTATTTAATATACCTCTATGTTACTTTTTATTGGTAATTAGTTTGGGTTTCTTCAAATATATATCATGATCGATGATGCATAATAATTAAGATGTCGTAAGGCATAGTTAGAGAATTTGTAATGTTACATAATATTTGAGTTGAATAATTTGGTACATAGGCTTGTGAAAAATGAAATCCATTAGACTAACCAATCATTGCAAAATAGAAGAAACTCACGTGAACTACTTTTTTTTTTTTTTTTTTTTTTGCAGGTTTGATGGTATTGATCTTTTTAGGAGATTCAAGGGGAAGCAGATCATGTTTATTGGGGATTCTCTAAGTCTAAATAATTATGACTCTTTCTTATGCCTTCTTTATGTTTCAGTGCCTGGAATGAACTATAAGACCAAATTAACCAACCAAAGCGTTACTGTTATTTTTGAGGTAAGTAATTTTTCATTTACTTTGTTGGACTCTCTTCTATTTTTATTTCATTTCCCTAAACCTAAAATAACTGGACGGTAACAGCAAGCACCGTTCACTCATTTTTTATTTTATTTTTTAAAAAAGGAGAACTTATTACTGGGTGTTTTTAGGTATTTTTTTTTTCATTTTTGAGAAAAAACTTATAACAATTCATCATAATTATAAGAAATTTTTGACATTTTGAAAATATATGCAATCAACAGCTCATTTTTCGCAGTTGATTTACAATCAAAGGGATTTAGTTTCCCATACAAAAAATTAAGTGGGTGTTGTTTTCCAAATCTAAAAGGTTAAAGGGGTTAAGTCGAATTTACTTTAATATCTTTGATCATCACAATTTAAAGGGAAATCTAGACTACTATATCTTGTAATCAAAAGTGAAAATGGATTTTACTTATTGAGATGGAGATAGTGCGTACCATTATAATGTGAATAGCATTAATTCTATCTTCATGTCATACAAAAATAAATTATTTTTCTGGATTTTGCAGGATTATGACGTTTCAGTCACATTATTCAACTCATTATTCCTAGTAGACGTTGAAATGGAACATATTGGAAGAGTATTAAAACTCAATTCCATTAAAAATGGAGAGATTTGGAAGCAAGCTGACGTTTTGATCTTCAATACTTGGCTTTGGTGGGCCAGGAGAAAGCCTAAGCAACCGTATGTACTCACATTACCTACTTAAATTTTTTCGCTATAAAAATTAAGGATTTAAGTTATATACATTGATCATACTAAAAAAAAAAAAAAAAAAAAAAAAAACTGCTAGTATAATTTAATTGGGGATGGTAGGTAAGTACCGATTTTATGAGATTATCAGTTAATATGACTATAAGAGTTCATTCTGAGTGCATAGAACTTAAATTCTAGTTGGTATTACTTAATGACTAGAGTGAGATACACATGAGAGAGGTGAACGTGAGTATAATTATTAATAACCTAATTATATAAATATCTTATGTACTATCGGTGCATAGAACAAACTCAACAATATTGGTTGGTATTAATTAATGACTAGAGTAAGATACACATGAGAGAGGTGAACGTGAGTATAATTATTAATAACCTAATTATATAAATATCTTATGTACTATCGGTGCATAGAACAAACTCAACAATATTACCAAAGAAAGATACACAAAAAGCACGTTTAGTAGGTGTACGAGAATTTCATTAACTTTGTGCAATTTATTAACAATTTTAATAAAACAAAAATGGGATAAAGAATTGATGGTTTTGTATGTTGTAATTTTGATACTAATAAAAGAGTGAATAGAATGAGTAATACTCCCTCTGTCCCATATTAGTTGTCCTGATTCGCTTTTTGAGAGTCAAGTTGATTAATTTTCAGAGCTAAATTGGATTAGATCAATTCAATATATTAAATTTATAATTTAGATATTCAAAAACTACACGAAAAGTACTACAAGTTGCAATTCTTCTCATATTAATATGATGAAAAAATATATCTAAAATGTTGGTCAAAATTTATATGGTTTGACTTTAAAAAAAAAAAAAAGTGAACAAGTAAGATGGGATGAAGGAAGTAACCTTGGAATTAAAATGTGCATTTATTTCTAGCTTTAACTTATTTTCTTTGAAAATGTGTAAATTTTTATAATAGGTGGGACTATATTGAGGATGGTGGCACGATAGTGAAGGATATGAATCGTATGGCTGCATTTCGAAGGGGATTAAACACATGGGCCAAATGGGTTGAGACAGAAGTGGATCTAACCAAAACCAAAGTTTTTTACCAAGGGGAAGCTGCTTCTCATCACCAGTAAGATAATTATTGATTCTTAATTCCACGAAAAAAATATATATTTAAATATGCTCCAGTACTATCGAAATTGCTCATTTTTATTTTCCGTCAAATTTTTGGTATGTTTTTATT
The DNA here is from genome assembly GCF_029784015.1 of Lycium ferocissimum. Lineage (NCBI taxonomy): Eukaryota > Viridiplantae > Streptophyta > Magnoliopsida > Solanales > Solanaceae > Lycium > Lycium ferocissimum. Next base: position 8,542,537 of record NC_081348.1, read on the forward strand.
ATTTTCATCAGCAAAACGTCTCATATTCACCGTTTGTCATTGAGAAACTGTAACATGAAATGGGTGAAATCCACATGTTTAATTATTCGAGAAAGAATGTTCAAATTTATCATTCAACTTTTGACTACAGTTTAAAATCATCCTCAAGTCAGAACTTTCTTAGGCATTAAGGGCAAAAAAGAGACATTACCTAGCGATGGGGAAATATTAGATCAAAAGTTTTAGCACCCAAAAAGAAATGGTCTACTGGTTAATCAAAATAGTCGATATGTATGTAAGCTGGTCCGAGTCATAAAAAAATATCAGACTAGCAGTCCCCGAAAGCAAAATTGAGCAATTTCGAGTAATACTTATATTATATATACAGCCACAAATTTGACCCTTTTCTTTCTGCACCATGGGTTGGTTTTTGAGAAGTTTAATTATTCCTGTTTCTTTGTTTTACAATAATATTGGATGATATCAGTGGAGAAGCTTGGGGTGAGCCAGGAGTGAAGGGTTGCTCAAATCAAACAACACCTGTAGTTGGATCAATTTATCCAGGTGGCTTGCCTTTACCTGCACAAATTGTGAAACAAGTCTTGAAGAACATGACAAATTCAGTATTCTTGTTGGATATTACAATCCTTTCACATTTAAGAAAAGATGGACACCCAAGCAATTACAATGGCTACGGAGGCATTGATTGTACACATTTTTGCCTTTCTGGGGTTCCTGATACTTGGAACCAACTATTTTATGCTTCTTTATTAACGTCTTAGGACATTGGACAGCCGTGTGCTATGTACCACTAATTCTTCTTTTCTAATTCTAGTGAAACACTCATTTTGTGTGTATTGAAGCTTAAGGGCTTTATTGATCGTTGCTAGAATACAAGCGTAAAATAAAAATAAGTTTGGAACTTTATGTAGTTAAAGCCAATGGTAGGGTTGTTCATGGTTTGGTTTTGGTTAAAATCAAAATCAAATCAAGTTAGTCAATTTTTTAATTATTGAAAATCAAACCAAACCAAATATAATACACATTTATCGGTTTGATTTTGATTTGGTTTTTCGATTTTAAGAAATATAATGATATTTATCTCTTCCATTTTCTTTCTTATAATTAGAAAAAGACTTTTCCATCCTTTTCTAGCTTAATTATCATCTGTTATTAATTACCTTTTGTTGTGATGGCTATAATTTTTATGTTTTGTGAAAAAATGTCTTAAGATCTATTAGCTTTTTAATCAAGTGAATAAGATAATAAGAAATAAAAAATAAAAAAATAAAAAAGAGGGAAACTTTCGTAAATGTACCATTCGGCCATCTAGTTTAATAAACATGACCGAAGTCTACACTTCGGTGGTGGATGTTGTGTATACGTATGTATATTATATGTATAGGGTTGTATAGTATATGTATATTTTGTATACTTTATACACTACCTATACACTGTGTACATATTTTGTAAACTTTGGGACATAGATTTTTGTCTGAATTATTTTCTAAAAAAAAAAAAATCTAGGTAAATCTCATAGTTGTTTCTTTGAAACAACCAAGTTTGACTTCACGGCTTTCCTTTAAGAAATGGACGTAAGATGTAAAGTTCATTAGCCTATTACACATAAATATAATCTTAATGAAAAAGTATACAAGTATTTTAAAGTGATTTATAAAGATTAACATATTTTAAAGTGATTTATGAAGATTATATATATATATATATATATATATATATATCTATGTATGTATGTATGTATATATATAATTATAAAAATTGTGAATATATTTTTTTGGTTTGATTCGGATTTTCTTCGGTTTGTTTTTAGTAAAACCAAATCAAACTAAATATTAATTTTTTTAAATTTTTTTTAAATCATACCAAAATTAAATAAATATCGATGTGCTTCAGTTTTTGATTTTTAATCAAACTGTAAATACCCCTACTTACAGGGAATTGTAGAATGACACACAAGACAATACCCATAAAGAGTTCTTTTTTTTCCGATGAGGTATATACACCCGTATAAAGTTAATCACATTCGGCATTTGTATATATGGAAAAATAAAAGTTTGACACGTGACAAAGTGAAAGTGGAACACGTGGCGGATGGAGTCATACAATGTTGTGACGCTTGGTTTGATCGGAAGAGGTGGTCCCGTGGGAGCCTGGATCAAATATTTTGAAGCAGTTGGTATGGATAATTCAAGGAAGATTAATGTTACATAGCCAGTCTGGATTCGGAGTTGACGTTACGATTCAACATTAAAGGATAGTATTTATTAGTTATTATCGGCCCACATTAAGATAAATTAGCAGCTCAAGGCTCATGTTTGTACTATAAAAGGAGCCTAACAGTCCACTGTAAAGGATATCGAATACACAATTTTCTTACACTCATTCATATAATTCAGTCTCTATTTCATGCATATTCTTTGTTCTTTAGCTTCGGATTAATATTTGTTTCTCAAGGTAGTTATGCAATTGTTCCACCAAAGGAAACTTGTCAAAGAATTCTTTCTGAGGATCATACTGCCCAGGCATATTAATTACATTATCGCTTTCTTATTTTATACTTACCTGATTTCATTATTTTATTGTCGTCATTATTTGCTTACCGATAACAAATCAACTCACGTATCCTTAAAACCATTAATAAATTTAATTGAACTTTTTTAGGGGTAAATAACGTTCATGTCAAATCAATAAATATATGATATGTGTTTGCAAATGGATTTTTATTACTTAGTTATGATGAAGTAATAATATACACTATTACAGTATTCCCTCGTTAAATCATTAATCCATGCTTATTTTAATAAAATTTGCACAATTTCATAAGTTTGGGAGAAAATGTGAACCTATCACATAATTCTAAGGGGCAAATTACAAAAGTTCCCCCTGTTGGACAATTTGTTAGTACAGTGTAGGGGTGGGCATAGTTCGGGTCAACCCGAAAATCAAACCTTTTGGATTTTTGGTTTGAATTTCTGAATTATGGATTGAATTGCGGATTTTATTTTTGAAATTTATGTATTTAGGATTGGATATGGATTTAGTACTATGGAAATTTGGATATCCGAAAATCCGAAATTTTTATACCTTATATTCTACCCTACCCATATCATACGTGCCCAATAGACCAATGATGCTAATAAATCCAATTTCGGAAGGTCTATTAGATTAATACCCTACGAGCTACGATCCTACCCATTTTATAGCAATGAGTCCAAATGCAAAATTTTCTACTCAATCAAATATAATATAATATAATATAATATAGGGTTGTTCTTACATTTGGATACAATCTTCTAATTCTTTTATCTTGTATTGCCTAGAATGCGTTTTGCATGTCTAGCCCCACTGTGCCAGGTGATCGAACTAGCTCAAGGTATCCAAGAAATTCTTTTCTTTCCCCTCTTCTTACTATTTCTTACTATTACAGAGCAATTAAGATCTTGATTTTCCTATGTGGAACTCACACTTTGACAAATATTCTTGTGTTAAAAGTAGATGAAGATGTACTTTTGAATTTATGCTGAAATTATCTTAACTGCTTTGGTTTTTAATTCTAATTTCGTTTCACATTAGGCTAAAACATGTAACTTAGCAACTGAAGCACATGAATTTGTTACAAATAAGTCTGTCTTAGAGGCTCAAAAATCAAATCCGAAAATCTAAAATATTCAAACGATTAATTCGAAATAAAAGTTTAAAAACTTATTTGTATTAGATTTGGATTGTAAATTTCTTCCATCCGAAAATCCAATATCCCCACCCATGGTACAGAGAGGTATATTTATATCGATATTGCATCAGTACGTAGGGAATATATAGATTTACCAAACAATTAACACGGAACAAATTTATAAACCTTTTCTATTAGTAGTATTATTATCCCCGTAGAATTTGGAAGTGGTTTCTTCTTCACCGTTAAATATTTTTCTGGCACCGCTATCTCGAGGAGGTTGACACCTACTAAGTTTCGCAGGTAATTATAGTTAATTCCAAAACAAGAAGAAAACTTGCTGATTTACTTCAATTTTTCTATGTTTTTATGGAATTTTGAGCTTTTTATCAGCTGTGGTAGAGAAGCTGCAATTGTTTCTTAGGATGAGATTTTGAGGTAGATTAAGATTTGTTCACTGCCCCAAAGAAAAGGAATTGGTTAAAGAGAACGAAAAAAAGAGAAGTTATTTTTGCTTCATCTTTTTTGTGGCCCTTAGTTCCTTTGCTGCTGGTTTCCTTGTACAACAACACCTTTTTTATGTGGCCCTTGGTTGGTCTATTTGGATGCTGAACGTCGGGTGGTGGAAAAATTGAGGAAGAGTGGGGCTGTTTAAAATCCGCCCATAACCGATAACCCAACTTTAAAATTGACTTATTGGTATTGGGTTATTAGATTGACGGTTGGTGAATGGATTAAATTTTTTATAGTTAACAGCTTATTGGTGCCGGGCGGATTACTCAATTTCGTTATCGGGTAAACCGTTAAGTATTATCACATTTATATCTTTAATCCCTACCAAGGTTACATAATCTTATTTATGGTTAATCCATGTTGATATCTTTATTTAATCATTGCATTTAGCGAACAAGAAGTTTTTATATGTTTGTATTCACAGAAATCCTGCCAATGCTTCTTCATGATGCTTTGGTGGCTTAGGACTTAGAAATAGCTTCCTCATTTTGGATATGTGAAACAGATGCTGGTGTTAATGAAGGGGCCAAAAGGAGAAAGAGTTGTAGGAATTTAAATACATTTTCAGCAAACCAGTAGGGAATATTACAGATTTAATTTTTATATTGTCTCTTAGATTTAGTCGATACACCACCCGTTAATTAAAGGGCCAACCGATATCTTATCGGTTGGCTAGCTTAGCATTTAAAAGCAGTGAAAACACACATTATCACCTAAGCATCCCTAAGGAAGAAGATGGAATAGGGTGAAAACTGGGGTTGACGTGTTAATTTTGAAGAAAGAAAACAGAATTTAAAGGGCTTCACGCCTTAGCATTTCAGTGAAAACACACATTTCACCTGGTTAGTGTGAGGGATTTATCAGATACACTTTTGCGAGGAAAAGGTATCAATGTGGTTGTCGGGATAGTTAAGGCATCTGACTTGAATTTGGTGCATACTTTGAGTCTCCATCTATGTATTACACCTTTCTTCTTTGTGCTTCTTTGGAACAAGGAGTTATGCATTACTATATATTAACTACTCTTTCTTCCAACCCATTTGAGATTTGATGGACACGCAATTTGTGTTTCACAGCGGCAACTTTTTTTTTGATAGGTTGTGTTTCACAAAATAAATTAAAAGTAGCTCTTTGCAAAACTACAAGAAAGCTATTACAAAGGTCATAGTTTTCTACAAAGAAGATATCGAATGGTGTATAAGAAGAGTTCACTAGGTCAATTAGTTATTTCCCTCTGACATTTCTTGGAGGCGCTAATTGTTAGAAAATAAGTCTCATAAACGGGGTAGAACTAAACCGACTTTGATAGAGTAATCTCTGTTCTTAAGGAATTTATGCTCCCAACTATGTAGCTGCATGAGTTTTGTGGCAGAGTTCCTCCAGAATTTTACAAAGCCAACGAAATTCAAGTTTCAGCAATAAACTCGAATTTTCCACAAGAACACAGTTTGTGGTTTGTAGAGCAGTAAGAGAGAAGGAGATAGAATTCTGAACTATTCATCCTTTTTCAGGGAGGAATAGGTATTTAAAACACCTTTAAGCGTCTGTTAGTATTAACAGACTTATCTGTTCCCAATAGGCATCTATTAACAGTCATCTATTTGAATTTGGAAACTTTTAAATTTAAAGATTCAAGAATTGCGTCTATTTACTTGCATCCAAAGAGTTTTGCCACTGAATTCATCACTCTTAAAACTATGGGTTCTGTTAATATATTTATCCATCTTCCATAGCTTTTTCACATGTTTATATTGAGTTTGAGTCGACGGAATGGGTTTAGCTCAGCACCTAAGGATGTAGGCTAGTCTCAATCAAGTGGGTTGAGAACCATGAAGTCTCAGGTTCAAATCTCTCCTCATCTGTCCAAGCTTTATGGACAAAATTACCCGGTACATGTGCGGGTTGGAGGTAGCAAGGACCCCGTTGAATTAGTCGAGGTGTGCACAAGCTTGCCTAGACACTACAGTTATCCCCAAAAAAAAGAAGGAATGACCACAGATCCACCTCTGTTCTGCCTACTTTTGCTGTGTTTGACATGGAGAACATAAGCGTGTAGCAGTAAAAACAGTTTGGCGCTAAAGTTCTCTGTTCTTTGGACAATTTGTGCTTGGCTGAGGACTTTTGGTGCAAGGGTGGGCATATTTCAGTCATATCCGAGAAAACTGACGGGACCAAACTAATTTAACTTTTCGGTTTCAGTTTCTCGGTTTTTTGGACTATTTCAGTTTTGATTTGTAAAATTCGGTTATTCGGTTTGATTTTTATAAAAAAGATATTAGGTTAACTGAAAAACCAAAGTATCAATGTATTTTATTTTTTTACTTCCAGTACTATATAGGCAATAGCCCCTTCATCCTTCCAAATTTCCAGTCCAGCAAGTTCAGTGTTCTCTTTAAGTGCTAAATGTCTACTTTCTTTTGAGCCTTTTTACCCATTGTTGCTAGCCTGTTACTAGCATACCAAACAAAAATCAAAGTTAAAAAACAAAATCTTTTTTGCTAGGCGTTTTCAAGTTTTGACTTTCAAAAGTTCGACTGCAGTCGGCAGTTCGGAGGCGGGTTCTTGGCAGTTGAGTTCTGCACTTTCCAGTGATCGGAACTCCAGTTAGTGAAAGAACTCATTTTTCTTGACCATATAAAGTCGGAAATGATAGGTTCCCTCACAGGATTTTCCTTCTTGGTTTTTATCCGGTTGGGATAAGAAATTGGTTTATATAAGAAACAGTTTTTAGTTGAAAATTTTTCATTCTCGTTAAATTTTGCTTCCACTTGGAAAGATTAGTTCCTTGTGTTGGTCGGATAAGTTTCTTGCTAATGTGAAGGACTAATTTCTTGCTAATGTTAAGGAATGATTCCTTGTGTTAACACTGATGCTGTGATATAGTGCAGTGTGAGATTCATCTACTTCTTATGCCATTTTTTTAAGTTTGAGATATCAGTATCAGCTCATAGACTCAATGTATGTTCATAGTAAAATCATGTGATCATAATATCAAGGAAAAAGAGGCTAATTAGTGTACTTTTACCATGGGGTATTGGACTATAATGATATTGGGGATTTGGATTGCTTATTTTCTTGTTAATGTTGTTGCTTTCTTGTATTTCTTTGTTACTTCATTGGATTCATCTTTAAAGTTTCTAGGACTGGGTTCACACTGAGCTTGACTGATTTAATGGAAATCTGGAGGCCCATTTTTTTCGCCTAAATAAGCTGCTACGGCATTATAGATTAGGACTACTACATGTTATACTATAGGTTATCTCCATCTCAGATCAAAATAATACTCGTTCACCAAATTAGATGACCTGCCTATTATTCTTGAATTTGACGGAACGTATATAAAATCTTTTAGTCTATCAAGTTTGTGTTAAAAATGATTTTTGCTATTTGTATTATTTCAGCTGATTGTCCTAGGCTTCGAGATGGAAGGCAGTATAAAGAATGAACTCTACTCTGACATTTACGATATGTCAAATCTTCAATCAAGTCTTCGGTCGACTACCAATTCTGGAAACAAGGATTCACATGGTATGAACTTCAGCTGATTGCTTCAAGCTGATAATGAAAATTGAAAATCCATTTGGTATTAAGATTTGAATATCAAATTGCTTAATGTTAATAAAAGGTCTTCATTGGCATTTTAAGATGTTTTATTTTAAAAGGTCTTCTTTACTGGCTACTCTCAGCAGATCTGGATGAAAGCAAACTTGAGCATTTTTTTATCAACCAATTCCTTTTTTCCTCTCCTTTTCTTTCCTTTATTTGCCAAAGATTAATCAAAACTGAAAGAACTATATTATCGCCTATCCTTCTCTATTTTCTCGTTTCAAACATTTTAAACCTCTGATTGTGATTTGTGAATAAATATGTTAGTTAAATGCTGCTAAGTGGAGGTGCTCTCATATCTATGTAGAGTTTTCTTGGTTGGGCTCTCTCCTGTATATAGTTATGTTTATAGCGCTGACTACAATTAACATCTAATGCCAGACAGCGATTGGTGCGAGTTATGGAGTGATGATGGAGATTTGTGTCATGATTCTACTGATAAGTTAGATAAAACATCTGAAATGGACAGGGAATGGCAGAGGCGGCATGACCAGTTCCATACTGTATCCTTACAAGTTAGATCTGATTGAGAGCATCCAGAAAAAAACTAGTTGTGTCCCTTTTGGTCGTGGATTCCATTTGTATTTTGTAATTCCTGATGAATTATTAGATTGGATTCCGTGATGGTCTTATGGCTGGGAAAGAAGCTTCAGCACAAGAGGGGTTTAATGTTGGTTTTAGGGACTCTGTATATGTTGGGTACAACTGGGGTCTTGTCAGAGGTATCACTAGGTGAGTATGAGGATTTCATTGAAGGAATTTGTAAGATTTGAATTTGTGTTACCAAGTTGAAGTTTTCTTCATGCCGCTTTGGATTTAAATTTCTTCTCTCTTTGTTTTTTCCTTTTTGTTGAAGTGCTTTAGCCTCTCTTCCTGATGGCTTAAAAGAAAGAATGGTTGATACAAAGGAAATGCAGAATAAGTTCCAGCACTTACATGAGTCTGTGCAATCTCGTTCAGCAGCGGAGATGCTTAAGGTATTCCATGATTATCTGTCAAAGAAATCAGAAGAGTGTGGTTTAAATGATAGCTCTAGCTCCTGCTTGGCGGATTCCAATGACCTCAGCTCTGATGACAGTCTCTTTGAGAATTACCAGAAAGAGCTACAATCTCTCATTGATGAATCAGGGCTCAAATTGCACTTAGATACAAAGGACTAGTTCTTTTCTTGCTTTACTCACTGAAGTCACTTGTCACTTTTTTGAGAAGTGATAGTTTTCATCCCAATCCATGTAAATTGCATTCAGTAAAGAAAAGTTAGATGGTATACTTGAATGCATAGTTTGTACATGGAATATTTCTATTTTCCAACATTGTATGCATGATTTAAGTTTAAAATGTGTGGTATTGTTACACCTCGTGTTTTCATGCGTTATCGTATCGTAAGGTGGCTAACATGCTAAGAAGGTAATATTATGAGGTATTTAAATAGTATGATAGACGTACATGAAGTTTTGAAGTCAAACGGGTTGTAATACGGAAGTCGACAAAGGTAGTCGCAAGTTATGGTTGTAAATGTGCTGGAATTTAGGGTCAGATGTCACAGAGCTTTTCTCTCAATCTACTTGGATTTACGGGGTGATCCACCCACCAAATCGAAGATCTACGAGTCTAGTTTCCAGCGCATTTAACCATTCATCAATACGACGTCGGAGTAGAGAGATATTCCCATTTCCGTCCAAGGGTGCATACTGCCACGGGACAACGAAGTATAGTCGGTGGCTGCACTTTTGCCTTGTATATATATGAGGCCCTTCACGATTTTTCCCTTCATTTTTTCATCTTCAAGACCTGGAAAACCCTCAAACCCTCTCCAATTAATCCTCCATCAATCTCAATCCAAACCAAGAGCAAATCTATCAACTTTAACATGAAGAACAACATGGTGATTACGGAATCGTGATTTCTTCGCTATTTTGCTTCTCGGATGAAAACTTCGCCTTGAAGTAATTTAAAGTTTGAAGTGTTCTACATCACTTGAGGTATGTTTTAACCTTCTTTGCATCTCCTTGAACTCTACAAACGTTTAGACCTAGAAAATTGGAAGAAATTCCATAAGAATAGGTTCTTACTAACTCTTATGAACATAGCTTAATTGTTGGGCTATTTCGTGTGGTTTTGTTGTGTTGTTTGAAGAGGTGGTGATATGGATGGGATCGTATTGATGAGGAGGAGTAGAAAATTAAGATTTGGTAGCGTTTTACGTAAAAACTAAGCTACAAATGAGCCTATAAACTAGCGCTCGCAAGTTGCTCGATTAAATGTCTAAATGAAGATTTCTATAAGTTATGAACTTGGTTTTGATCCCGAATGGTTCGTATGGTGTAGGAAATTGTTCGTAAGGCATTCGGGGACTCGGGAACCGCATATAGCTCCAACAACGAGGTATGTAGGGTTTTCTCTATGCTTTTCGGCATGACTAGAATTCGGATAACAGTTTATTGAATTGTTTCACCTCAAATTGGTACAGATGGTTAGACCTGCCCTTTCCTAGTGAATAACTTACATAGAAGAAGAATTTTGTATTCTCATTTTCCTTGTTTGTTGCCAAAGAGAATTACAAATCTCTATGCTTTTTGGCATGACTAGAATTCGGATAACCGTTTATTGAATTGTTTCACCTCAAATTGGTACAGATGGTTAGACCTGCCCTTTCCTAGTGAATAACTTACATCGAAGAAGAATTTCGTATTCTCATTTTCCTTGTTCGTTGCCAAAGAGAACTAGAACCATATCGATCATGGTTCATGCTAGCCTAAACATAACATTTGCTTCATATGAAACTCATAATACGTAGCTCTCATGTCCCCTGTACTTGTTGCTTCATAATTTGAAAGATAAAGAATATAGCGACAATAACGATAGTCGGAGGGTAACGACGATAGGTCACTCCGAATCTTCTTATGATATCTCTTCTGAGTTCAGTCTTGCATTGCACTTATATGTATATGTATTTATTTTCATTACCGAGCCGCGCTATAGTCGGTCGGGTAGGCACTTATATGTGCACCTAGACATGTTCCTTTCTTTACCGAGTCGTATCGTAGACGACCGGGTAGGCACGTAGCTGTGCATTGCCACTGATCAGTTGGGCAGAGATGATGATATGATGATGAGCTCACCCCACGGAGGGATATATATTATTATATGATATTATATGTTATAAGCCTCCACCGTGAGGAATGATTTTTACGAGCATACATTTATATTCACGTTGTGGTTATGATTGCCTTCAGCGGCTTGTTTCAGAGTTCAGGTTTCCTCTATATCTCTCCTCTTGTTATTTATATTTCTTATGCTTACACTTACCGCCCTACATATTCAGTACATATTTCGTACTGACGCCTCTTTGTGCACTGTGTTCATGCCCACAAGTGTTGATAGATAGGCCGGCGCGCCTCCTCAGTAGGACCCGTGATCAGCGGTCGAGTGTCGCACTCCACTTCTTCGGAGTTGCTGGTTTTAGTCCATAGGTACTACTGCATATGCATAAATATAGTTTTGGGGTATGTCGGGGCCCTATCCCGACCTGTTGATATTGTGTTACACTCTTAGAGGCTTGCAGACTAGTGGTCATTGTATATATGTTTTTGTATGGTCTTGTCGGCCTTCTGGATAATTATTATTACGGTTGTTGTGGCATATATATATATGTCGTGTTGGGCTCTTCTGCTTGCAGGTTATCACATTTGATTCTTATTGTGGTCATTTAGCGGCCTTGTAGGCCCAATGCTCATGTTACAGGTCACAGATGCCATGGTTGGTTCGCTCGGGCATCGGGTGCCGGTCACACCCTCCAAGGTTGGGGTGTGACAGGTATTCTGAAGAGAAATTACTTGTTGCGCTTTCTACCATCTTTTTCTTTCTTTTAATTTAAGTTTTTGGTTGTTAATAGTAGGAATATTGGCATAAACTAGTACTTTAAGTTGTTGCTTGCCTTTTCTGGTGATAGTTTGGTGGGCTTCCATTTTTATGTGGCTAAGAGTGGTAAACTCCAAAAGTTTCATTTCTTCAGTTGGGGATTGGGGAAGATTGATGAAAAGGAAATGAAGTGTTTGGTAAAAGTCCTTAATAAGCTGTGGCTTCATTGATTAACAGAAATCAAATCGGTTTCTGGACCAAGAAAATTTAACTGTGCAGTGTTGTTTTTTGAGTGTGTTCTAATCTATCTTATTTGGAATTTACATAATTACTCGAATAAAATTTTTGATTAATTTGCGTACTGCAGCCTCTGAAATTTGAATGTTTGCTGCTTGTTAAAATTAAAAGAAACACGGTTACAAGGTGCCTGATTCGAATTTTAGGATTTTTTGGTGAAATTCGACTGTGAAAATTGGTTATAGAAGCTAGGCTTTTAAATTATTCATTTGCTTTTTTACGTTTCGTGTTCTGAGGATCATTTGGTATTTGCATCAGCATGCTGTATTAGAATCTAATTAGGCGTTTGGTCATGCGATTTCATATTTTGATTTCAAATCAGTGTTTATTTATGAAATTTGCACAAAATTCAATTTCAATTTCATATCATGCTTTCAAATCCCAAATTATCAAAAAAATAGGATTTGAGATTCCAAATCATGATTTTAATTTTTTCAAAATGTAAAACTTGACTCATAAGTTTATATTTTGTAACAAAAGATCCATAAGTTGGTAGACATATTTTTTAAATATAAAACTTGACTCAAAGTAATAACGTTGGTTCGTCTTCTTGGTCAATTTGATTGGAGATGCATGATCCACGTGAAAAGATCGTCCGTATCATGTGAGAGGATTATATTAAAGAGTAGTTACACTACAACTCATGTTTAATTTCCTTTTTATTGAACTCAAGGTCGATTAATAGGTGTGGTATATTTTAGAAAGGTCTTTTGGTAGCATATTAAATTTGTTACGAACTATGGTTTGCAGTTTGCTCATTGGTAAAATTGTATAAAATTTGGGGAAGCTTTAATAGTTTTCACAACTTGTGGGGTTTTCAGGTTTATAAGAAAAAATACAACTTAAAAAATCCAAAAGTGCACGTCCAAACAAAATTTCAACTTCAAATCAACCTCATTTCAAGTAATTGATTTCAAATCATGTCCAAACGGGCCTAAGATTAACACTTAGTACCAAGAATCCAAGAGTCAATTGGAATATATATATTTTGCTGATTCTAGCTGACATGCTACACTGGACAATAGTTCTTACTCCCTTCAACAAGAGTGGTAATGGTAAACTTAAAAATTTGGTTTACTAGTCGGTGTTTTTGATGATTGCTTTGATCAATGTGTTCAAATCTAGCTTGGGACTTTGGGATGTGGGAGCAAGCACACCTATGGAGCTGTTATTCCACTTGTAGTTTTTGTCCCATTAGGGCTCCTTATTAATGTCCTACCGTTACTTATGCTTTCACTCGTTAATGTCCTTCTCCCCTTTGCCACCTGCCTTTTTTTGTTTGTCTTTGTATGAGTGTATCAATGTAGCCTTATTACTAATACCTTAATCCATTTTTCTGAGAAATAAAAAGGATATGACGGATAAAGAATGATCAGTTGAAAACACGAGAGAGTAGTATCTGAAATTAGGTAATCTTGAGGAGAAACGGCTAAAAGTTTATGATAGTAATAACTTTGGTTGAGATGCAATTGTTTCCTCCACATATATGAAGCAGTTAGTGTTTGAATTGCTCCTACTCTTTGATGAACACTACAATCTCTTCTAACCAATATTCGGGCAGTTAAATTCAATTTGCTCAGTAAAATGCATGTCGAAAGCATTTTATTGGCATATTTCATATAGTAGCGGAGATGATATAGTTGAAGATCATTGTACCATAACATGTTAGCATACATATAAGAAATATTAGCCAACTGTAGATAAAACCATAGATTGAAGTACATAAAACCTTTCACAACACTACTAAAGTATGGCTAGGCATCATCCTTAAGAAATAAGCACAACATCAGGTTCTATTAAGTTACAACAGAATCCGTGATGATGTTTTCCATCATCTAATCCCAATCAATTCCTTTAATGCCATTAAGCTGAAATCTTTGCACATATTGGAGGGTTGTAACCTGTGAGCAACAAGCCAGTTGTTCCTGGACGAAAGACTTTCTTACTAGCTCCGCGCTGATGTCCACCTGTGCCACAATTAAAGCATGTGTTCATTGTGACTCTTCTATAAAACCAACTTCATTTATTTCAAGATTTGATCTAGAATTCTGATTACACTAGTTTGATTATGACATATAAGGATAGAATTGTGCTCCCTCCGTCCAATTAATGTGACATTGTTTGAATGATTTAAGAAAGAAATACTTTTGAAACTTGTTGTCTGAAACAAGCCATAGAGAAACGTGTCGCTATAGATCATCATGAAGGGTAAAATAGGAAGTCAAGTTAAATTTTTACTAGACTAAATAGTAAAAAAATGTCATAAATCGGGACGGAGGGAGTGTTAAATGCTACAGTTTTGTACTGACCTTGAACTGGCATCAGTTGCAAGCCTGAATTGGTCTAGGACGTGCAAATCCTGCTGTGCTGCGCCTGAGTTGAGGTTCCCATTTAGATGTTGGAATGACTGTTTCGAAAGCTTCGACGAGCAATGCAACCTTTCTTTTGCGAGCTGGTGCAAGTTTGTCCACTGCTCGTCGGAGTGCAAAATCGAGCATCCAGTCCTCTGCGGTTTTCCTATCATCCATCATCTGATGCTTAAGATCAACTTTCTCTGGATCTGGATCTGCCTCCACTGGCAGGAAATTTGGTTGTCGCGGGTTGAATTCTCTCAATTCCTTTGTCTCCTTAGTGTCCTTGCGCCTTTCTATTCCTCTCAGGTTTCTGTTGCTCTCAGACAGTTCTTCACTCAAATCATATTTTGCTTGTGTCTTCTTATCTTTGATTTGGTTCACCTTTTCCGCGCTTGCGTCAGTTGTTGGATCCTCTTTGACATTATTGGCATTTTCAGTTTCATCTTCAGCTTGATGGATTGTATGGTCTTCATTAGTCTTGCTCTTGAGATCTGCTTGTACTACCAACTGTTTATCATTATTGCCATGGCCATTTTCATTTCCTTGTTCACAGCAATCTGTTTTTGTTTCCGTGTCTTCCATCTCGACCACAATGTTTTCATCAGAACTTTTTTCATTGTCCTTGCATGTTTCATCTTGCACTTCATTAAGATAGCAAAAATTGAGCTCTTGATAATCCATTGTTTCTGTCTCGCTGTCTGCTAGGCAGGAACCATGCTGATCATCTGGCTTCTCAGTTATTTCACCATCCAGAATGAAATCGACATCTAGATAGTTAAATGAAGTGTCTTGAGACACTTCAACATACTCATCAATGTCAAATTCTGTATGTGAACAAGAAGATTGGGAATCATCATAACCATAACTTGTTCCAGAGATGATACTTCCTTTCTCCAAGGACTCTTCCAGAGTGTTATCAGATAGAATTTCAGGATTAGATGATTTCTCCATGAACTCCTCGTTGAAAAATTCATCATCATCAACCAGAGTGATGGGATCCATATCATTTGAGATTGAACCTATTTCATCTTCGCTGTATGCATAGTACTTCTCTACATCCCAGTCCATATCAGAAGCTTCAGATTCTAGCTCTTCTGCTGTGTCCTCTATCTCTAACTCAGTATGCATACTCAAAGATTCAAAATCCGCTTCTTCTTGAACCATGGGTGGTATATAGATTTCTTCACTAGCACCTTCATTCGGATTCTCTGCAGGACAAATGTTGACTTCTGCTGAAATGGCTTCTCTCTTTTGATCAAGACCAGTGGCAGAAGAATCAGTGATGTTATAATCATCTACCGAGTTGGTTTTTGTGCCAACGGTATCATTCATCTCTTCCCTTTCTTTGCTATAAATTTCAACAAAAAACTCTCTTTCATCTTCATTTGTCAGAGGAGCGACCTTCTCTGTGGTACTCTCTATTTGTTTTGGTACATTCTCGTTCAAGCCTAATCCATGGGGATTAGCTCGACGGGAAGAGAGGCATCCCAACTTGAAATTCCTCTGAGTCTTTAACGTACGCCTTCTCGCTGACAAGAAATACTTTAATGGAGGCAAGGGAGGATGATGATGACCATTAAGAGAGCAATATGTGTAGGGGCAAACCTTGAAGACAGAAGTTCCATCTGATTCTGTTCCTCCAGGACTAAGTTCAAGGTATGAAGGAAACATGGTCTCTTTCAAAGTTGATGAACATGTAGCTCTCTCTACTTGGAAGTTGAGAAGAACTGGGGAACATGATTTCTTTGCTGAAACTCTTACTGGTTTAAAACTAGGAGTTCTAGCTAATAAACTTCTAGTTGGTTTATTAACAGAACTAGCTGAGCCGAACTTTGAGTTACTATTTGAATTCTTTCTGCTAGAACTTTGAGAATAAGTTTGAGGGCTCCTTGAACTAACCTGAGATTGCTCTTTCCTTGCAACAGAGCTGCTGGTGGACTTCATATAATTTGGAGTGGATGTTGACTGCTGCTGCTTCTTTGGTGTTGAAGAATTAGTAGTCGGTGGTGGCTTTCCCGGTTGAGGTACATATTTTCTGAATTTGGGTGAGTGACAGATTTCATATTCTGAGAGTTTGGTTTTGCCTGATTTCTTCATCATCTTTTTCTTGATATCATGGTTTTGTGATGTTGGCAAAGATGGTTTGTGGTTCATCATTTGCTTGTTGGCTTTAATATGATCAGTTTTGATACCAAGCTTGTTAGGAACCTTTCTTTGCACCATCTTAATTGGTTTGGAAAAAGAAAGATATATTCTTTTCAAAGGAAAACCGCAAGGATTTTGGATTTCAGGTGGGGTGTTTCTTCTTCTTGAGATGGAGACTTTCAGTTCATGAAGAAAGGCAGTTTTTGAAATCTCAACTACCAGAGATTCCAAAGGTTTATTTCCTTTGGTGGTTTGCAGCAGCCTAATGTTTATTTCTTGTCTTGTTTTTTCTGTGTGTGTGTTGGGGTCTCTTGCTTTTTGGTGTTACATGATTTGTCATGTGGGAAACTTTTTATTTTTAATAATAAGATTAAGATAAGAATTAGATGCTGATATGAACTAATGGGGAGGTCATGGGGCCCTGTGGCCATTTTATATTTAGGGAAAAGGGTCAAAAATGGCCCTATAAAAAAGAGCTAAAAATATCCTCCATTACAAATTTGAGTTAAAAATACCCTCCCGTCATTAAAGTTTTAAATATACCCCTATTTTAACAGAAATCCCCAAATCTCCTAAAATAACTCAATTTTATTTTTAAGCCCGCTCCATTTAAACTCGATCCAACTACATAAAAAATCCATATGCGATCAACTTGTTCCCGAGTCCTACATTTGGAGCCACTAGGCACAGGAGCGAGTAACCCATATGAGAATTTTATTTAGTTGGGTCGAGTTTAAATGGAGCAGGTTTAAAAATGAAATCGGGTTATTTTGGGGATTTCCGTTAAGACAAGGGTATATTTGAAAATTTTAATGACGGTAGGATATTTTTAACCCAAATTTATAATGGAGGAAATTTTTAACCCTATTCCCAAAGTAAAGGGGAATTTTTGACCCTTTTCCCTTCTTTTATACTCATTCTATTGTGCACTATTGTGATATACTGCGTGACAAAGAAAGGGAACTCAAAAGATATGGCACTGTCTCTGTTTTAATATCTGAAAGGTGGTTTGGTTCAGAATAAGGTTATCCCGAGTTTAGTTTTTATATAGGATAGTTAATCCTAAATTTTGGGTATATTTTATTCTGGTTTAGTTAATGCTCGTAATGAAGTACTGGACAAATTTAATCTCAAATTTTATACTAGGATAACTCTCTAATCCCCGTAACCAAACGGCCCTAGAAGGTATTATGTGAGGAGTCATTACAGATTTCCATTGTTATGTATTCTATGAAATGGCTGAAGTATCCTCAACTTTATATTTTAGGGATGGCAGTTTTCGCAGTAAAATAACTTGGCATTTTGGGATGATATTAAAGCTAAATTTTTTATAAGTTATATAAAAAATTGTCTATTTTTTGAAAAATGAAAATTTGATTGGAGATTAGGAGTACCAAGTTTAGTTAAAATCAACTTAGTTGGACAACAACAATGGCATAAATTAAGGGAGCATGATATATAGTTTAGCTGATGATGTAGATCTTTAATACGCCCAAGTCGTTTATTTTCAAGTATTAAACCTTATAAAAAATCATACTCCTATTTCTAATTGAAAAGCTACAACAGTAGTGGATCTTTTTTAAAATATTAGGGATTATGTTGATGGTGGATGAGTATAGTTCCTTTTTTCTTTATTTCTTTTTGTGCTTTATATAAAAGTAAAGTAAAGAAATGGGAATATGCAGAAGACAAATCTTGTATTCTAGGGTGATTTAGTTGACCATACAAAATCCATGGACTCCTTTAATTTATTTTACTTTTTTTCCAAAAGTAAAAAGTTAGTGGAGATAGCCACGCATTTTGGCACAAAAAGGAATTTGAGCAAATGGTCGGCTAAAAAGTTGAGATATTACTAGGACCCTACCCACCATGAGGAGGAGCGTCTTTGTAAACCTGATTTTTTCAGACGCTCCTCACCTCTTTTCTCTTTGCTTTCTCTTTAAGGAAGGAAAAGCAAAAGAAGTAGTGCTAAACTAGAAAATGAAGAATGTCTATAGTTTTCTTTAACAGGGGGCATGTTTGGTTTTTTTATGTTTGTGAAAATGGTCATATTTGCTTCTGTATTATTTGTGATAGTAATTTAACTTTTCGTTAGATTTTTGGTCTAATTGTATCATTGTCGTTAGGAATAAGTCCTTTGACCCCCAAAGAAACTACAATGTGAGGGTAATTTTAAACTATAAAAATCGAGACGTAAATTTGAACTTTTTTTTTTTCTGTTGTTGAAGAATTTGATATTGGGAGATTCACTCATTTTTATCATGGAGCTCTCTTAATTTGCAAAGTGGCAAATACTAAATGATATTCAACAACAAGGGTATGAATTGACCAAAAGTCAAATGACAATTTCGAATGGTATAAGGATAAATTTGGACTCTTTTTTATTTTATTTTATTTTGATCATGGAATTATTCTTTAATATTTAATTATGTGATTATACGTAATAGTTTTGGGCTTATTCACTTTCACTGAAATATATTTGCGCTCAAATCAAAGTGCTTTTACATATTATATTATAACTATTATAGGTAATGATGTAGTTTAATTAGTCTATCTAAACAAAAGAAGATGCAAGAAATTATGAGAACTAATCTGCAAGTAAAATCGGGCTCTATGAATCTAAAGGGATTCGGTAACAAAAATCTAAAGGGTCAGATAGATTCCACCGATCGACGACCCAATTACTTTAATAATTTAGTTAATTAATCTTATTCCGTACACTTCGGCACAAAATTGCCAATTTTCAAAAGAAATAAAAATGTAATGAGCGTCTCTTTTTCACAATTATTATTAGGTAAAAAAATTTACTCGCGCTTGGTGTTTACAATGAATACTAGATATTTGTCTATCATGAATACGTTATTGTCACTTAACATTCTTCATTTAATTTTTAAACGCTAAAATTAAATTGTTTGATTTGATATAAACATTGCATGCAAGTACATCACCTCTCGCGGAGGCAAATTGATGGTTAATATGGCTTACTCCGTCTTAAGTTAGGCGAAACCACCTGCTTCTAAGAATCAAATAAGTTAAGACAATAATCATTCTAACAGGGGCGGATCCACCCTATGCCCAGGGGTGTCATCCAACACCCCTTAGTCGAAACTTTTTTGTATATATATATATCGTCATAGATGTACCCAAATTATAAATGATACAACTTAAACAGTTGAGCCTCGTTGGTTCGTTGATTTGTGCTTCACTTGAGAAGTGGCCTTCCCGAGTTCGAGCCACAGTAAGGGCACCTAGCTTCATCTATTTTCACGTTTTTATATTTTAGTGGTACTAAAAAAAGTATATGTTGCCAACCGGATTCGAGCTTGCAGTTCCTTGTCAAGTTGGGAGATAATAAACTAGCCAGGCTAAGATTCAGAATAGGTAGAGTTGTCGAAATTAAAAACTTGAACGAACTGTGCATAACAATAAAGTCTAAAGCTAAATCCTAACATCGAAAATTAAGTCGTTCTCCAACCTTTATTTTTACATCAATTATTCATTTGTTTGTTTTTTTAAATGTCGAGACCACTTATAAAAAATTCTGCGTACGCCATTGCGTTCTAATACTATCGAAATTTTTAAAACTATTATCGGCTAATAGATTTACCGTTGAACTTCTTTTTATGTTTCAAATGCATTCTAGTCAACAAAAAGATTAACATATTATCTCAACGTTTTTAGTTTTGGAAAGAAAAAAACGACTTGCAAGTTTCAAACTTGATGCTACTGAATTACATTAAAAAAAAAAAAAAACACGACTTGCAAGCTTTGTTCAAACTAGTGTTGATGCCAACACCGCTCTACGAATTAAGTGGCCAATTACATCATTTAAATCAACTTTCATTATTTTAATTTAATTTGTAATTACGCGAGTTTACCATTAAAATGGCTATCATTTTTCGTTATATTGATAATGTTACTAACTCAATAATGTAAAGTGATTACTTCTTTTTTTGTCCCTAACTTTCTGGCACCATCCATGCATGAGAAATGTGGATATAAATCGAAGTCATTTCCTACAAGAAGTGCATGGTGCTATCATGTCTTGTCAAATGTATACATGTACCCTTGACAGGATTTTTGAGTTACCCTTCTTTATCCTTGCCTTTGTTCCAAGCCACTATAGCGATAGTCTTTTATCTCTTGTTTTTAAGATGGTGATGTTTGGTCAGTTTACACTTACTTCAATTATTTTGTCGGGTATCTATTACTTTTCATCAATAAAATTTAACTCAAGTGACAATAAGGTTCAAGTAAAATGTCGTGCGGATAATCGTAATTGATTTTTCTTCGAATGTATTTCATCATATAATTATTACACAAAATAACTATTCTTTGCTAATATTGGAGAAGTTTCACAATAACATATAAATTAGGTTTTCACCCGTTGATGTGAAGGTTAGGATCTAACTACACTAATTAGTGGTCAGGGGTGTACATGGATTAGGTTGGTTCGGATTTTTCAAATATCAAATCAAACCAATTGTGTCGGGTTTTTAATTTTATAAACCAAACCAATAAAATTAGGGTTTTTCAACTTCGGGTTTTTTCGGATTTTTTACCAGAAAAGTCTTCATACAAAATATATAACTTTTACTTCAAGTATTTATTTAATCCTAGTAAGATACAACTGTATAATTAAGGCGTTTTTTAGGAATATAATATAAAATGTGAGATGAGTGATGACATTTTATCAAAATATTCAACAACAAAGATAATAAAATCGATTAAAATAAATATCGCTATTTAATAAGCCATAAAGAAAATGATCATAATCTAAACGGAAAAGGGCCAAATGTACCCCTGTACTATGGGAAAAGGTTCAAATATACCCCTGCCGTTATACTATTGGTTCAAATATATTCTTGTATTATGAGAAAAGGTTCAAATATACCCCATCTCTCATAAGATTGTCCGAAGGATATCTAATCTACGCCAAGACTGCCATTTGATGACGGTTGATGTCACGTAAAGCCACCTCAATGCCCCTAACCCATTTTACCCCTCCATGCACCACTAAATTTACTTCCTGCTACTTATTTTAAGTTACTGATGGTCAGATTCATCATTCATGAGTAAGAAAAATTTACTACCGTCGATGCATTATAACAGAACTGTTGTCCTTAATACAATGGTGGGATTGGACAAGATGTTTTAGTAAGTGACTAATAATGCATGCTCGAGGCGAGACTATTCTGGAAAATGAAACACACTTTTCCTTCTCAGTTAAGAGGACATTAGATTAGTTCTCCTTTTACTGGAGTTTCTTTTCCTTTCAAGTTTATTTTTTTTCCGATCAAATTTGAAGAGACATGAAAACAGAATCGGGTCGACAAACACGTGAGGATTCAGCAATCAAGGAGAAATGCTAGTGCAGCTTAAATTTCTTTACTTTACCTTGACCTTAACACTACTGCAAGCGAATTGTATTACAACATCCACATTAGAAATAATGAAAACCCTCCACCTGAAACTGAGTAATATGAGTTAGTGAATTTGGTGGCAAGATTCACCTCATCAAACGTCACGGGAGATTAAATATTCAATTACAATCTTAACGGATGAACCTTTTTCGGGGCATAAACCAATAAGATAACGAGATATTTGGGTATATTTGAACCTTTTCCCATAGTACATGGGTATATTTGACCCTTTTCCGTAATCTAAAAATACTAAGTCATGCTAAAATAAGTACAGTTAATAAGTATTAATTACATGACAAAGAAAAAAATAAAATTAAGTTATGTATTTTCACTCTCTAAACCACTTAATGCAAAATTAAAGAATAGATATCCAATATTATTGTCATTCCTAGTATTAGAATTGAATTTCTTTTGTTAGCATTAGTATTGAGTTGGTTTTGATTTTAGACTTTATTTATGTTACTAACATTCATGGGATATAAAGATTATTGACATTCAAAATTTTAGTCCAAATTTAAAATAATATGATAAAAGACAAAGAAAACTATGAAAAAATTTAAGACATATTTATAAATTACATTACAAATAATTATTTTTATGTATAAAGTATTTTTCAAAATTGAATACCTATAATGTTGGGTTGATTTAATTCGGTTTGACCTTTTTTAGCTAAAACCAAACCAAACCAATTATTGTCGGTTTTTTTTTGTCACGACCCAGCCCCGTGGGCCGTGACTGGTGCCCTACTTAGGCACCCAAACAAACTTATGAACCAAATTGTCATATTAGGGCATATCCAGATTCAACGGAGATATTAATCGTACCGATAACCGATAGCGAACATCACACAAATCTTAAACGAATGCTACGTCCAATGTCGGTCGCCCGTGCAAAGTCATCATATCAAAATCAAAACCGGCGGAATGCACATCGCCCGTACATACACATACAACGTACATGTGGGCCATATAGGCCATAAGTAACATGCGGGGCCGCTTAAGACGCAAATCGAATCATATACGAACAAACCGGACCCATGACCCACAAATATGACTACGGTTCTGCTGCTGACAAAAAATAGACATACGAACATATGACGGGACGGGGGCCCACCGCCGTGCCCAAACGATCACAAATGTAATATACATAGCAAAACATATATACCAAATTGGAGCTCCGGATCGGGGAGCACTCCAAAGTAAGGGAATGGTAGCCTAAGCGGAGGATCGCCCAACCGAGCGTACGTACTGGCGGCACGAAACGCGACCCCGAAGAATCGGGGGTCGGTACGAAAGAAGTACCGAGTATGTAAAAGGAGGTACGAGAATCCAAATCATGGCCGGAGTCGAAGATACGTAAACAAATACGGAAATAACGGATCAAACGTGCGGAATGCAAATGTACAAAATGCAAATAAAAATCATGCATAAGCTCGGGAACGTGGTCACCCCCGACGCCGGTGCCACAACACATCATACTCCGTGTTTTCAAATCTCCGTACATCTCCGAACACATCATAACATCACACACATCAAATCATCGAATATATCAAATGCCATATCACATGATAACACCATAAACGGAATCGGCCCTATGGCGAGGTCCGGAACCGTAACACATCATACCGCCGAATGTGTCACAATGCGCACGATCACAAAACCGGCCCGGCACCGGCGAACGAAGTCGCAATCATTGGCACGAGCGCAGTAGTGCGTAAACCATATGCAAATTTAAAAAGTAAATTCCAGGACTCGACACATAATTTCATATACGAACACTTAGGATCGAAGGCTCAAAATGAGTATCGAGTTAGTCGAATTAATATACAAAATTTACAGACTTTTAAATTATCAATTTTTCAAAAACACATCGTGGTCATTCTTCGGGAATTTAGTATCATTCATAATAATGAACGTTCAAATATCATTATAGGACATTTCAAACGAACCTTAGAGTCATAGGCAAACGTTTCCTTCTCATATCATACGAAAATGAAACAAACAAATCAAATAAGGGAATTCTCGGGACTTGCGGCCCACCTCAAGATCAAATCGAGGCGGCGGACATAAATTACAAACATTAGGATCCATAAGGTTACCTATAAATGTTTCGGAGCGATTCGGATTCATTTGCGAAAGTTACGAAGGTTTAAGCATTCTTTCAACCAATTGTAAGAATTATAGTTCAATTGCGCTCGAATGAATAGTATGCAAAATCGAACTCGAATTTCCAAGAGCAAGAATTATCCCCGAGGTTCCAATCTTAACCTAGTATGACTAGGACATGCCAAAAGAAGAAAAGGTAGGCTTTACATACCTTTAATTACGTCTTATGCTCGCTTTAATTCAATCCCGTTTCGCAAAATCTACAAATGGTCATTGTTACCAAATGTGAGTTTCAATTCATGAGACTTTAACTTTCAATCTTGGTTTAATACTTGTCTACCAAAATTTTGGCCCAAAATATCAACAACTCAACACAACAATACCAAGAATAGCACCCCCGAAAACAGACATAGCTATAAGATAAATAATCTTCTTTTCTACATACAACAACCCATTCAACACCATATCCAACTAACATCATTATTCATATTCACTTGCTAATCAAGCTATTCAAACATATTTCAATGACTTTCCGAACAATATTCACGAATTCAAGTATTTCCACCAATTTCATATTCTATCCAAAACCTCTAATCTTCAACATGCATATTCATAACATTTTTCCATCTTCCAATTTCATAACTCATAATCATAATTCACATCTAAGATCTTACTTTCATCATTATATAAAGACTATATAAAAATCACATAAATTTCTCATAACAACATACAACCAACTTCAACACCAACTTGACTCATTAAATCTTTCTTTTCATCACAAACATCGCAACAACACAACTAAATAAAATTTAATTCATCTCTCCTCCACACTACATGGCACACGGCCAAACATACCCTTCATACACACACACGCCATGCACACACACACCACACTTTCATAATTCTCATCTAATTCTAATCATTATAACATATAAACTTATTCCATAACTTAAAACATAAAATTCATACCTTTCCTTCAAATTTCAACTTGCCGCAAACGTAGTTCTTTCCCCAAACTAATTGTACCACGTCGAAGAGCGTCTTGAACTTAGTAAGAATTCACGAAGAACAAGATTTTGAATCAAAGACTAAGGCTCCAAGAATTTTTTTTTTTTTCTCTTTCCCTTTTTTCTCTTGGCCGAATGGCCTTTCTTTTTTTTCTTGATTTTTCCTTTGTTTTCTTGAAGTTTCTAAGGATAATAATCCTTATATAATGATCACCACATGTTAGTCACATGACAATTTCCATGGGTTTGGGCCAAAGATATGGCCGGCCACCCACATCTCTTGGGCCTCAATTTTTTTTTTTTTTTTTTGAGCCCAATTACTTATGAATCATATTTTGCAAATTCCCGAAACAAATTTCCAAGATTCCAATTTTGCCCTTGGCCTTCCTCCGTATTTCCACACCACTATTTTTCATGAACAACACACACATATCTTAATCCCAATCAACATATGACCTTATTCTTTACAAATCGAAATTGTTTCGCATTTTCCGAATATGCTAAAATGCCGGATATAACATCCTCCCCCCCTTTAGAACATTCGTCCTCGAATGTTAAACTAGCC
The DNA here is from genome assembly GCF_029784015.1 of Lycium ferocissimum. Taxonomy (NCBI): domain Eukaryota; kingdom Viridiplantae; phylum Streptophyta; class Magnoliopsida; order Solanales; family Solanaceae; genus Lycium; species Lycium ferocissimum. The sequence goes on from NC_081348.1 coordinate 8,568,083, forward strand.
TTATAGGTCTCACAAACGTTTCCGGGGAGGTCCTTTTACTAACTACATACTCGTATCTGATCTGAACACTCGTAAGGGCATGCGTTTTCCAACTCCTTTTTATCCTCTTCCAACGTTACCATATTCGGGTTGCTCGGAATCCTTATTAGTTTTGCGGCTCGTACAATCTCAAATAAGATATATGGCGAACAGAATCTTCATCAGGACCAGAAGATCAAAAGCACAGAAGTATAGCATACGTTATATCAAGCAAATTCGTGATCAGAGGCAGACGCACAGGAGCATATCGGGCAAACCCATAATCAGAGTCAGATATACTGAACTATATCGGATAGATCCGTAGTCAGAGTCAGACGTATGAAAATATGCCAAACAAAACAGATCCGTGATCAGAGTCAGACGTACAGAGAAATATCGGACAGATTTGTAATCAGAGTCGGACGTACAGAGACGTATCAGACAGAAACGTAATCGGATTCAGAAGTACAGAGGTATAATAGACGGAGTCTTATCAAAATCAAAGGCGCAGAAGTATAACAAACAGAAGTTTGATTAAAATCAGACCACTTCCACTAATGCTTCAGTGATTTATAAAAACTTCTCCTGCCGACGTTTCGTTTAGCCTACCTCAACATATCATCTCACCTTACCTTACATCTTACCCCAATTCATTTATAATACCACAAATGTGCATCTTTCATTTACCACTTTAGCACACTTCCCAGGGGGGGGTCACCCATCCCAGAATTGCTCTGGCCCCAGCACGCTTAACCTCGAAACTTTAAGGCATTTTTGTGTCTTGATGCTGGGATAGTCACGTCCACTCCCCTACGCAACCTTTGTCGCATAATTCTAGGACAAATCGGGGTCCTAACAAATTTTTCGGAAAGTTTTCATAGCGGGTCCCACTTCAATCTAAAGGGGTCGTTTGTCCCCTGTCATATGGTCTACCATCTTAGCCATCCAAATTCCCTATTCGACTTACCTGTATATATGGCTATCTCGAAATGACTCTCGATTCGGACTTTTACCTTACTTTTACCAACACGCGAGAGAAGAAGATCACGTAATATAATGAAATATAAGTCTATCAATACACATATTCATCAAGAAAAGATTAATAATATACACAGGTCCACGTTCGGTGGTGCCTGCGGGTCTGCCGACTAGTCAAAGCATATATGCGGTTCGAAGGACCGCTAAGATCGAACCCCCGCCACGGCCTGCGCGGCCGGCCGGTGTCGGCGTACTTCGCCCCGCGGGCGCGTGGGCCCGAAGGAGTAGATGACGAACCGGCATCGATCCCGTCGAGTTTGCCGCACCACGAACCGCCCGCCCACGGACAATCTCGCATAATATGGCCACGGCGGCCGCAAGAAAAACGAGGCTCCTGTAGCTCGGTAGCACTCCCACAGGGCGCGATCTCCCACAATATGAACACCTAGGCATAGGTGGCCTGAGTCGGCGGGACCTCTACTCGCCTGAGGACCTGAGGCTCTGGAACTCTTGTTTGCCCCGGTCGGTCCTGCGCCATCAAATCGCCTACTAGCGGAGCGCTGTATCCGGCCTAACGGAGGAGGATATCATAGGGCGAATGCGGGAGGTCGCCGCCTCGGGACTCCAAAATACCCCGATGCGGCCTCTTGGGCCGCCTCTCGTCATAATCCCTCTTGGGCTGCTCTTCCCTATGCCGGTCTTCCATACCACCCGTGCATAGGGCTGTCGGGCGATGTCCGTATCCGTCTACACGCCATTGCCATGCAACTATCAACCAAGTAGCGATCTAATCCCATCACGTACCGGTGCATCCGGTCGGTCATATCTGCTACTAGGGCAGGTGCATATCGGGCCAGGGAATCAAATTCCAAATTATATTCACGAACACTCCGACCCCTCGCTTTATCTGCAAAAATCTATCAACTCTTGCCCTCCGCAGCTCGGGGCAAAAAGTGGCGGGGAAAAGCGGCCCATGAACTCGTCCCAAGTAGGGGGGGAGCATTCTCACCCCGGACAGCCCCGGACTCGTACCAATTAAGGGCAATATCTCGCAACCTGTGCGAGGCTAGCTCATCAGACTCGGTCTCTAAAGCCCTGACCAATCTCAACGAGCGCTGCATATGCCGAATGAAATCATGGGGGTCCTCGTCGGGCTTAGACCCAAAAAACTCGGGGGGGCCACATGTCAAGAAATCACGAACTCTCGAGCTATCACGCTGTCATCATCACCATCGCCTCTCGCTCGCGTCCGCGGCTTGTCCCGCCACTATCGTCGTCGACGGTGCCGGCCTCCTCAACGTCCCTGTCCTCGCCCGGCCGGGGGGAGGCGGGGCCTACGGAGCTAATGGTGGGCTTATCCGGCCCCTCCGATAGTGGTATAGTAGAACCCTGCGGCGGGGCACAACATCGGGCATGGTCCGAGGTGCGGGCCCTAGTAACCCTCGGGCCCGGCTAGTCTCTCTCTGTCGTGGCTTGCCTTGCCCTTACCGGGCGGCCGTTGCCTTCTTTGGAGGCATCGAAAAAAAAAAAATATAACAATCGATCGAGAAAAGAGTCATCCTAATAGCACGGCTACTATCGCACGATCTAAGATCCAAAGAAAAGGTAACATCCTAGATGTCCGTAGCCTCACGTTTTATAGATGTGGTGCACAACACACCGATAAACAAGACTGCTACGAGACACGGCACTCGTAGACATTCCGAGGACAAACCGCTCTGATACCACTTTTGTCACGACCCAGCCCCGTGGGCCGTGACGGTGCCCTACTTAGGCACCCAAACAAACTTACGAACCAAATTGTCATATTAGGACATATCCAGATTCAACAGACACTATTCGTACCGATAACAGATAGCAGACATCACACCAATACTGAAACGAATGCTACTGCCAAGCGGTCGCCGTGCAAACTCATCATATCAAAATCAAAGCTGGCGGAATGCACATCGCCCAGACATACGCATACATACAAACATGTGGGCCATATAGGCCATAGTAACATGCGGGGCCGCTTAAGGGCGCAAAACAGACTCACATACGAACAAACCGGACCCATGACCCACAAATATGACTACGTCTCTACAAACAAACAACATACGAACATATGACGGGACGGGGCCCGCCGTGCCCAAACGAAATCACAAATGTACAGAATATACATAGCAAAACATATATACCAAATGTGGGCTCCGATCGAGGGGAGCACTCCAAAATAGAGAATGGTAGCCTAAGCCGGAGGATCACCGAACCGAGCGTCTGCCTGGGCATGAAACGCGACCCGAAGAAAGGGGGTCGGTACGAAAGAAGTGCCGAGTATGTAAAGCGGAGGTACGAGAATCCAAATCATGGCCGGAGTCGAAGATACAAACAAATACATAAATAACGAGATCAAACCGCGCGAATGCAAATGTACAAATGTAAATAAAAGTCATGCATAAGGCTCGAACGTGGTCACCCCCGACGCCGGTGCCACAACACATCATACTCCGAGTTTTCAAATCTCCGTACATCTCCGAACACATCATAACATCACACACATCAAATCATCGAATATATCAAATGCCATATCACATCATAACACCATAAACGGTAACGGCCCTATGGCGAGGTCTCGAAAACGTAACACATCATACTACCGAATGTGTCACAATGCGCACGATCACAAAACCGGCCGGCGCCGGCGAACGGAAGTCATAATCATTGGCACGAGCGAGTAGTGCGGGAAACCATATGCATATTAAAAGTAAACTCCAAGACTCGACACATAATTTCATATACATTACATTAGTATCGGAAGGCTCAAAATGAGTATCGAGTTAATCGGAATTAATATATCAAAAGTTACGGACTTTTAGTTATCAATTTTTCGAAAAACACATCGTAGGTCATTTTCGGAAAAACTTAGTGTCATTCATAGTAATGAACGTTCAAACGACATTATAGGACATTTCAAACGGACTTCGAGTCATAGGAAAACGTTTCCTTTTCATATCATACGAAAATGAAACAAACAAATCAAATAAGGGAAGTCTCGGGACTTGGGCCCACCTCGGATCAAATCGAGGCGGCGGACATAAATTACAAACATTAGGCTCCCTAAGGTCATCTATAAGAGTTTCGGAGCGATTCAAATACATTTGCGAAAGTTACGAAGGTTTAAACATTCTTTAACCAAATGTAAGAATTATGATTCAATTGCGCTGAATGAATAGTATGCAAAATCGAACTCGGATTTCCAAGAGCAGAGAATTATCCCCGAGGTTCCGTTCTTAACCTAGTAGGTCTAGGACATGCCAAAAGAAGGAAAGATAGGCTTTACATACCTTAATTATGTTTACGCTCGTCTTTATCTCAATCCCGTTTCGTCAAAAATCTACAAATGGTCACATTTACCAAATGTGAGTTTCAAGCTTTTATGAATCCAACTTAAATCCATACTTGTCTACCGAAATCTTTCCCCTTAAATTCCACATCCCCGAGAATGTCTCGGCCCAAAATATCAACAACCACAACACAACAATACCAAGAATATCAATAATCGTCACAAAACACGACTATAAGATAAATAATCTTCTTTTCTACATAAGGCAACAAATTCCATTCAACCTCACAATATCCAACTAATATCATTATTCATATTCACTTGTTAACTAAAGGTTATTCAAACATATTTCAATGACTTTCCGAACAATATTCACGAATTCAAGTATTTCCACCAATTCCATATTCTATCCAAAACCTCTAATCTTCAACATGCATATTCATAACATTTTTCCATCTTCCAATTTCATAACTCATAATCATAATTCACATCTAAGATCTTACTTTCATCATTATATAAAGACTATATAAAAATCACATAAATTTCTCATAACAACATACAACCAACTTCAACACCAACTTGACTCATTAAATCTTTCTTTTCATCACAAACATCGCAACAACACAACTAAATAAAATTTAATTCATCTCTCCTCCACACTACATGGCACACGGCCAAACATACCCTTCATACACACACACGCCATGCACACACACACCACACTTTCATAATTCTCATCTAATTCTAATCATTATAACATATAAACTTATTCCATAACTTAAAACATAAAATTCATACCTTTCCTTCAAATTTCAACTTGCCGCAAACGTAGTTCTTTCGCCAAACTAATTGTACCACGTCGAAGAGCGTCTTGAACTTAGTAAGAATTCACGAAGAACAAGATTTTGAATCAAAGACTGAAGGCTCCAAGAAATTTTTTTTCTTTTTCTTTCCCTTTTTTTTCTCTATGGCCGAATGGCCTTTCTTTTTTTTTCTCTTTTTTTCTCTCAATTTGTTTTCTTGAAGTTTCTACATAATAATCCTTATATAATGATCACCACATGTTAGTCACATGACAATTTCCATGGGTTTGGGCCAAAGATATGGCCGGCCACCCCTAGACATTTGGGCCTCAATTTTTTTTTTTTTTTTTTAGCCCAATTACTTATGAATCATATTTTGCAAATTCCCGAAACAAATTTCCAAGATTCCAATTTTGCCCTTGGCCTTCCTCCGTATTTCCACACCACTATTTTTCATGAACAACACACACATATCTTAATCCCAATCAACATATGACCTTATTCTTTACAAATCGAAATTGTTTCGCATTTTCCGAATATGCTAAAATGCCGGATATAACATTTTTGCCAACACCAAACCAAACCACTAATCGGGTTTTGTTCTCGATTTATCGATTTGGTGCGGTTTATCAATTTTCTTTGTACACCCCTACTAGTGGCGGAGTTCCAACACTACCTAGCTATTCCAACATGTACTTCCATCTTATGTCAAACTTACCTACTATATTACTGCCTTGAATACTGGGGGACTTTTTAATGGTGATGACGAAACCAACTTGTGCGCCCCACGACTGTTTCTTGAATAGTTGTTACGGCGTTTGCCCGCCACCAAGGCTTAATTAAGCAGGTAGAGAAAATCACGTGTCTATATATATATAATTTCTGCAATAATTTGAACATTGGTCATTAAAATCTGCACCCACATCATTGACCACTAAGACACCCTTGGGTGAAAAATAAGCATGAAACAGTACTTCATACTTGATAGGAGCTAACACTGTTTTTCACTGCGTTAAATAGCATAAATTGTGTTTTATGCATATATGTAATTAAAATAAAGCGTCACATTATTATCATAATTATTCATGCATATACGCTGTTCTTGGAGAAGATTCTACCACACTCAAATATCCAGAGGAACTCATCACTTTATTACGTACCATATATACTAGGGAGAAACATGCATTTCAGTTCCAGAGTTATTTGTTGTCCGAGTTTCAAGATATTACTAACTATAAAACTTATACACCCTTTCTTACAGCAATTAATAGCACAATAAAAATGGGGAAAAGAAGAAATATAATGTAAGGGACAGCTTGTCGGATTGCACCTTCACCAGATTCATCCTCTTTTAGGGAATAGTTTACTTTATCCCTAATAAAGGCGTTGAAATAATTTTGATAGTCAGTATTCAAAGAGAATGTTGAGCCAGTAACCTTCATCATTTCCATGGCCTGCCATCGACCAAGACAAACAGTTTGAATATTCAGTAGCAACATCTTCCTAACTAAATAATTAACTTCAAATTTATGAAATTGCAGCTAAGAAAAGATCCAACCAAAAGCTACTGAGAGCTTCATCTAGAACCCGGGGGTGGAGGTTCCAATTGAATCCCCTTTGTCGGAAAATTTTACTGTGAACCAACTTTTTCTTTGTTATTTATAAACCGTAGAATTCCCTAGACGCAAGGTAAGATTCTAGTGTAACGTGGTAAAGGCGGTTCAGAAATCAGAAGTTACTTTAGATCACACTCTAGGTCACAGGTTCAAATCTAAACTGTTATCTAACATTTTCCCGGATCCCCTCATATAAATTTTTTTCTCCGCCAATTTTCAAAAGAAAAAGCAAGTGCAATATCCAAGAGCAACAGAGAATCAAAGCCCTAAAAGATACCTAAACTTTTAATTGGCTGTTGGAAATCAGTGTATTGTAAACTTCAACCTTCCAAGCTGTCTTTACCCTCTAGTTTGATGCACAACTTGAGCTCCCTGAATAGCTAATGATTACCTGAAAGCTGAACATAAATTGTCTTGCTTTCTTGCTAACTCGAGGATTAGGGTGAGACTGAAGCTTCTCGTACATTGAACGAGCTTCACTAGACCTGTCAATTATTGTGTGGAAATGCATGGTCAGTCTCAGAAACAGGAAGAAGGTCCATGCAGGTGCAAGTTCACAGTTAAATCTTTTAAGACAAGCTTCACCGCATAAGTTGTCATAGAAGACAGTTGAGAGCATCTGCATACGGTTTCAGTTTGGGTATTGGGGAACAACTTTATGTGTTTTGAGTTGGTTTGACAGTATCAGATTAGGAAACAGTTTGTTTGATTTGGTTGATTCCCAAATCTACTTACAATTCTGTCAAAACTTTCGAAAAAATATAACTGTAATGATACGAAGAGCTCCAGTGAGCTCATTAAGAGAGAAATTAGAGAAAGAAGGGAAGAAGAGAGGGAGATAGGGAGAAAGAGAGAAGAGATAGAGAGAAAAAAAAGATTTTTTCCATTCAACCTATCTCATAGCTATGATTTACAGAGGGTTTAATATGTTAACACATTCTAGAACTTTCAGAGGACTTAAATGAAAACTAGTCCAAATTAGGGACTAAACTGTAAAAATAACAATTCCTAACTTCTCAACAGAATTGTGCTACTTCTTTTGCTTGTTGCACCTCATTTCATGACAATCCATCCCCCTTAAAACAACCTTGTCCTCAAGATTGAAAATGTGAAGTTCGAACTGGATAAGGCCAATGGCACTTTGCTGCAATGTTCCAGCAATCCTTCTTGACAATTATGGAAAGCTCCATAGCTTAGAAACCTCAAAAGTCTATGCAGGAGTGCTGCAACTTTCCTTGAGGAGGAACCATTTTCCTTATAAAATGCTTCAGGTCTTTGTTTAGTAATTGGCTCTATAACTAATTTTAGCACATGCAGTTTCACCTCCAGTAAGCAAGCTTGAATTGCACTTCTAGTGAAATTAACCAGAGCAAGGACTTCACTATCATTCGGACTACAGGAAAGCGATAATACTTTAGCAACTTGGTCACATGGATAGCCCTTGTTGGCTTCAATACTGCACCAAAGCAATTAGGAGTAAGATTCTTGGTCACAGTAGTAATACTCATTTCAACAATATTGGCATTAGAAATTTCTGCTTTGACAGTGGCCTCTAGCATTTTGAATGACTCCCTATTCTTCCTTCCTTTTGATTTTGAACATTCAAGTGGCAGGTATGCGATGCCAATCATACCCAAGAGCTCCTCTAACAGTGAAGATGGTGTCGCTCCAATAATTTCCTTTAGCACAATTGAGCATGTGTCCAGGAGTAATCCTATGTTTCCTGTTGGACTTTGATCAATAGTAAAGCCCCCATAAGCAAACCAAGAGCTGCCACCAGGATAAAATTCATCGGTAATTTCCTCTTCTAATTCATAGGCAATGGTTGCCACTTTGACATATTGATGTTCGTTCAGAGAAAATAGTTGCACTCCACTTGTCATAGAGGATTCACTTATTGAGTGTCATCCAGGTGCTTCCCAATGATTTCTCAAAGTGCCTCACAAGAAAATTAAATTGGTAACTGGCAGAGAATTCTCGGGCAACCAAACCACATTTCTGTAAGAGGAGCTTCCCGCTGAACATTTCAGCTCCCATATCAGAGAAATAATACCAACCCATAAGCATGTCAGAATCTAACAGTTCAAAAGCATACCCAGCATAAGGAAACTCTTCATTTTCAGTCCTTATTTCAAATTCCACTGAAGCTTTATTCAGATCACTAACTATACAATACCCTTCAACTAAAGATGTCCATCTTGTCGACTTTGTGGTAGTGCTCAATGATTTTATATAATTCATATAGTCATTTGATTCCTTATCCTCCCTACCACTACTTGCATGAAAAGCAATTGTCCTTTGCTGATTATGACAAGATGTGAAACCATCATCCTCCACTGCTTTCAAAATCTTGTCACATTTGCTAAACTTATCAGTACGGACCAAAGACTTGGGTATGGTATTGTGGGTAGCCCTAGCCAATGAATTGTCACTTCCTGTGAAGACCCTCAAAACTTTAGAGAACAAGTCCTCATTATCCAACAACCAAAATACCTTCAATGCACTAAAATAAGAGCTTATATGCAAACCAGAATTTTCGACAAAAGGACTGACTTCTGAAAAAGAGTGATGGAGAAATACCAAGATAAACGATGGCGAGGCAGAAAAATAAAGAGATAGAGAAATATAGGCAGAGTAGAAGGGAGAACTGGAAATAATAACAATAGAATGAGACTCCATAAAGGAATGAGATAGGGAAGGTCCAGTAACGCACATAAATGAAAGTAAATGAGCTGGACATAAGAGATAGAGAGTGATAGAGTGAAAGACTAAGATTTTCAGGTAATGATATACTCTGCAACATATTAGAATAACTACAACCATAGAAAGCATAACCAACAATTACATTCCATCTTACTGTGATCCTCTGTGGCCCCTCCTTGAGAAATGAGAACAAACTGAACATCCCCTACTTTACCAGACTAACTGCATTTTTCAATCACAACATTGCAGACCGAAACATCTCAGGATAACTCACTGACCTTTATTCTCTGTCCATTGGCAAACAAATCGCAAATATTTAAACTAAAATAACTTTTGGCCCACGCAACTCTATTAACATCATTCATTATGCTTTGCTTCTTCAGTTCTTCAAAGAATCCTCTCAGATTTGGATAGTGAATCCAAAACCTTACGACATCAGTAATGAAGTCCTTAACCACACAATCCTTGCAGTAATCACTCACCAGTAACAAAGTTACTTGCCCTGTGTCTAGAAAATTACTGTCCATGTTCACCGGTAGTATTGCCCTGTCCACTAGCAAATTACCTTCATACATACCGAAGTCATGTTGGAAGACCCAAATGTATCGAATAAAACCAGTCATTTCTTCAAAGATTTCTCGCAGACTTGGACCCTTAGATACATCTTCTTTTCGACTAGCCACACTTGTCATGAACCAACTTGTCACATTGTTCTTGAAGCTCATGCGAGTAATTACATCAGGTCCTTCAGTTTCGTTCAACTCCTTCTGCATGGTGTGACTAATAACACTAGAGAATCTTCTTCTTAGCTCAAATAGCCAGAGTTCAACTAACACAGAACTCTCACAATTGAATTCATTTTGAGCTTCCGTAAGAACACCATCAATCAATGTCATTATAGTAGCAGAAAATCCAACTTTAGCTCCGTAACATTTATGAAGCACCTGGTCTTTGTTGCAATTAGAAAATGCAAGGGATGTTATTTGTAACTCCGAAATTTCAGAACCTAGCAGTAGGGTGGATACTGGTAAATTACTTTCATCCTTACGAGGACATTTATCGACCACCTGGCCTCCACTGTTCTCTGAAGTTTTAGCATCTTCAACTTCGATTTCGATTGGTGCTTCTCCATCAAACAGTGATTCCTTTTCATTTGGCATTTTAGCATTGTCCTTGTCATAAATTTTGTCGAACACCTGATCCACAATATGAAGAGCAGCATTTGCACCTTGAATCTCCATTTCTCTTTGGTCCTCTCTGTCTCCAGATTTGACCGTTGCTAAAAGTGGCTGGCTTGGTTCTTCTAACTCGTCAATGTTGGTATAATCAACGTCATTTGAAGCATGTCCTTCGTTCAGAACTTTTCCTTCAAAGAAGAACTCTTCATTTCTTTGAAGACTTTTATCAAACACTTGGTCCTCTACTGAGTTTCCTTTATTCTTTTCTTTAATTCCAACCAGTTCGCATTCATTAGAATCAACATCTTCTTCACTATCATCCCATTACAAATTAGTCACATTGATTCCATACATTAGAAGAATTTGGCCAAGCATTTCATATTCGTTGGCGAACTTCTCGTTAGCTTCTACAACATCATTTTCTAATGGTGTTCCATCATCAAAATTAGGGCAAATAGGTCTCAACGAATCCAACAAGGAGGGAACATTGTGTTCGCTGGTGTAATTAATAGTGATAGCATATGGTGTCAGCAATTTCAGCACCATGACCCTCTGAAAATGGTTCTTCTTTATCTAGTTTGTCCGCTCCTTTAGATTTAGGAAAATGATCTTCAACAACATTAGTGTCGTTGCTCGTTTGCTGCTTCTCTTTGGATTCTGTCGGTGCTAGCATCTGGTCCAGTCTGCAATGTTGTTCTCGCAGCAATCTGAGGGCCTCAAGGAGAAAGTCTGTTGTAGATGGAGTTCGGATAGAACCGTCACTAAACTCAACACAACTAAGAATGCCATTCGAATAGTGATAGGCAAACGGATATGGCTCATTATTTCTAAACGCGGAATCAGTCATTGCAGCAGAATGTAAGCCGAGAATCGTCGGCTCTGATACCATTTGTAATGATACGAAGAGCTCCGGTGAGCTCATTAAGAGAGAAATTAGAGAAAGAAGGGAACAAGAGAGGGAGATAGGGAGAAAGAAAGAAAAGATAGAGAGAGAAAAAAGATATTTTTCATTCAACATATCTCATAGCTATGATTTACAGAGGGTTTAATATGTTAAAACATGCTAGAACTTTCAGAGGACTTAAATGAAAACTAGTCTAAATTAGGGACTAAACTGTAAAAATAACAATTCCTAACTTCTCAACAGAATTGTGCTACTTCTTTTGCTTGTTGCACCTCATTTCATGACAATAACCCAAAAAGAAAAACCAAAATACTTCAAGTTCACAGTTAAATCTTTTAAGACAAGCTTCACCGCATAAGTTGTCATAGAAGACAGTTGAGAGCATCTGCATACGGTTTCAGTTTGGGTACTTGGGAACAACTTTACGTGTTTGAATTTGGTTTGACGGTATCAGATAAGGAAACAGTTTGTTTGATTTGGTTGATTCTCAAATCTACTTATAATTCTGTCAACATTTTCGAAAAAATATCACCCAAAAAGAAAAACCAAAATACTGTGGACACTTTGGTTTGGTTAAACATAAGAACAAAAACCAACTAAACATATTTATTTGCTACCAAAATTATTTTCAATTGGATAAAAAGTAAAAACGAAAAACAAATTCACTGAACAAATGAGAAAAAAGGAGGGGATGAGGGGGAGCGTCATGGGGTCCAAACAGCGGTAAGCAAAAAATATTCTACTTGAAAACATATTAACTAAATAATAGAAATGAGAGAGAGAGCGGTGGGAGGTGGGGCATGGGGGGTGGGGGAGCATTAAACTTTCCAAGTATTGTTGGCTTTGGGCAGGAAAAGAGAGTTTCTCTTGGGTGGGATGGAGGGGGGGGGGAGCATTAACCTTTTCAAATATCTTATGCTGGCCTCTCTTTTTTTGTCAATTAGTTTAACACGATGCTCAGTGAAACTCTCTCTTTTCCTTTTTAATATCTCTTGGGTGGGCTGGAAGTTTTAAGCATAAATGCTTCAACTACTCTTATTAGTGCAAAGGGCAGGCATTTCATAGGAACTTGCTTAAACACTATGATCATTAGAGAATTACAGATGACGTACCTACGAAGCGAGTCTTGACAAATAGACCACTGCAGTGCAGCTAATCCATGAAGTTCAGTCTGCACAAACATTATGTCACAGATTTCAATCACATGTACTGGAGAACAGAAGTGCCAATTGCCTTCAGGTTTGCATTATATTACTTTTCACTTCTGTTAAGAACATGATAACACCAAGTTAAGAAGTATAAAAGTAAGACCAATGTAATCTAGTGTCTCATGAAACAGGGCATTCATTCTGTAAGAAAGCAAATCTTACGTTTTCACATCATTCAAAAGAGAAGCAAAAAAGTATACAAGTTACAACTTTAGTCCTTGTTCACATCAATTGTTTTAGGTAATAATGCTAACATATGCAATCCTTATCCCAAAAGATATTTGGGAGTGAAATTGGGTCTTTTCCTTTTTTTTTTTTTTTTTTTTCCATTTTTTTTTTTTTTTTTGGGTGGATGGATGAGGGTCGTTTGCAAGAGAGTGCTGAGGGAGTTGGCACCTTCGGATAAAATACATCCAAACGATCCTTTTTCTAGTTTAAGATGTGAAAAGGAAAGAAAATGATACATGCATCAATTTTGCAAGCTTTTAAATGTTGAAGAATACCCAACTAGTACAAGAAATCACCTGAAATGGCAACTTATTCATAATTTTCTCATAAAATGGTAGTGCCTCCCTGAGCTTGCCAAGGTCCATCAAAGAGTCGCCATCCTTCAGTGCCTAAGCATGACAGCACTAAAATTAAGAAGTCATACCTCATGATTCTCAAACAATAAAGAATATAAATCCGCATCAAGAATGGCATAATACTGGAAACACTATTCCCTTTCAACGGACTCCTTCAACATATGCCAATTATCTTATCTATATCAACCATAAACTTAGTATCTGAAGTAGTTTAATTTTCAGTTCACTTGCTTATAAGCATTGGCAGAGGCATAGGGGTGCAAGGGGGTTTGTTGAAAAAATATACCATGTAAATAGGGCAAAAATGATTTCTTTTGCATATATATAAGTTGTTGAATCCCCTTGGGAATAAAAATCTTTTGTTTTGAATCTCCTTGTTGGAATTCTTGGCTCCGCCACTACTTATAACTTATAAGGATGGAACATTTGGCAGGAAATTTATTCTAAAAAAGGTGTGCTTCAATCAATTTCAACCATGTTGATAAGTCGTTGGTCTATTTTACAACTTGTGAATTAAGGAAAAGCACCCACATCTAGCCTCTTAAATGGATTATTCCATTTAGTTTGGATTCAAAGTGTTGGAATGCAAGCTTATGTGCCTTCAGGTATAGGCACCATTCGCCTAACTATCTTGAAGTCCTAGGATTCTTCCCTACTATTCCATTCTCTTCCCCTCTCATCCTTGCTTTCATTCCTGGAAACACAAATGAGAATGCAAGACTTGTCACCCATAGAGGACTTTTTGGACTTTGAAGTTCTGGAGAATAACTAATTCACACAAATATCACTCTATTTTCTTCACATGTACATTGCCAAACCTTCTGAGTCTCGGTAATGTCATGCTTCCTCTGTAGAATCAATCTTATATGCACCTATCGTGCATGTCAAACATCGTACTCCGTGATGTTCGGTCAAAAATGCCTATATTAAGCCATTATTTGACTCTGTAGAATCAATCTTATATGCACCTATCACTCTATTTTCTTCCCATGTACGAGATTTGGAGGGAAATTGGTGAAGAAGTGTGAAATTAAAAAGATGAGAGTAGTCGCCATTTCAGGGCTGGCGCAAGGGTGGTGCAAGCCAAGGAGTTTCACCATTCCGGGGTGGCGCATGGAAAGCCCCCTGTGGAAGTTTTTGTAGGCTCGCCATTTCAGGGGTGGTGCACGCAAGCACCTCAACCAACTTTTCCCGATTTACTCGGGATTAGGTTTTAAAAGCTCTAAGCATCCCCATACTCTGTAAATACACCCTAAGCACGATCTTTACAAAACTTTTGGACTTAGAGACAGCTTGGAGCCTCCGTGGAGGCCGGAGATTATTGGGTTTTACCTTTTCTTCTCCGTACTACTCGTTTTTTTTTTGAAACTGGTAACTTTTTCTATATTTCATATGTAGCAAACAGTACTTAGGTAGTACTGAAACCGTATTTACAAGAAAGTCTAACTTTTACTGCCCTCTCTCTATATTGTATCTAAAACATCAATTATATTGACAGTATCATTAGAGTAGATCTGATTGCACCAAAAACACAACAGCAAAATAAAGCTTAGCTTGATCTTCTGCACCCCATTCTCCACATTCTCAAAACATCTGGAGTTTCTCTCCTTCCAAATTGTCCACCAAATGCAAGCAGGGATAATTCTCCATCTAGTCCTGTCCTTTGCCTGTAAGCCTGTTTCCTCCCAGCTTTTAAGAGCATCTGTAGCCTTCCCAGGCATGGTCCAGGAAATGCCTTTGAGATTAAGAATAATTCTTCATAGATGAGCTGTTATCTTACAGTGAAGGAAAAGATGGTTAATTGTCTCTGATGTTTCCTCACACAAAAAGCATCTGGAACATAAAATGAAACCTCTTTTCATCAAATTATCTTGTGTAAGAGCTGCTTCTTTAGCCAGTAGCCACACAAAATAGGCAACTTTGTGAGGAATTTTTGTTTTCCAGATGTGTTTCCAAGGCTAGTTGGCTATCTGCTGATTGGAATGATTCATCAACTTGTAAGCTGCATTAACTTTGAATAAACCCTTACTGCTGCCTTGCCACCATAATACATCTTCACCTGTCTGTAGTCCACTAAACTGCTCTAGTGTACTAAAGAATTCAACCACTCTTTGCACTTCCCAGTCATTGATATGTCTTCTAAAAGTGATGTTCCATCCTTGAGGTGTCCACATCTCTGCTATAGTCCTTTGCTGGTTTAGAACTATATTGAAGATATCTGGGAAGACCACATCTAATCTGCCAACTTCATGCCAATTGTCCTTCCAAAAGCTAGTTTTACTCCCATCAAACACTTTGATCTTGGAATTATCCCTCAACTCACTCCACAGTGTTCTAATGGATCTCCATAGGCTAACCCCAAATGGTGTAGTAACCTCCTTAGTCATCCATTTGTCTTCCTGTTCATACTTTGCTTTAATAATATTCCCCCAAAGGAGTTGATTCTCGTTGGTGAACTTCCACAACCATTTCATTCTAAGAGCTTCACTCTGAATCTTCAAGTTTTTGATCCCTAACCCTCCAAGATTCTTGCCAAAAGTGATTGCTTTCCACTTAACCAAGTGGTAACCTTTCTTTTCTTTGTTCCCATGCCATAAAAATTCCTCCTGATGCTATCCAACCTATTGATGACCCCTGTTGGGATGGGGAACAAGGACATCATGTATGTTGGAAGTGCATCAAGTACTGAGTTGATAAGAGTCAATCTGCCACCCATAGACAAATATTGGGTCTTCCACCTGGCCAATTTCTTTTCACACTTCTCAATGACATTGTTCCAAATTTCTACTGACTTAGATTTGGCTCCTAAAGGCATTCCAAGATATATTGTTGGTAAGGTGCCTACTTCACCACCCAGAACAGCAGCTAACAGGTCCATGTATGCAACTTCATTAATAGGGTAAAGGAAACTTTTCCTCCAGTTGATATGCAAGCCAGATATTCCTTCAAAAAGAACCAGAATCACCCTAAGATAGCTCAATTGATCCTCTTCAGCATCACAGAATATGAGAGTATCATCAGCATATTGTAAATGAGTCACCTCTAATCTGTCATTGCCAATTCTAGCTACATCAAAGCCTTTTATCCATCCATTCAGATTGGCTGTTTTAATCATATTATTAAGGCCTTCCATAGCAATCACAAACAGAAAAGGTGATAAAGGGTCACCTTGCCTGAGTCCCCTTTGTGCTTTGAAAAACCCCGCTGGAGAGCCATTTATAAGGACTGAAAAGCTAGCAGTAGAGATGCAGAATTTAATCCAGTGTATCCATTTTTGACCAAAACCCATCCTTTCTAGCAAGCTAAGAAGGAAACTCCAATTAACATGGTCATAAGCCTTTTCAATATCAAGTTTGCACAAGATACCAGGTTTCTTTTGTTTCAACCTAGAGTCAACTGCTTCATTAGCTACGAGGACAGCATCCATGATCTATCTACCTTTAATGAAAGCCATTTGTTGAGAATCCACCAATTTTGAGATCACTCCTTTTAATCTCTCTGTCAAAACTTTGGAGAACAATTTGTAGATGCTACCTATCAAGCTGATAGGCCTGAAATCCCTTAGTTCCTTAGCACCTTTCTTCTTAGGAATGAGAGCAATAAATGTTGCATTGAAGCTTCTTTCAAAGACTTCTTTGTCATAGAAGTTTTGAAAAGCATTCATGATGTCCTGCTTCACTATGTCCCAACACTTGATGAAGAACCCCATAGTAAAGCCATCCGGGCCAGGTGCTTTATCTATTGCACACAACTTCAAGCACCTTAGCACTTCACTCTCATCAAAGCTACCTTGTGAGATTATCCTCCTCGATAACACGTCATAATGGCATGTAACTGAGTAATTTCTTTGTACAGTTTCTGATAGTAATCAATAATTTCCTCTTCTATTCTAGCTGGCTCCTCTGTTAATTCTCCCTGGATCATCAGTTGGTCAATATTGTTGAATCTTTTATGTGCATTTGCCACTTTGTGAAAAAACTTTGTGTTCCTGTCACCTTCTTTCAACCATAGGGCCCTAGATTTTTGTCTCCATGAGATTTCCTCATTTTTTATCAACTCCTAGTACTCCATGAACAGTGCTGCCTTCTTTACAGTTTCTTCCTCTGTTAAAACTCTATCTCCCAGCACCTCATCCAGTTCTGCCATTTGGCTTAACAGATTCTTCCTTTGATGACCCAGATTTCCTGTCTCACTTCTGCTCCAGTCCTTGAGTTTTGATTTGAGAGTTTTTAATTTACAAGCCAGTACATAGTCAGGCATGCCTGAAAAACTGAAAGAGCTCCACCATTCTTGGACTCTGTCATTGAAACCAGTTGTTCCTAGCCACCAGTTCTCAAACTTGAAATAGTTTTTGCTCCTGTTCCACGTGCCCCCCTCTAAAGCTAGTGGAATGTGATCAGATGCTAATCTTTGTAGGGGAATCTGTTTTATATTACTAAAACTGTCATCCCACTCCTCAGAAATCAGGAACCGATCAATTCTGGAAGCTCTATTTTCTTTGGATGATTTGTTATATTTCCTCCATGTCTATGTGGAGCTAAACTTCTCGTTCTATGGTTGTGGTATAACCGTGATTATTGACGTTTGATTAGTATTTCTATCTTAGTAGTTTATTCAATTGCGATTGTTTCTTTACTTCTGTTCTTAATTGCTTGATTGTTTGGCCCGCAGTTAAGTTCTATCTACTATTTAATATACATGCTTGGAAAAGATGTTGTTAGATTAAAGAAGAAGTAAAGAGAGGGTGATCTGATTATCCCTAAAATGGTTAGGATTTGTGGCTAGGATAGACATATACCTAGGTGTCGCGTTCAATTGAATACCGTAACCGAAGAATAGGCGGCGAACTGTTTTGAATAGGCGAGTAGTAGTTCGCAAGAATATTATGAGAGTTAACAATCTGGTCAATTCGCAATCGTGAATAAAACTGCTAGGGTGAAGTACTTGGATGACTCAATAGGATTGGTGAACCAACTGCAATCCCGGAACATTCAATTCATCGATAACACAAAAACCCGTTCTTTCTTGGTTGAAGTTCATTATTTATTTTCTTTTTATTTTCATTAGTTTAGAGACACGACTTTCGAATTTAATCCTTGTTTAGATGATTAGGATAGTTTAATCTAGTTAACAGTCAATCACAAGTCCCTGTGGGTTCGACGTCCGATTTCTAAAATCACTATATTACTTGTACGACCACGTATGCTTGTGTATGCATTTGGGAGCAACACTCTGCATGAACATCTTGGCACCCTTAATGCTAAAAGTTCATTCAAGACCACCCCCGATGTGGGAACACAGATGTCACTTGTAGAAATTTCAGAAGTGAAGCATACTTCAGAGGAATTAATGTAACAATTAGCCACATCTAGCCTTTAGCTTCTGTACTTCTGGTTTATTTCCAACTTTAAATAATCTACAATGGCCTGAGTGTGCAAATATATCTAATTAACCTCTGGAAAGTGGAGATTCACAAGATGATCCAATCGAGGAAAAATTTACACAGCTCGGAAGGTGCGCTTATGCTTTAATGAGCTCTGAAGGCCAATATCCATGAAGCTCTCTAACTTCATGTCCAATGGTAATGTGAATATTATCCCACTCACCAAGGGCCATGATGTAATTTCCAAGTCATAGAAACTTTAATTTCAGTCCATCTAAATGGATGTGTGGGTATAAAGAGCACATCAGTCCCAAACCTCCGAAGACTATTAATTCTTGTTCATTCATTTAAGTGACTAGTACATCAGTTCCAACCCTCCGAAGACTCAATTCTTGTTCATTCATTTAAGTGACCGAAAATATGACCAGATATTCCTCTTCATTTCAAAATGAGACTCTGCTTTAATGTGTATTCAAATTTCAAAGCAGAAATGATTGGCAGAAACATCTAATTCCACTATATGAAGAAACAAGTCTTGTGTTACCAATTAAATCGCCAACAACATGACAATTCATAGAACTGGGAATGGTGTACAGCACTTTTATATATGCTTAAAAGTGAAAAGTTATAAATAAATGATGAGATTTCTATATCGTCTCTCAGGATCAATTTAATGAGCAAATTAAATGCATTTTCCTTAACTAATGCATTCAGAAACGTGATACAAAGAAAAAATTAGCAGTTAAAGCATACCTCCTCACATTCAAGTTTCAGTTTTGGATCAATAGTTAGGCCTACTCTGCTCTTGTAGGCAGCAAGTAGCTCTCTCGTACGTGCTTCTTTGGCTGCTTTCTCTTCTGCTGATTCAAGTACCTCTCCTGGACGTATAGTTCTTCCACCACCGAACTAAGCTCCAAACAAGCAATAAGTTTATTCATAGTGTTTTGCTTAAATAACTACATTCATTAGTTTAAGAGATCATGGTATTCAAAGAAACTAAAGTTTGATAAACAGAGGCGTAGCCCAACATAATAACAAGAGATACTTTCATTCTGTACCCAATATAGCATCAAAGGGATGGACAAATGTTCGCAAATGAGCTGAAAGTTGTGCATGCAATTGTTTTTTGAAGATAGTTTCACAAGTGTCACTCATAGTGCAGTCCACTCAAACAGGGTTTACAAAGATTTGAAGTGTAATTGGTAGAATGCCAAATCGGAAGATTTGCAATTACTTTCTCCACTGCTGCATTTGAGTTATCAACAGGGATCCAGCCATATTCATCTATTCTACTACATATCATAGCCCCAAATAATTGCAACAATGAAATCCCTGACTTTAAATGCTACACATATTCTTGAAATATTGCGGACAAACAGATTGTTTACAACATAATGCAAGAACCTAATGGGATTTAGTCTTCCAAACAATGACCCTGTTAATTTATTGAACAGAGGATAGAAATATGATGTCATGTACGTGTTTTGCTTAGCTTTCTGTGTTTATCTTTCCTTTTGCACTTGCATATTTTGCTGCTATAATTTTCTGCTTTAGGAAGAATCTTGGTCAAATTTGAGGTTCTGGAATTGGGAGTTACCGGTGAAACTAACCTACTGCCACTCCATAAAACATTGAACTCAGACACATTAATTAAAGAAAGCATAAACTTCTAATTGCACTAGAAAACATTCAAATAAACATATCCTACAAAGCAGTAAAAGCTTCTATTTCCATGACATCATAGTATATAACTATAAAATTAAGCATACTGAATAACAAGCCAATGCATAACAAAAAAGCTAAAACACAAGTCATTATAGGCAACCTACAGCTTTAGAGATGTCGTTCGGTCTGGGGAAAACTCCCCACGTGGAAACCTTTGGCTTATAGGTATTTGTGTCATCTTCTTGTATGCGGTTTGACTTTGATGACTCGGTATCTACAAACTTGCTTGTGTCCCCAACAAGTATCTCTACGTCAGGCAAGTCTCCTCCAGGGAATGGGTCTACTATTGGAACCAATCCAGCTGGCAGTCCCCTGCTCTTCTTACTATCAGAAAAACCAAGCCCCACAAAATCCATACTTGAGATCGTCAATTTTTCCTTCTTACTAACATTCTCTTTGCCTAAAGCATTTCTGTCACTTTTCCCATTCTCTATTTTGATGAAGTCATTTTCCTCGTTCTCTTTATTAGATCCTACACAAGTCAGTAATTGAAGATTACACAAATCGAAAAATTTCAAACTTGATTATGGATCTACTACCAGAAATTCACTGCGTAATCTCAGCATTCAATGTGTATTCCTAAATAATCTCATTTTTCAGCTATCCAACCATTTCATTTTACCAACCATGGGTTCCAATGCACGAGATCTTGTAGCACTTACCAATGAGGTCCTATCGATTAGTATTACACAGAAGAAATCAGTTCCAAATATTAGAATAAATATATGACCAAATAGAACCATCTCTATCAAAAATTCATAGCCTTCAGCTGAATACAACTCAATATTTCAGCGAGCAAAATTTCAATACTGTGTCTAGTTTCATCTTCAAGAATGCTGTAGGGTAATGTTGCAGCACCAAATGAAGGATAATAAACCCTTCTACTTTGCATAAAATTAAAAGACTAAGCTCATTTGGTTCACATACTGGTTATGCTGAGATTATAATGTAGAAGTTCTTTATGCGGTGAATAATAGTGAAGGGATAATTATATTGTAAGGAATAACGATATGTAGAGATTACCTATATACTTTAAGGAAATATTTGTATTTAGGTATTTGAATCCCATATTACTAATACGCATATTTTTATTCTAATTATTTAATACCACTAACCAAACATTGCATTAGTTATGCAAAGGTAAATCTTTATTATAACACCAACCAAACACTGCGTTAACTATGACGGGATCATTACCATCCATCTACAGTTAACAGAAAATTTTGCAACATAAAATGCTAAGCACATCCATGTTGCATTAAACTCAACAAAAGAAAAAAAATATTTCCTCCATCCCTATGGTTTCTATTTCTAGGTTACTAATTGTAAAATGGAATTTGACGCAGATAATTTTATCATTTGAATATAATAACTAGAGGGTGGAATCTTTTCGTAATAAACATTCAAAAATAATGGTCAAAGTTTCAAGGGGAAGTTACACATTTGGCTGGTCAGCCAAAAATAATAACATTCAATATTATGTATAAAATATGTATACTAAACATTAATATACAAAAAACATACATTTGTCAGGCTATTATTTTGGCGGGTAAAAATCCCAATTTTTAACTGTCGAAAAGAGCATATAAGAAGAATGATATTTGTCTCACTTTCTTGTAGAGTGTTACTGTCCAGTGAAATTTTGTCAGCTGAAGGCACCTTCTGATCATCAGTATCAGGATCAGGTAATTTAATGTCTTTCTTGTAGGCCTTAGCTTTTGCAAATGCGAGCTTCACAGGGTCAGTTTCAACAATCTGTTCCTGGTTTTCCAGAGGTTTATCTTCAGAATTGTTGGGTGAAACTGAGATTTTAAGAGTCCTGATGGATTTGGAGATTTTAGGAAATGGGTTTGTTGAAGAATTGATGGCTGGGAAAGAAGACAAAACTTGAGAATTGGGAATTAAGGCCATGTCTTCTCTTATGGTGCTGAATTTTCAAAGGATTGTTCTCTATAAAGATGCTACAAAAATGGCCATGCGCTGCCCTGCTGGTTTACAGGTTGCTTGCTTAGATAAGAGCAGATTTTTGGCTCCTACTATTTTCAACCTCATTTTTTCTTTCCTTTTTCTCATGTTATTTTTATTTTATTTTTTTCGTTTTTATTTGCAATTTGGGAAAAGGTATAAAATTTAAAGAGTTAATGAGAAAAGTGTATTTATTTGTCTGTTATTTAGAATCAAATGGGGAAATGCCTAGCACTAGGGGCGTGCATTAGAGATTTCAATTTTTTTTTATTTGTTTGGTTTTCTGATTTTATTTTGGTTTCGACTTTGATAAAATAAAAAGAACGAATTGTTATATGTATTCATCTGAATTTCTGTACTTAAAATGAAGTCTAAAATATTCTTTTAATGCACCACATTTGATTTTGACATATAGTTAATACATGAATTAACTAGCCTTAAATAATATCGATATTTTGCTTTAATAATAATATTAAACGTGAAATTTATTCCTATTGGTTGGTTGAATGTTATTTTACTTTTATAGGAGAGTATGAGTGTTTGACGACTGATTGAACTAAGGAACTCAACTAATGGACGAGGAGGAATAATAAGTCAATCTTGATCGGAATCGAAAGCGGGAAAACTGACCACATGACCGGCAATTGGACATAAACCCTAAAACAAGATTCATTCGTTCTTCAGTCCTCACTAGACATATAGCGGAGGCCCATAGATAGGATTCAGATTTCTGAACCGGAAAGCATTTTTTGTCGGCCTATATGCTGACTCACTACTCATCAAATGTATGACCATTATATCAATGTGGCCATTACTTAATTATTTCAATCATAACATAATGGAAGTTTTAGTCATCAATTTACAACAACAATAACTAACCCTCCATAATTTCACAAATGGGATCTGAAAAAGAGTAGAATATACATAGACCTTACTCTTGCCTTGCGAAAATAGAAAGATTGTTTCCGATAGACAATCATCAAATGAAATAAGAAATATCCAATAACAAATAATTTTGGGTAAAGGGCCAAAAATATCCCTCTACTTTACAAAAGTGGCTAAAAATATCATCCGTTACAAATTTGGGTCAAAAATACATCTCTCGTCATTAAATTTTTTAAATATACCCTTATCTTAACGAAAATCCCCAAAATAATCCGATCTCATTTTTAAACCCGCTTCATTTAAACTCGACCCAATTACATAAAAAATTCATATGCGACCAATTTGTTCTCGAGTCCTACATTTGCAGCCATTAGACACAGGAGCGGGTAGCCCATATGCATTTTTTATTTAGTTGGATCGGGTTTAAAAATGAAATCAGGTTATGTTGAAGATTTTCATTAAGATAAAAGTTTGAAAACCGGCAATTCGCGAGACCCTTCTTTTGGGGTGGTCTTAAATTTTACCCCTCATATTTGAAATCTTTAAAATTTGCTCCTTCGCTAACACCCATAGGTTTCGGTTCGAACCCACGCGCAATCAAAATTTTAAAAAAAAAATTCGCAAGGCAAGTTTAAATTTCGCTATCTTGGGACCCGCATACTTTTGTTAAGAAATACCAAAGTTATGCTCACCCAGCATACTTATGCCTTGTGCGACTTGGCATAAGACCGGTCATTTTGATAATTCCTTCACAAAAGTTATCTGGTCCATAAAAGTTTGCCCATTAAAAGTATGCCCCAAGATAATCATGAAGGAATTATCAAAGTTATGGACCCGGCATACTTATGCCTTATCAATTTACAAAACAATAACTAACCCTCCATAATTCCTTCACAAAGTTATGCCGGGTCCGTATAAAAGTTTGCCCATTAACTTATCCGATGGGGCATACTTATGCCTTATGAGCAAACTTTGTCTTGAAGCATATACATGTATTTTTTTTTTTAACCACTTCAACGTGTTAGAACAGAGTTACAAACATCCACAAACCTATGTAAATATTGAATCGTGATGTACTTAATTTCTTTTTTCAATTCCCACATAATATCTTCCCGATGCCTTCAAATATGTACACTCTTAGAATCTAAACAAAGCATCACTTCAAGTCCATATTTCAGCCAATTAATCTTAAAGCATCTTTATAAACCACAGAGCTTTTTTTGGTCCAAAACCGCTTATGAGTAAACTACCAGTTTGCCTTATAAGGCAAAGTTTAAATTTTGTATGCCCCCTCTCTTTTAGTTATGTTTAACTAAAAGTCTGCCGGAAAGGTTTGCTCGAGGCGACATTTAGTTATCCGGATCCGCATAACTTTAACTTTTTCTCAAAGATTGTATCTTTGGATCCCGATACACTCCCCCCCGCCCGCTAAAATTATTTTTTTATTTTATGCCTCGAGCGGGGGTTCGAACCCGTAACTTCATGTATTCGCTCATCTTTCCAAGAAAGGGCAAAATTTAAAGACCACAAATATGAAGGGCAAAATTTAAAGATCACAAATTTGAGGGGCAAAATTTAAAGACCACCCCAAACGAAGGGCAATCCGTGCAAAAAAATGTTTGAAAACCTTAATGATGGGAGGAATATTTTTTATCTAAATTTAGAATTAAGAGTATTTTTAGCCCTTTTTTCAAAGCAGAGAGCATTTTTGACCCTTTACTCAATGATTTTTTTAAAATTTTCTTTGGGGGTCCCATGAATTATTTCGAGTTAGATAGATCCATTTAAATTTGGGTTAGGCCGGTTCGGGTCAGAACCAAGTTATGCGCTTTCTTCTTCACTTTCACTTCGGTCTGTGAAGTGACTGCACAATATCTTCAAAACCCCAAACCTCTCTTTACCATAAACCCTCCTCTTCTTCTTCTTTCTCTAGGAGGTTCTCAAACCTAATTAAGGACTCCTAATTTTCTCACTTCGTAAGTGTAATTACATCAGTTATGACAAAGGTATACGGAACTGGAACCTACGATTTCCGGCGGCACCGCGTAGCTGAGTACCCCGTGGAAGCATCAGCGCTGCCGCCGGAGAAAACGCCGACGCCAGAGTCGAACATAGCTAGCTCCATAACCCTTGCTGAGATCCAACGTGACCGCTTGACTAAAATCGCTGATTCCAATTGGACTATAACTCAAGATAAGAAGCCTTTTAGTCCCGACCTCGTTAAAGAAATTTACCACACAGAGCTTACTGTTAAAGGTTAGTACCAACTTGTCTAGTATACTAAAAATAGATGTATAATTTACTATTTCATACCTATTTTACCAGTTAAATCCCACAAAGTGGGGTCTAGGGAGGGTAGAGTGTACGAAGACCTTACCCCTACCTTGGTAGGTAGAGAGGCTGTTTTAGAGGGACCCTCGTTCATACCTATTTTACTCTTATTATTGGTTGTTGGGTTGAAAACTTCAAGGAATTGTTAGTGGCTGCACAACTTTTAATGTATTTTTTGATTGATTTTAAAGTATTTAGATGGTTTGTTATAATTTGGGGTGATATAGTAAAATTGATGGTTTATTTATAGCTCCTCGAGGGGTGTGCCAAGTCAAATATGGACAAGTAAAAATGGACGGAGGGAGTAATTTGTTTGCGTTTCCCATAATTTAAGGACTTCTCGCTTCTCAGAATTTTAACATAATGAATTTTGACCGTAAATGTGTTATGTCCTGTTTGGAATTGAAAAAAGAAGAGTATTTTAATGTGTACTACTTGTGTTTAATTCTTAAAAAGTAAAGTATCATGTGTTCCATTGAAGTCTGAAAGTCGGTAAAGAAAGGACTAAAATTTTGGGATTGATAAATAACATAATTGGATATATATGAGTTTCTATTGGTTATAGGTATTTGCAAATGCGTGTGGTGGCATGTGATAATGTCTTTTGATTAGGTGGTCCTGAAATAAATTTTGATTGATCATCTTCAATATGTTTTGTGTAAAGGGGGGAGAAAGCCGGTGCCGCTGCAGAGGGTGATGATATTGGAGGTTAGCCAGTATTTGGAGAATTATCTTTGGCCCAATTTTGATCCAGAGGCTTCTTCATTCGAGCATGTGATGTCAATGATACTGATGGTCAATGAGAAGGTATGCTGTTTTACTACTACTGCATTCATTTGAGTTACTTGGTGTTTCTGGTTGCTTGTTAGGATGCTCGGAGATGGGAAGTGATTGTTTCTCCTTACTCCGGAAATAAAGTTCTGTATAAAAATATCTGTTCCTCTTTACCTGATCAAAAAATAAAATACAATGAAGTTCTGTATATCTGAATAGTGATTACATAGTGAAGATTCTGCTTACTGCAGAAACATCGACATTTTCTTTTTATTATGATCGTGGTGTCCAGGCCAGCTTGCACGCACCTTGACTAGTTCAACGGGGTACATGCTGCCTACCTCCCACCAACAAGTACCGACCTAGGCTTGGTCAGATGGGGAAAATCACCTAGTATTTAACTTTGTACACCAACGCATGGACACATTAAAAAAATCACCTAGTATTTTTGTGAACGGATTTGGACCTTAGACATCATGGCTCTCAACCCATCAACAATTGCTGATAGAGAGCCCGTTTGGCTTAGCATAAAAAAAGCAGCTTATAAGCCAAAAAAAAATAAGCTGTTTTAAGCACAAAATGTCTTATAAGCTGGCCAGCCAAACACTCAAAAAAGCTGAAAATAGCTTATAAGCTGTTTTCAACAACTTATAAGCCAATCCAAACCGGCTCAGAATCTCCTTCTTTATTTCTTCTTCCTTCCTTTTTTGGGGATACATCAAAGTGCTTATTAGTATCTTACTAAGTTGGTGTTGTCTCTTGCAACCTGGAAGCAGGAAAATCTGCTTTGGCCCTCCGCAAGTTGTGACTAATTGTCTTTACTGCTTAGGCCAAATGTATAACGTCAACAACGGAGAACTGTTTGCATAAGAGATTGAACTCTCAATCTCATCTAAAATTCTTTTACCTCATTCTCTCTCTCTCTCTCTCCCCCTCCCTCTTTAAACATTTAAATACATTGTGTGTATATATAGAAAAAATACACAAAATGCTGCCGTCTCCAGTTCCTTCTTCTGCGAGCATAGCATCTATCCTGTTGTCTGGCAATTTGTAAGCATTTCAGCAACAGGTCTAGGAAAGACCTGTTGGGTGTTTGCCACAGGGGACTCACAACTCCAAGGCAAAGCTGCGTTGTACTTTCATATTTCTGCCAAAAAAAAAAAAAACTTATAATAATATAAAGCTTCTACTTATATATATATATATACACACACACACACACGTGTGTGTGTGTGCGCGCGCGCTCTGCTCATGTGTGAAAAGATAAAATACACAAAATGTTGCACCCTCCATTTCCTTCTTCTGTGAGCATAACATCTATCCTGTTGTCTGCCAACTTGTAAGTTGTAAGCATTTCAGTAACAGTTCTAGGAGAGACCCAATGAGTGTTTAACGGGGAGAATATCCATACTCACAACTCCGAAGCAAATCTATGATATATCCAAGGGTGTTGCATGTTCTTACGATGTGTTGCAAAAAACAACTTATGATACTAATATCTACCTGATAGAATCCCTTGCTGCACGACACGCAAAGAAATCCACCTTTTTCTGAACTCTGAATTCCATATTGATTCATAGAGGTCTATTGTCACCCCCACGTACAAGAGATTGTAGTATGATTTCACTGTAGTTTCCCTCGTGTTTGGGCCTTTCCAATCAATCTAATCAATCCTTAATAAAGTTTGTGTGGCTATATGGCCTCCGAAAGAAACCTTTCACTTCTTCAATATCCCTGTCCTATTAGGTTCTCCTAAAAGAAACATCCAGGTCACTTTTGTTCCTCCTTCTTAATCAGTTGAGCTACAACAATGGCATTCTTATAATTTGTAACGACAGATAAATTTGGAGAATCTTATTTCAGTACGCAAAGGTGCAAACCCGTTAGGGATTGAACTGCTCTTGTCGTTTCTAAGCTTCTAGCAATTAGGGCCCCATATAATTGTTCTTCACATGCAAATCTGCACAGCCACTTTCCCATCAATGCTCAGGTACAAGTTTCCAGCATAAGAATACCCTACATGCCCACTCTGACTGGAACTGTAACCCTGTCCCAAGCCCAACAATGAAACTGTCAAAAGAATCTTATAAGACATTGTTAGCTTTGAATAAAAATGCACTTTTGTCAAAATCCAAGTGAAGCTTAATAGTGGAAATGCTTGGTGAGAATAATCTCTTCCCCCCCGAAGCCAAAAACAGAACAATATGGAATGAAGAGAAAAAACAACACACAAGGAAACAACAATTCATGAGAATAAAATAATTTAAGTCTTCTTGTACTCTGTTAGATTATGTTCAAAATGGAAATTGGTGTCTCTGTTCCCTTTCCTACTTGTTTAAATAAAAGGAGAGTTGCATCCAAGGGTGTAGCCTAGTGGTCAATGAAGTGGATTGAGAACTATGAGGTCTCAGGTTCAGATCCCAGCAAAGACAAAAATACTAGGTGATTTCTTCCCATCTGTTCTAGCCTTGGTGGACACAGTTACCTGTGGTGGGAGGTGGCAGGTATCCTGTGGAATTAGTCGAGGTGCGCGCAAGCTTGCTCAGACACCATAGTTACCAAAAAAAAAGAAAAGAAAAAAGAAAAAAAAAAGGAGAGTTGTGTTTGACTTATAAGATGATGAAAGAAGGAGCGAGTTGAGTTTTGTTTGAGTTATTCAGGTGGTTCTGGACTCTGGCTGCATTAGCAGAAAAGTTAGCTTCTGTCATGTGCTATAAATAAGCATGTTCTGGGTCGTGCAAATGCTTATGATTCCTCTATTTATCCTTTGCACGTCTTTTTTCACTGGTTATCAATTTTGTTTTGCAACCTGTAGTTTCGGGAGAATGTGGCTGCATGGATCTGCTTCTATGATAGAAAGGATATGTTCAAGGCATTTCTTGACAGGGTTCTTCGGCTGAAAGAGGTTTGTTTTTGTCTTGGGCTAAGCTTATTTCAGTGGTTCAGTTATCCAAGCAATTTGGTAATGATTTGTTCTATCCAAAATCTTTCTTTTCTCACTGAATCTGCATTAGGGACCCACTTTTTAAGCATAACTGATCCCTTTTCGGCTACTTATGTGAATAATAACGCATCCTTGGTGGATGATTGATTAGTAGAATTTTATTAGCTCCACATTATTTGCAATGTGTGAGGAGTCTATTTCAACACAGTTCTTTCAATCTCTGATGTGAGAGTGGGCTTGAAACTGAAAGTGCGGAAAAGAAACACAGGTCAACAGAGAAAACCAATAGATTCTTGTCAAGAGCGCATAACCATTCTACGAACATCTATTATGGTGCGGAGACCTCTAAAAATGCCTAAGTGAACAGGTTACTTTCCTGAATGATCAAAATAATACACAGCTTATGTGAGCCTAGGGATCATATCTTGCTTGCAACTTACCTTGAAAAAGCAATTATTTTGTTGTTAGGTTCTATATAGTGTTGGCAAACCATGGGATTACAGAGTTAGTATAACTTTTGCATGTGGGGATCATTTGGTGACGGGCTAGTTATGCAGGGATCATAATATAGGGATTGTTATGTTGTTATGCAGGGATCACCTAATTAGCTTTACTAATTGATACATGTGTACATGGTATAGTTTAAAAAAAATTCTTAAATTCAATATATGAAGAATCCTTACTATATACTCCCTCCGTCTCAAATTATCAGTCGCGTTTTTGATTTACACGCACCGTAAGAAATATTAATTAGGAGAGGTATTTGACTAACTTTACCCTTATTTATGTTTAAGTTATAATCTCTCTCCATTAAATATCAAAATTCTACTTAGGCTAGAGGGTAGGGCAGCTGGGTGCACTAAGCTTCCGCTATGCGCTGTGTCCGAGGAAGGGCCGGACCACAAGGGTCTATTGTACGCAGCCTTACCCTGCATTTCGGCAAGAGGCTGTTATCACGGCTCGAACCCGTGACCTCTTGGTCAGATGGCAAAGAACTTTACTAGTTACGCCAAGGCTCCCCTTCACTAAGGGTAAAATGGGAAGAAAAATTAATTGTGCCTTGAATTCTAAAATGATTAGTAACCACGACATATAATTTGAGACGGAGGGTGTAATAATTTCTTATTTTTTAATTAAAATATTCTTATTTTTATTTTTGCTATGACAAGACATCTCATCTAAAAATATGGCAGCTTACTTTAGGTTAAGCCACCTTTAAGGGAATTATTGTCTATTTTAGCCTTTTAGGTGCTCACAGGTATTGCTGATACACTTATTCTTATTCACATTATTTCACATATAAAATACGGAAAAGGGCTAAAAATGCACCTGTACTACCTGAAAAGGTTTAAAAATACCCTTCATCCACCTATCTTGGCTCACTTTTGCCCTTAAAACTAGCAATCCTCTGTTTATTTTTATTAATATTTATTACGTGGCACCTCCCTATTGGACTAAATTAAAACCCCAACCCCACCAGATTTTTTCCCTTAAATCAAATCGCCCCGACCCACATAGCCGCCCCATGACCCAATTCCCATTAAAAAAAACCCATGAACACATCAAAAATGGTGTTGTTGATGTCCTTGGAGATGACAAAGTGAAGGAGATTCAACGGCACCATCTGTTTAGTTTTCCTCATTTGATTGTCAAAAGGTTTTGAATTTCTAAAATTCTTTTTTCATTACTGTGACATTACCAGTTACAGTCAAAACTGCTTGGATAGCCACTGATATCTCAAATTAATTCATGAACATAAGTTCTTTCTTCACAAGGAAAGAGTATTCGGCTTTACCCATGAGTTCAAAGCATAAATGTTTACAATGACCTTTGAACGAAAGTTGAAGGATAGATCAACAAACATCTCTGAATCTTTGAAATTTTAACATTCATAGCAATTGGTTGGTTAACAAGGCAGGAAGACGAGAAACACCTCCACTTTGTACATAAAATGCATAAAGCAAAGCATTTTGATGATGATTTTACTTTTGCAAATTTATGGAGTAGACAAGTCAAGTGGTTGATGTGCTGATGGGTGGTTTTTTTAATGGGTATTGGGTCATGGGGTGAGTATGTGGGTCGGGCGATTTGATTAAAGAAATACATCGATGCCGCTTAAGTTGTGCAAGTATAATTATATAGGAAAAGAAAATGCCAATTGCTACTAGTGTAGAGTTTTATGTAAAAAGCTGTGTAGAGTTTTATGTAAAAAGCACTGTGTAGAGTTTTATGTAAAAAGCACATACTTTCCAGCTGTATGTAACTTTACTGGTAACTATTATTTGTCCAAAATCTTTGAGCAATTGTGAAATCTCTTTCTGAGTGACAAAGAAGAATTTATAATGGTCAGCAATCAATGATTACTTTTATCTTGATAGATTTTAAGACCTTATGTACGTGACAGTGATGGCATGGTTTTGTTTGGTATGTTTATGGAGTTCTAAAATTTCATGGTGGAGGTTGTTCATGATGCAGTGGAATGCTAAAAAGCTATTGTTTCCTATCATCTTTGTCTCCACGTCACTGTTTCTTTCTCCTAATTTGATCGATGTGTGACACTTTCATGCGTCACACATCACCCTAGTCTGTGGTTCTCATGTTGTATTTTCTTTTCTTTAGGTGAACTGTTTCTTGTTTAAGATAACTTTCTCATTGTGGCTTTTTCATATGGTTGAACATTCCTGTGATTTGATAGATTGTGTAAAAAATTGATGGGTAGTTCATTAGTGCTAAATTTGCTGCTTCTATTCACTGTTTTAGCTAACAGTTTAAGATCTCACTGCAGGGTAGAAGCTGGACAATTCCTGAGAAAATCAATTATCTACTTTTCATGATCAATGCTTTCCAGGTACATCTACATCCTTATTGCTTGGTCTTACTCTAATTTTCTGATCCAGTTCCCTTCTCCTTGAAGAAGGCGAAAACCGCTTTTGCCAATCAAAGCCCCACTGTTTTTCTCTATTATCTGGATTTTATTTCTCTAGTTTTAGATTGTAAAGTATGGACAATGTTCCCTGTTCTACCAGCATATGAGAGAGACGCATTGACATTTCTTCCCTAGTTTTTACGAAATTATTCTTAACCTATGTCAATGTTGAACATATCTTTGAGTCATATAATCGATTTCTCATTGTTAGAATTGCACTGCTAATTGTATATGTTGTAGTCTTCTTGTATGGTCTTCGATAATCCTTACGGCTTGACGGTGTTGAGGTTCATTTCTCAACATGGTATAGCCAAATCCATCTTGAATGTTGGGAAATCACATGCTTTCTTTACCGATCACAAAAAAAACAGCATATTTTATTTTATTTTTACCTGTAGCAGCTGTTAGGGTCTGCATTGCTTCCTGGTGTGTTTGCAACTGATATACAATTATTTTCCTATTTTGTTTTGATGCATTATTTACAACTTTTGTTTTTTCAGAGTTTAGAAGACGAGATAGTAAGTAAAAAGGTATTGAGGTTAGCTGGTCTGCAGTGTTGGCATTGCTTGTCATATGGTCGATTTCAGGTAACTCTTACTATGTTGCTAATGGAGTAGAATCTTCCTCTTTCCATGTCTATTTCTAATATTATTATTATTATTATTATTATTATTGAGAATAGATGGAGCTCTGTCTTAACCCTGATCTAATCAAGAAATGGAAGAAGATTGCAAAAAAAGCCAAGGAGGCAGCTAAAAGAGGGGAATCTTTTGATACCTCAACCATGCTAGAAGTGAATTTCTTGAGACATCTAATTGAGGAGTTTCTTGAGGTATCCGATAACGGACTTGTCTGTCCACCAATTTTTTCAGCTTGTTTTAGCAGAAACTTTCTGATGCTTCGTTCTCCATGACCAGGTTCTTGATTGCAAGGTTTTTCCTCAGCCAAACAGTGAGGTTGATGATGGCTTGGATATCACACTTGAAGGTGTTAATGATGCCTCTGTCCTATATTGCGAACGATTTATGGAGTTTCTCATTGATCTATTGAGCCAACTGCCAACTAGAAGGTAATAATGCCCTCTGTAGTCAGAACAGCTTCCAATGGAGGAAGTTAAAAGATGCTGGCCATTTAATGCAAACATAAACATGAGTGTCATGCATAGTGTGGAGTCATATTCAAAGTGATGAGTGTTTGAAAATTAGGAACATGATACTATTCCAGTATAATTTTCAGTTTGTTATGTAGTGATATACCGATAAGACATTGAAGTTTAGAGATGTTACAAGTCTTTTAAAACCCGTAAAAACAACTTTAGCATTATTTTATTTCATTTTGTTCTTTCTTGTGCTCCTTTTGCGGAGCTTGGTGAGTTTAATAGCTTGTTTGGCCAAGCTTCTTGGGGAATAAAAACACATTTTTTCTTCTCCAAAAGCACTTTGTCCCTAGATTTGAGGTTTTTGTCCAACTAAAAAAAGTGCTTTTGAGGAGCAGCAGAAGTAGTTTTTCTGCTGTTGGGAAGAAGCTATAATTGTTTTGCTTTTTTCCCAAAAGCAGAAGCAGAAAATTATTTTTTAAGACAAATATCCTTACCATAAATTTATATGTACCAAACTACCCTCACTAATTTAATGCATTTATCTTTCAATTAAGTACAAACTGTTTTTTTTTTCTTTTGGTTTCCACCGTGTCTTTTCCTTCTATTTTCTTTTTTCTATCTCTTCCTTTTCATTTTCCTCTTTGGAATAGTCCGTCAACTATAAATTACTTCTCCTTTTTTCTACCGGCCCTCTCCTCTATATCTCCTCTCCCTTTCTGCAATAACAAAGTATTGTTAGAAAAAGCACGAGTTAATATTTTATCACATAATTTCAAAGGCTTCCATAATAAATTTTTGAAATGATTTCTGTGTAAACAATCCTAATTCAACGTGTCATGGTACTTGTCCTTTTTCGTAATTGACACTCAAAAGCACTTTCTGAAAAGATTGGCGAAACACAATCTATTTATCAATTACTGAAATAAACACTTCCCAAATGAACTGGCCAAACACAAACTGCTTTTCCCCCGAAGTGATTTTCTGAAAAGCTGTTTTGAGAAAAGTGCTTCTCAAATAAGCAGCTTTTGGCAGCTTGGCCAAACAGGCTCCAAGAATCGCTGATGTTCACTACCATATTTGTATTTGCTATAGTATTTAGCAACACTAAACTTATTTCAACTCGGTACTGTTTTCTCATCATCACTTTTTTTAATTTGGTTATTCTGCAGATATATCAAGCCTGTTGTTGCTGATGTTGCTGTGGTTGCAAAATGTCATTTAAGTGCTCTTTATAGGCATGAAAAAGGAAAACTTTTTGCCCAGCTGGTTGATTTACTTCAGTTCTATGAAGGTTTTGAAATTGATGACCATTTAGGGAGACAAATGACTGATGATGAGGTGCTTCAGGCTCATTATGATCGTTTCCAGTCATTCCAGCTTCTTGCATTTAAGAAGATACCCAAGGTCTGTTTTGATTTCTGTTTCTTTTGATGATGATGAGCAGATCTGAATATTGTTTCTTTTAAGATAATTGACTCTTTGTCCTAAAAAAATAAAATAAAAATAAAAAATAAGGATAATCTCACTCTTTGTGGACAATCTAACTGTATCATATCCAATTTGTTTATCTCTCACGCTCTCTCCTCTGTTTCTGTAGCTACGGGAACTTGCATTGGCAAATGTTGGTGCAATAAACAGGCGCGCTGATCTATCTAAGAAACTTTCTGTGCTTACTCCTGAGGAGCTGAGGGATTTAGTATGCCGGAAGGTTCGTGAAATAGCTGTTTACTATCCCCGATATATGACATAAAATAGGATCATTGTGCATTATTTATCATGTAAAGTTCTTCTATATAAAAATTGTAAAGAGTGCAAGTTAGAGTTCAACCTTTTGATATTTTCCACGGGGAAATACTTTTTGTACTCGGGATCTACTAAGGACTCAGGTGCACTACTTGTCGTGTAGAAGTTAGTTGCTGGGTGTCAAAGCTGTTGCTGGAAGGATACTAAAACCTTTAAGTGATATTCTTCAACGGTGTTGATGGTCATGTTGTTATGGCTTCTATTGTTGTACCTCGTTCCTCAAATACTATGCGAAGTATATTTCAGCGGAAGTAGTGACACCTAGACAATGACTAAATCAACTTTTCTGACAGTTAATGACTCAGCACACTATACGATGTTGATACAACCACACTTTCTTATGGAGATATAAGATTCAAAGATAGGTCAGCCCTGAAGGACTAATTATTTCTGTAAACCACTGACCCAGTGGCTAGTGGGGTTACAACTGTTCTAACTTGTCTTTACTTGTGTGTTTTCCTTTCTGATGAACCTTAAAGATTGGAATACAATCCGGATAGCTTACACTGTTTGAATTGCTTCATTGATTTGACTATATTGGGGTCTACTAGAGATGCCAACTCCTCCTTGCCTATTTCCATATCAGTGTGATTTGCAGGTCGTTCTTGCTAAATAAGACTGTTAAACATAGTTATACCTTTCTTTCAGTTGTTGCCGAGGGTATCTAAAAAATGATTAACTTGTTTACCTTCGAAATGATGGAGCAAATGATTGTTCGTTTCGGGGCATTGAGGTCTATGAGGACCCACAAAAGAAAAAGAAGAAATTTGAGGCACATGACTAGAACTTCTGTGCAATTTATTTAGCTGTAGACAAAAGCTAAAACATGTTTGTTAGAAAATATGTTTTCTCATTGAAGTGGAATTCCGATCATTGCTGTTTGATGTGGCAGTCAGACTGTGCGCTCCCTCTTACCTCTGTCTATTTAGAGAGCTGCCTCTCAAGCAAACCTGGCTTGTTATATTTGCAAAGAATGATTACTGTTCCTTTACAAAAGAAGTATACAGATTTCTATTGCTGTACACTTTCTGAGTGATATCATGTCGGATAGTGCATCTTAAACTGCTAATCAGTGGTGTGTTGTTGGTGGCCTAGAAAATGTATCTTGTACCTCGAAATTGCTTTCTGGTTGTTATCGCTAAATGTTTAATGTTAGTGCATTTTCTCTATTATCTCTATGGTAGTTATACTCACCTATCTCTACGATAGCATGAGTAATTTTTTGTTTTTTTTGAGAGCATGAGTAATTATCTTCATGTCTAATACCTCCTCCTGCATTGCAGCTAAAACTGATATCAGTTGATGATCCATGTTCAAATAGAGTTGATTTCTTAATTGAAGTAATGGTATCTTTCTTTGAGAGACAACAGTCACAGAAAGAGGCCATAAATGCTCTTCCCCTTTACCCTAATGAGCAAATAATGTGGGATGAAAGCCTTGTACCTAGCATCAACTACACTGGGGAAGGATGCCTGGCTCTTCCAAAGCTCAACTTACAGTTTTTGACACTTCATGATTATCTTCTTAGAAACTTCAACCTCTTTCGCCTTGAATCGACTTATGAAATCCGTGAGGACATCCAAGAAGCTGTGCCACATCTCCTTGCTCATATCAATAATGAAGGAGAGCCAGCCTTTCGAGGTTGGTCGAGAATGGCTGTGCCAATTAAAGAATTTAAGATTACAGAAGTGAAACAACCAAATATAGGTGAAGTAAAGCCATCTGCTGTAACAGCAGACGTTACTTTCAGCATCTCCAGCTACAAATCACAAATAAGGTCAGAATGGAATGCACTTAAAGAGCACGATGTTCTCTTTTTACTGTCTATTCGTCCTTCATTTGAGCCTCTCAGTGCCGAAGAGGCTGCTAATGCAACTGTACCACAGAGGCTTGGTCTTCAGTATGTTCGCGGTTGTGAAATAATCGAGATGCGTGATGAGGAGGGAATTCTTATGAACGATTTTACTGGAAGAATCAAGCGGGACGAGTGGAAACCCCCAAAAGGAGACCTTAGAACTGTTACTGTTGCGCTTGACACAGCGCAATACCATATGGATGTTGGTGATATAGCAGAGAAAGGTGCAGAAGATATTTATGGTACATTTAATATATTGATGAGGAGGAAACCAAAGGAGAATAATTTCAAAGCCATCTTAGAATCTATAAGAGATCTGATGAATGAGACATGCATAGTTCCTGACTGGCTGCACGACATATTTTTGGGCTATGGAAATCCTTCTGCAGCACAGTGGACCAATATGCCTGACCTTCTTGAAACAGTGGATTGTAAAGATACCTTCCTAGATGCTGATCATGTTAGGGAGAGTTTTCCTGATTATCAGGTATTTATTGTATTTCTTTCTCTTCTGTACTTATGCTGGTGTGTTCATTATACTCACTATATCTTTTTCGCTATTTCCTTATCTTCTTTGTTCTAGGTTTGCTTCGTCAACCAAGATGGCATAGAAAACTTGCAACCAAGCCCCCCCTTTAAGATTAAGCTTCCTAGGAATCTGAAAGGGAAAGCTCATGCCCTTCCTGGAAGTGAGAATTCTACTATAGTTTCAGCTGATGCTGTAGGCATGCCAGAAGTTCATTCTGAAAGAGACAAGCTTATTGTCGAAGCATATATCCCTCCTGATCCAGGTCCATATCCTCGGGATCAACCAAAACGGAACTCAGTTAGATTTACCCCGACACAGGTACACACCACACCTCATCACATCACATCACATCATAGGTTCCTAATTTCTAAAATGCTGTCATTTGTTTTCTCATATTATTTGAAGAAAGAGCTAGCTGAATAGTTAATACTTTTGTGTTGAATGTGAGGATGCAGTATTTAATCAGACAAGAAATATGCAGATTCTGGGGCAAAGTGAAATATAAAATGGCTTTGTAGTTAACTATAAGTTCAAATGACATTAGTAATACTGAATGCTGTATGGGTTTCTTGAGTCGGCAGGCTACCTTTACATTGAAGTGAACATGTGGTATTGGTTCTTCTTTTCTTCAATTTTGGTTGGATCACAAAAACGGTTGTGGCATAAGGCAGTTTCCTTCCAGCTAAAGAGAAAATCACTTGGTTCTTGAGAAGGATGAATCTAATATGTGCTTGTGAGCCCATATATCGCGCTTTAGTAAAAAAATATTGCCAATCCAATTGCACCTGTTGCTATGACCCTCGGATTTTCGATTACAATCGGACTCACATGTTTGTAGATATAATTTTTAAAATGCCTAAAATGTGGGCAAGTGCTTTACATCTAATGAAATTATATCAATGTGCAATTTGAATTTGGTTTAATGCAATAAATTTTACATTCAGCATGTAATTTGAGTGCGGAATTCAGCAACTCTATGGTGCTTCATTAGGTAAAATATACTCTATTTGAATAAACTATACCACCTGCCTTTTGCTTTCTGTTTAGTTTTCATTATTTCTGTGTACAAGAGTTGAGTGTTGGAGAGTTCAGTGTCCTATAAACAGCAGAATATAGATTTATGTAGAAAGCTGTCGAACAACTTGTTTGCAAGATAAGCTTAAAATGAGAATATGGTGATAACTGATAAACGGTTCCCCCGCTGTTCGAAATCCTTGACCCATTTCACTTACTGGAAATTTTAAAGGAAATGGTTTTAGTTTGAAGTTTTGATGGGATTATTTTGGTCATTTTTGGATGGGAAAAATTGCAAAGTGTAGTGTACTTTCTTAGCGAGCAAACACGTATTTATAGCGATTAGGACAACTTGATGGATACCGTGGTTGAGCCACTTACTCACCTTTCAAGTACATTTGCCTCCCATCTTGGTGTGCTAATAATGTAATAAGTTTGGGTTAAAAAGTAGTACTTATAATAGTTTCTATATATCTAGTTTTTTTTTTTTTTTGGACAATGCATATCTAGGTTTTATTTTTAAAAAAACAAACTGCCGTTATGTCTAGTTTTGACTTGAAGATTAGTCATATCGATCATCGACTGGGAAGATATTCGAAGTGGTGAGAGGAAAGAAATTCGAAACATATGTTCTTTACCATGAGGTATTCAAGTGTTTTTTCCATGAGGAATCAGATGGAATGATGGAAGTAATTTTTGAAATGTAGTTGGAGTTTAGGTTTGTACAACCAGAGGTTGTTGTTTTCGTAGATGTCCACTGGGATGTATTTCTGATAGATGAATCGCTATCTTGGAAATGAGGTGCTAGTGTGTTTCTGTATGCTAATACATTTGATTGGACACAAAGTTGTTACTCCTGTTGGCCCATTTTACGTGGCACACTTTCCTATTATGTCTGTTCCAAAAAGAATGTCAGCTTTCTATATTTAAAACTAATTGGGTAAAGGGTCAATTTTGCTCTTGAACTATGCGAAATGGAACTGATTTGCCCTCCGTTAATAATTGGGGTCAAATATGCCCTTGCCGTTACTGGTTGGGGTTAAATTTCCCCATGAACTATGCGAAATGGAACAAATTTGCCCTTATTTTTTAAATGGTGAAATCTTAGCACCCGGTGATGCCACGTGTCATGCAATTATAGATTAATTTTTTCGAATGGAGGGTAAATTGAACCTTTCGCATAGTTCTAAGGCAAATTTGACCCTTTCGCATAGTTCAAGGGCAAATTTGTCCGTTCCCTCTAATATGAGTTTTTTTTTTTTTGTTCCTCCTTTCTTTCTTTCCGCCACTACCCCTACCACCAATCACCCTTTCTTCCTCCTTCCTCCTTGTCTCTCCCGGCCACAATTGTCATCATCACCTCCCCCACCATCTTCTCTTCCCCTTTCCTCTATCTCTCTCCCTCCTGTCACCCCACCACCACCTGTACCACTAGGAGGGAATGCGCTAAACGCTTAAACATGCATTATAGAATACTATTTTAATGGGATTATTTTGGTCATTTTTGGATGTTGCATATTAGCAACGCATACTTACTCACCTTTCAAGGTGAAGGAGGAAAAAAGGGTGATTGATAGTAGAGGTAGTGGCGCAGAGAAAAAAGAGGATGAAATTTTTTTGTATAGCTGCATAAGAGAGATAAAAGGAATAAAGTTTGACCCCTATACGGCTATACATTTTTTTTAAACTTTGAAACTTTGCTATCTCCAAATCTTGCAAGTTCATCCTAATACTCAAATCCCAAATCGCTTCACCACCTTGTAGCCTTCAAACCTCTTGCACTAAAATCTCCTTTTGGCATGAAGTCTATATATATTAGGAAAAGTGATACTTAAAATGTTGTTCTGACACCACCGGTGCCCCCCAAAGCTAGAATGATATGTAATAGATCCATTTTGAGATTTCGAAACAGAATGTATCTTATTCAGGTTTTGGAAAATCTAACCCCTTTCTATTCTATGCGTTAATGATATGTAATAGATCCAATTATATACCTTTTTGCCCTAACTGAGTCAAGTTTGTATTGCTTGGAAAAGAGAAGTAATTTACTTCATGGAGGATGTGAATGTCAAGGGTTCCATACATCGGTGTTTTCATGGTGTTGAATTTATGCGCAATGGTTGTCAACGGCATTGTGCTACTATTGGTTATATTTAGAATATGATGATAAGTGAAGACTATTTTTGTCAATGGCGTTGTGAAGATGCTTGTCTTTGCCAGACAGAGATGTAAGATATACTTATAAGGTGTTTATGTCTTTCATAAAACAAGTTATTATGGAAATTGGGGAAATGTATTTAGAGTTCTGAATTATGATGCTTTTGCCAAATCCTTTGGGCACAATTACATAGAAAGCAAGTTGTGCATTACAGAAGCTCGCTTTGATCTTCCTTTTTTGGAGTTGTAATTGACTCCATTTATCACTTTGTTTTTTTTGCTTTTACTTTCTGCTCATGTGGGTGAAGCTTCTCTGTCTTAGTTGTGTTAAATCTCAAGATTCAGAATTTGGGCTTGTTGGTTCTTTTGAGCTTCTAATACGAGTTAAAAAGAACGAGCATTTTGTAGAGTCGCCAATGAAATACTACGCTTTTTGGCTCTGCTGGTATGAGTATGACATGTCCAAAATAAGACAGACTGACGTCAATCTCTATTAACTGTCGTCGTTTGCACGCAACTAGGAAACGATGATTGGATACACATTCAATATCCAGAATTGGCTTCAGATAACCTATAAATTCTCATATCACCTCCTTACTTTTACCTGGTCCTGAAAGGATAAGTTTCATCGGAGCTATGCTGTTGTCCTATTTAGACCTCAACACCTGTTAGGGGCACTGAGCTTAAGTAGCAACAAATTATATATTGGTAGACTCTCCATTTGAATCACGTGGAGAGAGATTATTTCGAATACCTATCATCGTTCTAGATACATGCGAATTTATCTATGAAAGTACACAATGGAAGCAAAGGATCCCTTCGAACCTATCATCGTTCTAGATACATGCGAATTTATCTATGAAAGTACACAATGGAAGCAAAGGATCCCTTCGAATTGTGTCCCAAAATGTTTGGCAAGTTCCACTTCCAAGATTTAGACTACATGAACTTTAACCAGTACTTTGATATTGTATTTTTTTGCCGTTTTGATATAGGGAGAATTGCAACGTATGTTACTTTTTGTGTAGTTTCCAAGTGTTTAAATTTTAATATGAAAAGAAGTAAATTTGTCGTCTGATTTAGCTTCGGAAGTTGGTCCAATTAGAGCTCAATAAATGGAACGTTCCAACAAATTATGGATGGAGGGAGTGATTGGAATTAAGTAGTAGTTGTTGTTGCACTCAGGGATTTTTGATTTTGCCAGAGACTGGTATGTTGGTGTGGGGATAAGTGTGAGGTTAGCGAACCTCTAGTTGTAGAGAATCCCGAGTAGAGCGTAATGAACATGAATGATTCACATAGTCGGCTCCGACTAATTTGGGACTAAGGCATAGTGGATTGCTTGATTTAACGACATTCTTTCTGTTTTAAAGACCAGAGAATCTGCTGTTGTCTTACTTCCATACAATCAAATCAAATATCTTCGACCTCAAGTGATTGCTCTCTTTCACTCTCCTTGTAGCTTGTCTCCATGAAGATTCAAGTTTGATCGCTTTAATTTGGTTTAATAATCTGATTGTTCCACTTAAGTTTACTCTGAAATCTTTGCTATCTTTGGCCTATGTAGGTTGCAGCAATCATCTCAGGCGTTCAGCCGGGTTTATCCATGGTTGTGGGTCCCCCTGGTACAGGAAAGACTGATACTGCTGTGCAGGTTTTGAATGTTCTCTATCACAATTGCCCTTCTCAACGGACACTGATAATCACTCATTCGAATCAAGCTTTAAATGATCTTTTTGAGAAGATAATGCAAGTAAGATATTCTCTGGGTCTTTGATATGAGTTTTATGCATTTGAAGTGTGACATGAATTTGCTGCAATTTGCAATTTTATTGTAACTAATAATGACGTTCCTCACTATAGAGAGATGTGCCAGCTCGTTATCTTCTCCGGCTTGGTCAAGGAGAGCAAGAATTAGCAACTGATCTTGACTTCAGTCGTCAGGGGAGAGTAAATGCCATGCTTGTTCGGCGGCTAGAACTGCTTAGTGAAGTTGAACGCCTTGCAAGGTCCCTTCAACTTCCTGAAGATGTTGGTTATACATGTGAAACTGCGGGATACTTCTGGCTGCTTCATGTATACTCACGATGGGAACAATTTTTAGCTGCTTGCGCTGCAAATCAAGACAAACCAACGTTTGTTCAGGATCGGTTTCCATTTAAGGAATTTTTTTCTGATACTCCCCAGCCAGTTTTCACAGGTCAGTCCTTCGAAAAGGACATGCGTGCAGCTAAGGGTTGCTTTCGTCATTTGAAAACGGTGTTTCAAGAGCTCGAAGAATGTAGGGCATTTGAATTGCTCAAGTCCACCGTTGATCGATCTAATTACCTGATGACCAAACAGGCAAAAATTGTGGCAATGACCTGCACTCATGCGGCACTTAAAAGGAAGGATTTTCTTCAAGTGGGTTTTAAGTATGACAACCTGTTGATGGAAGAAAGTGCCCAAATTTTGGAAATTGAAACTTTCATCCCGATGTTGCTTCAGAGGCAGGAAGATGGCTATGCTCGTCTTAAACGCTGTATACTGATTGGCGACCATCATCAATTGCCCCCTGTCGTGAAAAATATGGCTTTTCAGAAGTACAGCCACATGGATCAGAGTCTCTTCACAAGATTTGTCAGACTAGGGATTCCATATATTGAGCTCAATGCGCAGGGTAGGGCACGTCCAAGTTTAGCTCGGCTTTACAATTGGAGATACAGAGAACTGGGGGATCTGCCTAATGTGAAGGAGAATGCGGTCTTTCATAAAGCAAATGCTGGATTCTCATATGACTATCAGTTGGTAGATGTGCCCGATTACAATGGCAGAGGTGAAAGTGCCCCTTCACCCTGGTTCTATCAAAATGAGGGAGAGGCTGAATACATAGTCAGTGTCTATATGTATATGCGTTTACTTGGATATCCTGCGAATAAG
This sequence comes from Lycium ferocissimum, assembly GCF_029784015.1. Taxonomy (NCBI): domain Eukaryota; kingdom Viridiplantae; phylum Streptophyta; class Magnoliopsida; order Solanales; family Solanaceae; genus Lycium; species Lycium ferocissimum. Next base: position 8,611,709 of record NC_081348.1, read on the forward strand.
ATATCAATCTTGACTACTTACAATGGTCAGAAACTTTTGATCCGCGATGTTATAAACAGAAGATGTGTCCCTTATGACTTTATTGGTCCACCACACAAGGTAAATATACTTTTACCTCTTTCAGCTGTATCTGGGTTTTCCAGTTAGGATCTTTATTAGAATTGGAAAGCAAAATCCTCTCTAGTTTATTTTTTCTTTGGCATGTTTGTTGGGGAAGGAGGGTTTTTTTTTTTTTGGGGTGGGGGGGGGGGGGGGGTAGGGTCTTTCGGAAACAGCCTCCCTACCTTTCAAGGTGAGGGTAAGGTTTGCGTACACTTTACCCTCCCCAGACCCCACATTGTGGGATCCTACTGGGTATGTTGTTGTTTTCTTTTTTTTTGGGGGGGGGGGGGGGGGTAGGAGGGGTGATTCTGTTGAAATATGTTTTTTAAAAGCGGGATCGTACCTTAAATGTCATGAATAGTATAACATGTGAGTCTGTACTTTGGAAGTTTCTTAACTTTTGCAGTGAAGATCCTCTTAAGACACTTTTTTTAAAAAAAAAAGTTTAGATGCTCTTAGTCTTAGACATGGAAAACAAAATTCTCCTTTGTTCTCTCTTTGTAAGCTTTCTTCGGGAAAAAAAGAGGGGGGGGGGGTGTATGGCGGCGGAGGAGGGAGATTTTCGGAGAAGAGGAGGTTGCGTTGAAACATGACTGTTAAGGTCAAATACTACGTCAAATGTCATGAATAATGTAACGTGTCTGTATTTTGGAATGAATGCTTTCCTCTATCATTCTTTAAAGGACCCCCCCCCCAAAAAAAAAAAAAAAAAAAAAAAAAAAAACCCCACCAACAAAAAATGGGGAAGTTGTTAATAAATGCTTAACAGTTTCTCACTCTGAATATCTGGTAATTTTTTGGAACAGGTTGCAACTGTTGATAAATTTCAAGGTCAGCAGAATGATTTTATCTTATTGTCTCTAGTCCGTACGCGATTTGTTGGCCACCTCCGTGATGTCAGAAGATTGATTGTTGCAATGTCCCGTGCTCGTCTGGGTCTTTATGTTTTTTGTCGACGTTCTCTTTTTGAACAATGCTATGAACTTCAACCAACGTTCCGACTTCTTTTAGAGAGACCTGATTGCCTCGCCCTCAATGTTGAGGAGGCGACATCCTTGACAAATCGCCCTGTTGGAGAAACTGGACCAGTCAGTCTTGTTGGTGGGCCTGAGGAAATGCAGGCTATTGTGAATTTCAAGATGCATCAGGTCTATCAGGTATCTTTTCTCTGACTGCAATATATGGATGGTAATTTATTTGGATGACAGATTTTGGAAGCTTTAAGCAATTTGCTAGCTTAGTCTTGTGGATTTGATTCAAAACCTTGGGAGTAGTTTGACTCCTTTGTCGTTGATATCTGGGGGACATTGGTTAAAAGATGGTACTGGTGTTGCCACTTTTGGTTTATTTTGTATGAGTTTATTCACAAGTCACTGAGAAACAATAATATACTATAGGATGGTGTAATCTACTGTGGCATGCTCGAGTGTCTCCTATGTTCTATGAAACCTAGAGACAAACACTGATATAAGATGGTCCATGATGGTGTAGTCCTCTGTTAACATGAAATGGTAGAAATGCTGTAAATGTCGAGGAACTGTTCTTTTATCTCCTGTTTGTGTAGTTTAAGACATTTTTCACCTGTCTTTATTGCCTTCTGCTCAACTCTACACCTGAGAGGCCTTTCACTTCTCAATGTTTGCCGAAATACTTCTCAGTTTACAGCATTTTTGCACATATGGTGTTTCAAAACAGGGTTCAAGTAGTACCCTGCTTTGAAATCTGAACAAGTGTATGCACAAATTTATTATCATGGTATTTACTGTTGTTCATAATTTGGTGTTCGACTTGTTCCTGTATCTTCTGCACAGGCACGGATGACATGCCATGTTGAGTATCCAGCTCATCCAGAATCTGTCCCCGAGCAAAGTGTTGAGCAGAATGTGATTCCCCTATCCCATCGAATGGCTTCTGATAAGACCGCTGTGGAAGATGGTGCCCAAGACACTGGGCCTTCAGAGTCAATGGAGTCCACGAAAGTTCCAGCTGATGATGGAGAGATGTCAGTTGCGCGCCATTCAAATGGAGGGGTTGATGGTGAGGACCAAAGAGTTGATAGTGGTGGACTGGGCACATCAACCGGGTCCATGAAGGTTCCACATGATGATGGAGAGATGTTAGTTGCAAGCCATTCAAATGGAGAGGCTGATGGAGAGGACCAAAGAGCTGATAATTGTGAAATGGACCTCGAGAACAACTCGAATGTGGAAAGCAAGATGGAAGAGTAATATCAGCTGCACTCCAAGTTTGCTTCTCTAGACAACCATGGAACTTGATTGCCTGGGAGATGTAACTATGGCCTTGATTATTAGCGGCCTAAGATGCATTGATATTTTTGAAGGTTGTCAGGTCAAAGACCAGATATGGTAGAACAGCTGCAAATGCAATGCTGTGTTGCCTGCAATTGACTTCCACAAGAGGCACGGTTTAATATCCATGAGTAACTTGAATACATAGGCCTGACTTAGTTGGAGAATGTTTAGTGAAATTGTGCTTTCTTGGGTTGTAATAGCCCATATCATCGGTAAAGATCATTTTGTAAAGATTGGAGGTGGGACAAACGTAGGTGAAGGGTGTGGGATTGGGGCACAGGCCGCACCACTTCAAGACCCTCACCAAAACAGTGAGTGTCTGGTTGTTCGTGGTTCCTCGGTCGGCCTCTGGTAAAATCATAACTTTTTGTAAAGTAAATTCAAATGTACAACTGTTTGAACCGTTTAAAACTAAGATTTCAAGGGTCACCTATTTTGAATTGAAGTTTTGTTTCGCTTGTTACATCTCTTGCCTCTGTACTGGTTTCGAACTAATCTTTGTTTCTAAAGTTTTTATTGGAAACTTGTTGGCGCTTCATTTCAATCCCAATGTTCTTACACACTTCTTTTGATATTTCAATTTATCAAATCAGATATATTCTCTGGGCAACATGAAATATGGAATCGAGCTAAAATCTAATAAAATATTAATGAGGGTATGGAAGGGAGATTATTATTATTATTACTACAACAATGGTGGTATTAGACTACTACCTTTTTTACAAGATGCTATCTTTTCGCTGAAAAGGACGTCTAAATACATGTCATATTATCTAAAAGTTGGACAGCGATATAATACCCAATGTTACATTTCCAAATACAACTTTTTCTCTATCTGTCTTCCACCAATTTCAACTTTTTTTTTTTTTTTTTTGAGAAAGATGTTTAACTCCCGAATTTGTGATCTTAAAACTCACTTAAGAATAAACTTAACTTCTATTTATTTACCCCCTTAACAACTTACGTTTCAATTGTTTACCACCCTAAAAAAATAATACCACTCTCACAATGGGAGGTGTATTACACTCGCGCCACGTCATTTCCATGTCAATGCCACATCATTGCCACGTCATTGCCACGTCAATGCCACATCATTTAATTGTATAACTTTTATTTTATTTTTTAATTTATAATAATATATATATGAGCGGGTCCACTTTTTTTATTTTTCACTCTCTTAATTTTTTTTTTTATTTTTTTTTGCACGCGCATTTGGGGGGAAAACAATTGAAACGTAAGTTGTTAAGGGGTAAATAAATAGAAGTTAAGTTTAGTTGCTAAAGTGAGTTTTCGTGCCAAGTTCAGGGATTAAAACATGTCTTTTCTCTTCTTCTTTTTTTTCGAATAAGGTAACATCACCATTTTCGACTGTTCACGGATGTCATGTCAAATAATTATCTTAGATGGAGAGAGGATTATTATTATATTTCTCCAAATAATAAATAATAAATATTATCCTAGTCAGCTACTAATTCTGTGTCCACACTCTTACGGCCGCCCCTGTCAAAATGGTCCAGCCCCGTCCTCCACCAAATGTCTCAACTTTTTCTTTTCCTACTAATCTAGAACACTTATGTTACTCCTGCAAACTAGGAAAAGGTGGAGGAAAATCAGTTCTAAGTTGGAGCAAAGTAAGTGGCGTTTACTTTGTCATTCCTCTTTTGACTACTTAATAAATTCCATTCAAACATGACTCTGTTCCATTTTGTGACTTAATTCAATTCGCATAATTATGTTTATAAAGTAACTTGACGCGTATGTAACTTACATATTAGTAACAAGAAATAACATTAGATCCTTAGTTCACTAATATATATTACTTGTAATTATTATTGTCCTCCCCTACATTCAGTGACAGAATAATTTAATTTTACAGGAGGTTCAAAGAAGGACCACGCAATAAATAAAAGAGAAAAAGAAAAAAAGAAATGAAGTGAAAAGGAAAAGAAAAAGAAAAGGTGGAGTGTGGGATTTGCGCTTGTACAAGTCATACAAGAATAATTTTGGGACTAAGTCAAACATTCAAGTTTATTAATTATTCGATGTGTGACTTGCTTGGATTATTCGATGCCGGCCTTCACATCCATACAAAACACATCCTTCCAATCTCTCTCATGAAAAACGTCCTAAAAGAAATTTTCAATAAAATTATTGAAAATAATTGTTTTAAAAATGGCCACATGTAAAACAAAAGCAGAACACAACTTCCAAATTCAATAATTTAAGGAAAATTAACCCTTGTATTTGACGTCAAATGAACTAAGATGATGAACATAACAGACAAACTAACTACCGTTAAGAGTTGAACCAAGTCTTTGGTCTTCATTTTCATAATGTTCTCTTCTTTCACACTTCAAAAAAAACAATAAAAGAAACTCCAGATGAGTGTGAATGAAAAAACATTAATCATAGAAGTGTCCACTGAACAGCAATCAATTACAACCACAGATGACAGTATGGGAGACTCAGAATATTCATCTCCTCAAGAACAACTCTCAGAGTTTATAGAGAAACTGAGCTCAATTCTCACTGAATTGAAAGATGATAAAAGGGTTATTATGGTCAGTAATCCTCAAATTCAGAAAGCAGTCGAATCACTTGAAGCCGATTTTCGACGTGCCAAGGCCTTGGTGAAAAGTAGTTCAATCTCCCCTGCACATGATGAGCACACTGAACAAGTAATTCAGAATCTTGCAAGGGCTTTAGGCCTTGTGCTCTTTGCTAGTCATGATGTCGTCGAAATTACTAAAAAGGCAGAGATTGAGGCACTGAGAAGAGAGATGATGATGAAGATGAGTATTGTTAATAAGCCTAATTTGATCATGAGCTCAGATGAATCCGACTTCTCATCATATGATAATCGAGGGTTAGTGGATGAAGACGACAGAATAACACTAGATATCGATGGGATAGTGGAAGAAGACGATGGAATAACTCTAGATGTCGATGATGTTGTCGTTCAAATCAAGTATGGTGATGATCAACTTCTTAAATGTGCACTTCATGGATTAAATTCATTGGTTTTGGATCATATGATTACTAAAGAAAGGGTTCATCATGAAGATGTGATCCCTGCTCTGTTTAATCGATTGAGTTCAAGTAAAACAGACCATAGATTGATTATACTCCGAATACTACAAGCCCTGGTCGCTCAAGATGATGAACATAAGGTACATTTAGTATTAATTGAATCTAAATATTGAGAATCAAGAAGCTGAAAAGTTTTGACTAGTTACTTTTCACTTTGTTGTGCAGGAAAAGATGGCGGAAATGGGGAATTTATTGATACTTGTGAAGTCGTTGGGTCGTGATTTGGAAGAGCAAAAAGAAGCAGTGGGGCTGTTGGTGAGTCTCTCAGATGTGGCTGCAGTTAGAAGAAGACTTGGGAGAATTCAAGGCTGCATTGTCATGTTGGTTGCAATTTTTAATGGGGATGATCAAATGGCTTCTCATGATGCTGTCAACTTGCTAAATTCTCTATCAGGCAATACCCAATATGCTCTTCATATGGCTGAGGCTGGCTATTTCAAGCCTCTTGTACACTACTTGAACCAAGGTATATTAGGGACACTTCCATAAATTGTAGCAGGGCAAAGGGTCAAATTTTGCCCTGAACTACCTGAAATGGAACAGATCTGCCCTTCGTTAATAGTTGGAGCCAAATATGCCCTCGCCGTTAGTAAAATAGGCTAAATTTGCCCTTATTTCCACGCGACCAGAAGCTTAGTACCTGATGATGCCACATGTCTTGCAATTTAGGATTAAGTTGAACGTTTCACACAGTTCAACGGTAAATTTGATCTTTCTCCTTAATTTTGAGTTTTTAAACAGTTTTTGTTCCATCTTTATCTCTTCCCGCCACGACCTCGACCGCCAATCACCCTCCTTCCTCTTTTAGCGCATTTATTAACGGTGAGGGCATATTTGACCTCAGCTATCAACAAAGTGCAAATCTGCTCCATTTCGCATAGTTTAGGGGCAAATTTGACCTCTGCCCATTATAGTATGCAGTTTAATAAGCTATATGTATATTATTGCAGGCTCTGACATGAGCAAGATTCTAATGGCAACAGCACTTTCAAGAATGGAACTCACAGATCAAAACAGGGCTAACCTTGGACAAGATGGAGCCGTTGAACTCCTAGTCAAAATGTTCACCACCGGAAACCTAGAAGCTAAGCAATCGTCTCTAAACGCGTTGCACAACTTATCTTCCTCGAAAGCAAACGTTCAATGTCTGATAAAATCGGGCATCGTTGCAACTCTGCTACAGCTTCTTTTTTCCGTGACATCGGTGCTCATGACTCTAAGAGAGCCAGCATCCGCGATTCTTGCAAAAATAGCAGCTCAATCGGAAGCTGGCATAGTACTAGTGAAACAAGATGTTGCTCAGCAGATGATTTCGCTCCTTCACCTGACTAGTCCGGTAATCCAGTGTCACTTGTTAGAAGCACTTAATTCCATCGCTGCACGTTCAAATGCCTCAAAGGTCAGAAGAAAAATGAAGGAAAATGGCGCTGTTCGCCTTCTCTTACCATTCCTAACAGAAAGCCGGAATACCAAGATCAGAAACGGAGCTTTAAATTTGATTTATGTATTGTCTAATGATATGCAAGGTGGGGAGCTAATGGAACAGCTAGAAGAAATGCATCTAAATACATTGATCAACGTTGTATCATCATCATCCACGACGGATGATGAAAAGGCTGCTGCTGTTGGCATACTAAGCAACTTCCCAGTGAGTGATAAGAATGTCACGGATACGTTTATGAGGGCAAACCTATTACCCATTTTGGTTTCCATATTGACAACAATTACTCCTACAACACCACGATTACTATCTGAGAACATCGCTGCAGTACTAATCCGTTTCACTCTTCCTTCGGATAAGAAACTGCAACAGTTCTCTGCTGAAAATGGGGTGATCAATGTACTGGTAAAGTTGCTCACGTGTGGTTCAATAGTTGCCAAATGTAGAGCTGCAACATCACTAGCTCAACTATCTCAAAACTCACTCGCTCTAAGAAAATCGAGAAAATCAAGATGGTTTTCATGTGCCCCTCCTCATCCTACAGATGCATTTTGTCAAGTACATGATGGACATTGCTCTCCAAGAAGCACATTTTGCTTGGTAAAAGCAGGGGCAGTGCCTCCATTAGTCCAAATATTCCAAGGCAACGAAAGGGAAGCCGACGAGGCTTCCCTAAGTTGCCTTGCAACATTGTTACAGGACGAGATTTGGGAAAATGGGAGTAATTTGTTAGTGAAAATGTCATGTGTACAACCAATTATCAAGATTCTTGAAGAAGGGATGAGCCTAAAAGCTCAAGAAAAAGCACTTTGGATTTTGGAAAGGATTTTTAGAGTGGAGGCTCATAGAGTAGAGTATGGTGAATATGCACAAGTGGTGTTAATTGATCTAGCACAAAATGGTGACTCATTGTTGAAACCTACAGTGGCTAAATTATTAGCACAACTTGAGCTCTTGCAACCTCAATCAAGTTATTTTTGAGACATCATGTTAATGAGCAAAAAGCTCTTCTTTTTCTTTTTGTATACTTGTTCAATTATTTGTTGATTGATTGAAATCTTGAATTTTGTATAGTGCGTGCTCATACAGATAATCTTTTTGAGGTGCAAATTTTCTCTCATTGCACAAATTACAATGAAAAGGTTTATTGGAGATGAATGGAACTTTTTGTCCTCAGAAGCACATTATTTAAGCATTTTAATCCAGAAACCTTATGACAATGGGTGAAGTAGCCTAGATCGTTTAAACCCCTTTGAAATTCTTACACAATGGATGAGGTACAAGTGTAACCGTTTTGGGGTTTATACTTGGATTTGATTTTCTTTTTTGTTTAAGTAGAGAATGAGAGGAGTCTCAATAGGAGTGACCTTTGAGCAGAGAGACATTTTAGGCTCAATAAGTCAATGAGTGAGTCTAGAGTAATGTTAGTGGCTCGATAAGTTAAATTTAGAGAGAAACACAAAGCCTCATAACAATGTGAAAAGGGATACATAGAAAACAAGGAAATATAGTGGTTGTAGCAAATAGGCTCATAAAATGTGAGAACATTTGATCTAATTGAAAAGCTTAAGTGCTTAACTATAGGTAAAATAGGTTAGGATTATTTAAACTCTTATGAAAATTCCTGCACAACCTAGGCAAAACGAAATTCGTCTTGTGACATCATCTTGAAGTCCACGAGTTATTTAATGAGCGTAACAGAAATCCATCTTGTTGGTTTTCCTCTGCTTGGAAGAAACCTGCAAAGTCATTGACAATTTATTATCGCCAAGCTGCCATCATCTATATGGGAAAAGGAAAAGCGGAAAAGGAAAAGATAGAAAAATATATTATACTATATAAAACAATAAAGGTAAAAGCCCGCGTAAATTATAAAATGATAACATGGAAAATGATGAAAAAGAGAGAAAAAAAAAATAGCAGAATATTTTCCTTTTTGTTTCACCGTCTTTGCTTGATTCTTCTTTTGGTAATGTTATTTTTTGTATGTACTCTGTCAATGAATTAATGGAAGAAACATTCACAGACTTAAAAAATTATAAAATATGGCATTTCCTTAAAAAAAAGAAGAAGAAGAAAAAAAGAAAGAACTGTTCTCGATATCAGAACCGATCATTTTAACTATGGTATTGATGTTGTATTTATTATACATGTAGGGTTTTTTAATTCATAAATTAGTTATGTAAAAATTATAAATACATGAATTATTATGTGAATAATAACATGAGGACTCATATATACTAGTACTAGTAAACTTATCCGCGCTTCGCGCGGTGGTACTATCGACATAGTCTCTGGTCCTTTTTCTAATGCTTGGAGATAAAAAATAAAACTTTTGATTTAGTGACTTTTTACATTTATATTTTTCATGCTTAATTTAAAAATCAGCTTTTAAGTTGGGACTCTCTCGCTATCTCGTCCTCTTCTTTCAACATTATCTATTTTCATTTAGCTAATAAAAATTACATGCCAATAAATTACATAGCAAAACACTTTAATATTTCTTGAAGGAGTCTTTTCTTAATGATCTTTGTTCTTATAATTTTGTACGTCTAAGTTCTTATAATTTTGTACGTCTTTTTTAGATTTGTTCTCCTTTTATATACTTTACTTTTTACATTCAACCACAAAATAGCCTTATAAATTTAGAAAGCTCAGAACACATCAAATTTTTTATCAACCTCTTTGTCCAACAAATATAATTTTGAAACATCTGTTATGGATTTACAATCTAATCTTTATTTATATAAATCTAATTTTAAGAATAAAATATGGATATTCAAATATTTAAGAAAACATATTATATGTTGTACACCATAATACACATTTTTCATTTTTATGAAACTATTGGAGAAACAACATCTTTAAAACACCATAAAAAAATTCTATATAGCAGATTTTGGAGGAAGTTAAGTCCTTTTTGTGGTTCCGACTTTTTTCCATTGTTTGCATATACGTAGGAAAACAATGACATACTTTTCATGTTATCATTTGTTTGGGGGGCATGTAAAGATTATACACACTCTCTCTCTCTCCCCCTATTGTGAGCAATGAAGATATAACGAAAATCAATTTGAATTTAGAAAAATATCACCCCTAAAATTCAAAGTTACTAAACATGAATTAGCACTATAACTATTAAGTTTGGAACAAACTAAAAGAGTAACAACACGTATATAATTTATATACCCTTTTTTTTCGAGCTCTTGAGGAGTGAATACCTTTCTCTCTGATATTATCGTCACCTATCAGAAACTCAAAATCATTTTAAAAGCAAACACAATAAATAAAATAAAACATAATCTACAACAATGTGCATCACGAAAAAATACCTCGAAAGATTATTACCTTTGTTTTGTAATTCTCACTGTCTTGTGAATTTACCCTCCAAATCAACCTACATAAAAAGAAATTCTACAACAATGTGCATCACTTCTATCTTGTTTTGCAAAATTCATTTTCTCGTGTGATTTACCCTCCTACTGAACCTACAACCATTTTCGTTCGCCTCAGAAGAGTACATACTTTTTGTATTTCCAAAACGAAATACGTGAAAAAGCTCACCGATTGTATAGAAGAGTCAGATAAGAGTACGAAAAAGAAAATGATGAGCAAAAAAGCACTCACGTTGGGGAAAAAGGAAAAGAAAAGGAGGAAACTTTCTGTGTAGAGATTTTGGGATGAGGAGAGTGAAAATGATAAATGAGAAAGAAGAGAAAAAAATTATGCAATGAATTAGATATGTTTTTGTATTTATAGTAATAATAAAATTAGTATTGATAAATGAATACATCAATTGATTGTAATAAAAGTAGTATTACGTGCACTAATATTGAATGCATTAACTGATCATTGTAACAAAATTAGTATTAAGTGCACTAATTTTCATAAAAATCATTTGGGAAGAATGTTCTTCTTTTCAACGGAAGGATTGGCTGACTCTTCATTGTCATCCATTTCCTGCAATTCTTAATTGCCTTCATAACTTTTCATTTTCCTCTCTATTAAAACAATAATAACGAATAGAAGAGTAAGAGAGTAAGATAATTAAGAGGTATAATTAAGAGAATTAAGTGAGTGATGTTTTGATTTTTTTAATATAGAATATTAATTTTTAAATAAGGAAAAATTCAAAAAAAAGGAGAAAAAAGATAAATGCCAATGGAGGTCATAGAGAGGTGCCACATAGGATTGTCTATGCCTAGCTTTATATTATATATAGATTTTATAACATAAATATTGTTATGCAGTGAAGAATGATACAACAATTGCGATATAAAAGTTACTAATAATTAGCTTTAATGATATTTTACTTGCTTATGTGTATAAGTTACAATTTAATTTCACCATTTTATTCTCAGTATTAATCTAAAACTTTGTCATTGTTCAGACCAAAAATATTTTTTCTTACATAATTCTTATTGCAATCTCAGCTAAGATGTGGTAGAGGGGATGAGGGCAATGCTGACTATTTATACTTTTAATAAAATTTTGAAAAAAAAAAGGGGGTAATATTCTCGAATAACTCTTTAATTAGTGCATTTAATAATTTTCTTAAGAGGTATGTCACATCCCAAAAATTATTATTTTAAACGGAAAGGAGTAACAATCTCCAATATTTATAATTTGTAATAATAAAATAATTGTATTGCGTTTAGTATATCAGACTTAACAATCTACAATATTTATAATTTGTAATAATAAAATAATTGTATTGCTTTTAGTATATCAGACAATTAAGTAAAAATAAACGAGGGAGTATCTTATACTAGTGAGGTTTAAGATATGTGTGTAACATTTGTTTTTACGAGGTCTCATATTCACCCAAATATTCTCCAATGACAGGCAGTTATGCATGGTTGTTTACGTCGATCTCTCAGCCTTCGCCACGTCTCCATGGATTTGCCACCTCCCTTCCTCTCTTTCCCTTAACCTTAAGCTACTCCATCACACAAACATGCTTACTTCCTCGCAAAGAAGAAGAAGAAGAAATGAGACAAAAGAAAAGGAAACAGTAAGAGAAAAAAAATGAAGTTAGAGAGTTTAGTGGTATCAGCAGCCATTAACATTGGCTTAGCTTTGGTGATTCTTTCTCTTTTCGCCTTACTGAAAAAACAGCCTTTTTATGCTCCTATTTATTATGCTCGCCCCCTCTCGCTAGGCCACCGTAACGTGCCTAATTCGGACAGGCAGCCTTTTAATTGGCGGCGGTTGCTACCGGAGGTGGAGTGGATTTGTCGTGCGGTTCGAGTTACTGAGGAGGAGATTCTTGAGAATTGTGGCCTTGATGTCCTCGTCTTTGTTAGACTCTTCAAATTTGGGTGAGTCACAGCTATATGGGAATTGTTTTATGTACTTCTGAGGATTTTCGTTACGTCTTACTGCTTTTAGTTGTAGATTTTCATTATTGATCCTTGATACCATATGAAAGGAGCGTAGTATAGAGAAATTTTATGTAGTAAACATATTTGGAGAGGACAAAAATTAGAGAAATACCAGTGACTAGGGGTTCATTGATAATGATCAAGACCATGCGGATAAAGCAACTTTTTAAACTTAATTTATGGGTCCTGGTTTAGTTGGGCTAGCTAGACTACTTCTTTTGGTTTGCCACCCGGTGTCCCGTAACCACCTTGGAGCCCGACTATATCCGGATTCGCGCCGGCGTAGGACCCTTTTATGGGGAAGCGCTTCCTACCAAGGATTTTTTCATACCCAGGACTCGAAACCCGAGACCTTTGGTTTAGGGAGAAGCAGCCCCATCCGCTGCACCACATCTTTGGCGGTGGTCTAGCTAGACTATGAAAGTATCATAACAACACAACTAACAACTAAACCGTGGACTATATGGATCCTCGGTCCATTTCGCAACCTACAAGACTAATAGCCTAGTTGGCCAAGTTTTTGGGAGGCCAAAAGTGCTCATTCTTTTAAAATGTGCTTATTTTAAAAAAGTGAAGTTTTTGACCAAGCTTTTGGGAGAAAATAAGTACTTAGGGAGTAGCATAAGCTGTTTTTTCAGAAACTAAAAAAATAGTTTTTCCCCAAAAGTACTCTTTTGAGAAGCACTTCGGAAAAAACACCTCTCAAAATAAGCTGATTTTAGAAACTTGGCCAAACAGGCTATAAGCCTTAGTCTCAACTAATTGGGGTAGCCAATATGGATTTCTGCTTCCATTGTGTGTGTGTGTGTTTTTTGTGAAGTCTATATGAACTCCAATAGATTGTAGGTCGGCTTCACACATATGGACCACTGCATCGAGCGGTCTAAGTAGGACATGATCAAACCATTTCAACTTACCGGACATTTTATCCTCCATGTGCTACTGCACATTCTGTTGAATTTGATCACTTATAATCTTGATCTCTGGCGGGTTACGGTCTTAGTTTTAACAACTTCAGACAAAGATTTCCCATCACCAATCTTATGTTGTATCATGCATGGAGAATAGTACAGGTACAAGGTTCTACAAAGTAAATCTCCATAAGTTAAGCTGTCCTCTAAATTCAATGGTGTTTGTGGTTAGAGAATGACACAAAGTAGAGGATTACATATCTTGAAAGGTGAAAGAGGATAATTAATTATATGACATGTGAACGTCTATATTTAAACACACATTCTCATATCAATCCAAACTTATGAATAGTTTAATTATCTTCAGTGACATGCAAGGATTAAACTCACATATGTACTTGGAACCATCCTCAGGATCAGATTCTTTCTTGTTTGCTCTATTGTTGGACTTCTGGTACTTCTACCGCTAAATTATACTGGGAGTAATGGACCAAATATAAGCTCTCATTCCTTGGATGCTTTCACAATATCTAATATCAGCAGCGGCTCTGACAGGTTATGTTCTCAACCCTTGCATATTTCCACAAATTAATGCAGATAACATATCTCACGTACGTATGCTAAGTGTTATCTACAACTGGTTCTCAGTACTTTGACCTGTTCATAAGTCACACAATATTTGTAGTTGTTGAACGCTAAGTTGTTAATACAACTGCTGAGTTCATTTCTTGCAACGAAATCTGGCTGGTTGTTTCATATACAACAACAACAACAACAACAAGCCCAGTATAATCCCACCACCATGGGGGTCCGGGAAGATTTGTACGTTGTTGACAGGTAGGGGCGGTCAAGCTTCCTTTCGAAAAGACCCTCGGCTAAGAGAGAGAGAGAGGAAGATAAGAGGAAAACAAGACAAAAGGTCGTAGGGCCAAGCATATCGAAAACAATATGATAACACAAATACCAAAAGCGAGAAAGTCATGGTAGACCAGTCCGGGCATAAAGGAGCATTAACTACTATATATAAATAAAATAATCAAAGTACCAACGGCCCAACAACTATAAGCAGCAATCAGATGCATAAACCAAAGGTAATAAACAAATGCTCTCTTGAGCCGAAACTGCAACTACTAAGGAAAGGCTGGCCACCTAGCCTCTATCCTAATCCGAGTCCTCCACAACCTCCTATCTAAGGTCATGTCCTCAGCCGAAATCATATATCCCGTCTAATCACCTCTCCCCAATACTTCTTCGTCCTTTACCTCGAAACCATCCATAGCCAACCTCTCACACCTCCGCACCGAAAGATTCTCCGTTCTCCTCTTCACATGCCCAAACCATCTCAAACCTTGCTTCTCGCATCTTGTCCTCCACCGATGCCACTCCCACCTTGTCTCGGATATCTTCATTCCTAATTCTATCTCTCCTAGTGTGTCCACACATCCACCACAGCATACGCATTTCTGCGACTTTCATTGTGCTTTTGAAGACTACTGTTTGGATTCTGATAAGTTCTAAAGTTGAATTAACGCAAGAAGGGGAAGCAGTAAGGTTGATATGACTGAGGTAGATAGTTCCGTATTGTTGTGTTGGCTCAAAGACTTCAGACAAGAACCTTAAGGAGCTACAGGTTTGAACAATAAGGGGCATGTTTTGTACCGCCGTGAACACCCTTTTTTGACTCCTCATCATACCAGGTACCTTACTCGTAAGATGTCCGTATGTCCAGAAATGTGAGAACATATTTCAAGTTCATTTTGGCTACTGGGATTTGAACAAGTTCTTAAGTTTGGGAGAGCAACTAAAAGAGAACCTGGAGAAAGAAATAAAGTGTACTGGAGCTATTAAAGAACCAAGTCTCTTGACTTGTGTAGATGGTTAAGGAAGGAACCAGGAATTGAAGTTTTTAATTAGATTGGAGAAGCATTTGACCATCTAGCTAATGAGTTGAGACTAGTTATTTTTAAGGTAGAAACAAATTTGAGTCTCATAACCCATGTTTGCTTGATAAGGAGCTGCAAAATCCAAGCCTGTACCTAGGGGTGACTGGGTGTCAAATGGATGGTTTGGACTAAAGTTGGACGGATTAAAATGGATTGAATTAGTAAAAGAATTGGGTCATAACCCGCCTAAAGTTTTGCTCGGGTCAAAGATGGGCAGGTTATTTCGGGCTAAACTCATAGCTTGAACGCGCGCAACTCATAATCATTTTTCGGTTGTTTATTTGTGCTTTTATAATTTGTTTTATGTCCAAATAAAACTAATAAAAGCCTTCTCTTGGATTTCTTATGACTATATCAACAAAAAGACTTTGTTTTTAATGGGTGAAAGCTAACTTCGGCTATGCGTAAAATGAAAAGCCAATGAATATATACCAAGCCAATTTGGGCGGGTTATACGGATTATATTTTCATGGGCTAAAATTGAACCTCTACCTGTGCCTAAAGCAAAATCACTGTACTTTAGCTGATGCCGATTCCAATCCTCAAATTATGAAACAGCTACCTAGTACATTTTGATGTTTTTCTAATCTCAAATGCTTTAAAACAATAGTTTCAACAAATAGGGAAATGTTTTTTCCCCTAATTTCTTTGGTTCTTGAGTCTTTAAAAACTTAATCTCTTAACTTGCTCACAGCTTCCAAGCTATAAATGGTGTGTTATAGTAGTTAAAATGCTTAGACCGTAAATTGTGTATTGCCTGTTAGATGGTTATATGAGGATTATGCGATAATACATCATCACTGTTAAAGAACTCCTCAAATAAGTCTTAACAAACTAGAACATTCTTGCCTCTTATTTGGAGCTCCGAGAGTGGTGTTCATCAACTATAATTAATTTTTGTAAAGCTGTTAATATAGTAAAGCTGCAGGACTAAGAAAGTGCTGAGATAAGTCTAATCATAAAGAAAAACAATCCCTTTCTAGTCTTGTTAGGATTCTAAAAGCCAAGTATCGATTCTATTTCTGTTTATAAAATCTTTTTTGCACCAAAAAGATCACAAAGTGCACATCCAAGCCGATCTGTTGATTTGAGTTAGCTTTGTCTTGCAAACATCTAGTATATATTTCCTTCTACACAGTCCACCAAATGCATGCTGGTATGGTTTCCAGCCCACTGTCTTCCCTCTAATCCTTTTGTTGCTGCATTGTAATAATTGAGCTGTGGTTTTGGGCATCACCTATCTAAGACCCACAATGTTCAGAAAGATTTTTCATAACTGGGCAGTTATGTTGCAGAGGATAAAAAATATCACCAACCATGAAACAAGTCACCACTTTAAAGGGAGCTTCTTTTTCAGATTTGAATCCATGGTAACTGGTTGTTTTGTGTGCCAGCATGTGAATAACCTTTGTAGCATGAGTTGACTGTAAATTTTTTTTGTTATCATTTGGTTTAGCATAGTTCTATAAATCTTCTTTTTCTGTTATTTAGTCATTCAGATAACATAGAGTTTTGTAGCCAATAATCATCGTCATTCTTGTCTTTTAGTTGAATGCAGTCTGTTATATGATTGGATCATTGAGTTCTAACGAAATAGACTCGTTTTGCATTTATTTTGTCATTCACAGGCTCTGGGTGCATTTTTCTATCTTGTGCTTTGTCTCGTGTTATGGAATGTACCTACTTTACAAGGTAATGGCTATCATGTATTCTTGAATCATGTGTTAGACTAATTTGACCGCTATTGCTTCCTAATATTGTTGATAAGTTGTGATATTTGAAATGTATGCTGTCTCCAATGGGAATTTGCTTTGCCTTTCAAAGATATTTGAGTGTAAAGAGAAAGATAGCCAGTCCTCTTGGGTGGCCGAGAGTGTTATGTAAAAAGGACATTCTAGATATACTGGTTTTGTGACTTCTTTTTGTCATTCAAATTCTTTTCTGCAGTAATATGCTAATATCTAATTAATTCTTACTTTTTTTTAGAATTTTTTCAGATCATATATAAAACATTTCTAGTTGGCGATCTATCCAACTTGGAATTGTTTATACCTGTGAGCTGGTAAAAAGGGTTTTGGGGAAAAACAATTATTGGGTCAGGAAATACAACTGTTTCAACTGATTTTTCTTGGGGGGGTTTTGCATGGATATAATCCATAAAGTTGTATCACATGAAAATTTCTGTCCCATGGCCTCTTCAGGAGTACAGTAACATCTTTTGCAGAAGGATTCAGCAGATATGCAATAGAAGGGGTGAACCTGATCAATTCACCATTCTGGTTCGAGAAATTCCACTTTGCAATGAGCACAAAACTCGTGGATGCAACATAGACCACTTCTTTTCCAAACATCATCCTTACTCATATCAGTCTTCTCAAATTTTATATGATGGGAAGCATCTGGATAATCTACTAGTAAGACAAACTACACTTGGTGCATGCAAGTTATTTACCTTATTAAGGAAAGCAGATTAAGCGCCTTAAATTTAGATCCCATTAGCTAGGTTTGTAATAGTTCCTTGTATAAATTTTCAGACAGAAGTATTACCTTTATCTCGAACTAGTTGTAGTTCTTTTTATGATTTATCTAGATAATATACGCTACTCACAAGTGGAAGAGTCTACTCTTCTTTGGAGCTTTACTGGTCCGACATAACTGAAAAGTCATTGCCTTTTCACTCTTCAAACAATTGACACATCTCAGTATTGAAAGAATACAAAGTTAAGTTGGGGGCACCGTGTTTGATGTTCCTTTCCAGCTTATGTATTAGTCCACGTTATTTGTGTCATAATGACCCTCTCAAGTCAAGTCACAACAGGTAAGTTTGAAAGGCGGTCATTAATCTACTACAACTGTATGACTGATAAATTTTAAAATTCACCTCAGAATTTTAAGTTAAACCCTTGTAAAGAAATATGCCGCTCATAGTATTATCGTAGTCCAGATATAGCCAGCCTTAGCCAGGCTGCTTCACTGATTATCAAAAAGAAATAAGATAAGGGGTAAGGATAGCGAATAAAAGAAGGTACTCTACCTTGTTGTTGATAAGATTGAAAATCATAAGTGTTTCTAGTAGAATTTCTTTCCCCGTAGTTCAATTTTTATACTTTTTACCCTCATCATGGTACTGACAGATGGGATTGTTCCTAGTGCCAGGCAAGGTCTCTCACCAAAAAGATTGAGGACCTGAGGCATCTTTCTTCTACTAAGAAACATAGTAGAAAATCATCTGTATCTGATGCGTGGAAATATGATGCTAAAATAGAGCAGCTGGAGGACATGCTTCAAACCCTTGGTCGTGAAATAAGGCGTATACAGTGCAGAATGACGATTGAGCAGAAGGTTAGTATTTACCGCAAAAGTCTGTGATGGTAATGACACTACTGGAGTTCAGATTGTTTTGCTTCCAGATATACTTGCTCTGGTCCCCAGAAGCTTTTTTGTTCAGTCTATGTGCTGCCTACTCTCATAATATGCTGTGATCCAGCCTAGCATAGTAGTCTCTTAGACTTCTTGTTATTTTGCCGATGTTGGGCCCCCATATATGCACACGCTCCAGATGTTCAGCCCTGGGCGTGAGGTGGGTGTCGAAGAGTCCCACATAGGATGAAAAAGGGATAAGTGGTCTCCTTATATAGCCTTGGGAAATCCTCCCCTCATGAGCTAGCTTTTGGGATTGAGTTAGGCCAATATCTATTCTTAACATGGTATCAGAGCAGGACCCATCCCAATTCTCATTTCTGATGTTGGGCCCCCATATTAAATTGCCCACGAGCCAGATGTCCAGCCCTAGGCGCTTTAATATGGCTTGAGCAATCCTCACCCTATGAGCTAGCTTTTCGTTGAGTTAGGCTCAAGATCCATTTCTTTACGGTTTATTAACTGGGGTAATAGGTTAAGTCTGTCAGATATATCAAAAAGAAAACTCTGTTAAATTATGTCATCCATAGAAGATGAGGAAACTTCTAGAGTAAACTTTGCATGCCTTATCTGTCAGAATAATGACAACGGAGAGGGGGACGAGATCCTAATAGATAAAGTATGTCTCTTTCCTGAGCTTGTGCTGCCCGGTCACAGCTATACTTGCCGGTAATTCTTACTATTGCTTTCATCAGCAGTTGATGTCGATGATTGGATCACAGTTTAAAAACACTATCTCGATTTCATTAAAGACCAGCTGAAGTAACTGTGTGAGTTTCCAGGTTTGTCTGATATTGCTGTGTGCCATACTCTATTATGAAATAACTCTGGGATTCAGATTTTTGTAAAGGAAGCTTCAAACTATTAACTAAAGTTTTTGTCAAAAACAGATACCAATAGCTTACTGCCAGTGAACACTTCATGATCCATCACGTACCTTTTAAATTTTAATTTCTAAGTCAAGCATTTCATCACTTGAATTTCATATTTGAGTTCTATAGTCTGAAGTCCTGGGATCAAGAAGAAGTGTCACTGAAATCAAGGCCAAGCAAGAGGTGCTAAAAGTTATTAATGCAGACACAATTTAAACTAGAGCAACACCATTCCAGCTTTCATTTTGGTGGACTGTATGGAGGGGAAGGAACTCCAAATGTTTTTCGAAGACGCAAGCTCTATTGAACAAATCAAGTTTAAAGGTTTTAGGTGAAAAGAGGAACTTGTAAGATGAAGCACACGCAATTACTTCCTCTGTCTCAATTTTTTTTGGCACACTTTCCTTTTTAGTCCATCTCCAAAAGAATATTACCTTTCTATAATTAGAAATGGCTTAACTTTATAATTCATCTTTTACCCTTAATGAGATGATTTATAGCCACACAAATATCTAAGATTTGTTTTGGACGACAAATTTCAAAAGTCTTCCTTTCTTCGTTAAACTTTGTGCCTAGTCAAACAAGGCACATAACTTGGGATGGAGGGGGTATTCTTTTTTTTAAAAATAAGGTGAAGGTTTTATTTATAAATGTTAGGACTCCCACATCGGATATGAGATGGGTAGATGGTCAACTTGGACAATCGTCACAGTATGAGCTAGCTTTTAGGGTTGAATTAGGCCCAAGATCCATTTCTTTTTTAACATAGTATCATAGCAAGGCCCACCCAATTCTTTGTTCACCGTTGTTGGGCCCTCATATTATATTGTCCACGCTTCAGTTAATGAGGTCTAGGCATGCGGGGGAGTTTTAAGAGTCCCACATCGGATATGGGATGGATCATTGGTCTCCTTATACGGACTTGGACAATCCTCACCCTATGAGCTAGCTTTTGGGGTTGAGTTAGGCCCGAGATACATTTTTTTAACAATAGAGGTACTAAGAGGGTATAAATATAGTACTGTTCCATGTTTTCCATAACACTCCATTTACACCAAAAAAAGAAATTCAGAAGACATCTACCTTTTATCCTGGACGCATGCTGTTTTATCCCTTCAAAGCACATCCTAATTCTCTCCTGCCGAATTGTCCATAAGACACATAGGGGAATTGTTCTGCACATTGGGTTCTGACTTTTTGCCATTTTTTCCTGTTGCCATGTCTCCAGTAGACTCTTTGCATTTGGTGGCATAATTCATTTAACTCGAGCCACAACCGTCGTGAATTACCAGCCCAGGTCAGAGGTCTTATGAATGTTCATTTAGGAGTAGGATATTTAGTGCAACATAGGCTTCTGATTGCGTCAATGTGGAGCGGGTCCTCCTCCAAGAGATATGAACGTTTTGAAAGCAACTTCTAGACTAATTATTTTATCTCCTGAAGTACACCACAAAAACTTCCACTATTTGGTTTCTTCGACTCTGGTAATAAGATTTATGTTTTGTTTGAGAGGTTTTCTCATTCTATATAAACCTCCATATGCACCATCTGCATGTGCGACTTTATGATGATTGAAGATGATATAAGGGTATGAGGTGAACCTTAAATCACTGAAGGAAACTTGTTTCATAATATCTACAATGCCTGAGGGATCAATAAGGACTTAGGTAATACAAACCACAATATAGGATCTAAGTAGTGATTATAGAATTTTTGGTTAAGAATTAGTTGTTATTACGTTTACGTTTAGGTCTGAAGTCTGATGTACCCGAGGAGTCTTTGTTATTCTGGTTAGAGATTTGTATATATGTAGGCATAACTGTGAGATTTGGAGAACTTCTGGTTTTGGAGAATCCTTATATTGCCGTACAGGACAAATTACTTTGTTGGAATGAAATGGGTCTGAATAGAACGGAACGGATAAAGATAACTCATGTCCCATCTAACTAGTTTGAGGTTTAGGCATAGTAAGATTGATTGGTTGATATGAAAAAGGATTTGCTTGTTCAGGAAATTATTTCTTATTGCTTGCCACTTGTAAAGACAATGCCTCAATTTTTTCGTTTCAATTATGATCTCATATGAGTTCACCATCATGATATGCCAGCGTTTTGAGGTATATGTCCATGTCATTTGGTGAATTTGCCATCTAAATAGGAGTGAGGAAAATAATATCTATTGTCCGCCTTTTGTGTGCTGTTGAGATCGTGTAATGAAGATTTGTCTGTTATCTTATAACTGGTCATGGAATAATTTTATTGTTATTTTAAACAGTTGAACAGTTGGTTTAATTTGGCCATATTTTCATTGCTTAGGAATTGCCAGTGGCTTTTGTTACATTTAGTTCACGATGGGGCGCTGTTCTAGCTGCCCAATCTCAACAGCACACAAATCCACTCCTCTGGATCACTCAAGCGGCTCCAGAACCGAGAGATGTGATCTGGCAAAATTTGGCAATCCAATATCGTCATTTGCCACTGTACAAGATAGTGATAGTTGTTGCAGCATCACTTCTTACCATCTTCTTCGTGTTACCAGTGACAGCTGTTCAGGGAATTGCCAAATATGATCGACTGAAGAAATGGTTTCCCCCTGCCATGGCTGTGGACTTGATGTACAGACTTCATCTCTTCATTATTTCAGCCTTTGATTCTCAAATTTTAACATGTTTCATGCTGTAATATCTCATACTTTCCAGCACAGTTAGTATTTTGAAGTACTTCCCTTGCTGCGAAAAGAATGGTGGGGATGAGAATACAAGGGTCAGGGCTTGTAATTTTCAGTGTGAAATTTGGCATCAGTTCCTTATTAGCTTTGAGAAAAAATTTACATATTTAGAAACGACATAAGAAGTACTTCCTCCGGATCAAAAAGAGTGTCCACTTAGCCTTTTCTTCTTGGGTCAAAAAGAGTGTCCACTTATCAAATCAAGAAAGAATTAACCTTATCTTTCCAGATTTGCCCCTATTAAGTGCTATGTGATCAAATCCCAATAGCTATTTAATTAGGGCTAATTTAGTCAAATTACCTACTTTTGTCTAGGAGTTAGTATTTTCTTAAGGGGTGTGCAAATGGCTTTGGACACTCTTTTTGATCTGGTGGGAGTACTATAAATAATAACTTTTATTATTAAGAATATTGCAAATGTTATAACATCATTGTTTTGGGATGGAGGGAGTAGCTCGTTTCACAAAAACGTTTTTCTGTGCATTGATTGAAGATCAGAAAATGCGAAGATGGAGTTCTGGACAAAATTGTCTTTGCTCTTAGGTGGCTCATTCATTGTTGTTTATCTTCTCCTCTTTCTTTCAAGTCAGATAGATTGTGCTTTCTTTCCTCCTTTTGGTTTTCATTTTCTCTCTTTGTGGGGATGGGGGTTGAGGTGGAGCAGGGGTAATTACTGAATCCTCCTAGGTACAGCTCTTTTTTAGTTGAAAACTTGTGTAGCAGGTTGCTGATCTTCAATCTTCTTGAAATATTGTGGCAGACCGGGGTTAAGGTCCATTGTCACTGGATATCTTCCTAGTGCCATTCTTAATGGTTTCATCTACATTGTTCCGTTTGCCATGATTGGCCTAGCAAGATTAGCCGGTTATATCTCGCGGAGTAAGAAGGATATAAACGCATGCAACATGGTGTTCTACTTCCTGGTAGGGAACGTGTTCTTTTTAAGCTTGTTGTCGGGATCTTTACTGGATCAAATCGGTGAATCTTTCTTTCATCCCAAGGATATTCCCAACCGTCTTGCTAGTGCTGTCTCTGCTCAGGTGAAAATATATTGGCTCTTCTCTTTTCATTTAAATATCTATTGGCTCTTCTCTTTTCATTTAATATCTATTTTTATCCTGTGTCAGAATGTTGAATATCTGACTGTAGCCAAATAAAGAACTGATAGGGCCTATCATAGTCACTATATTCTACTTGACATGTGGATTATTAATCTTTGCATTTGTATTTTTCCTTTTTGTTCTTTCAGGCAGATTTCTTCGTTACGTACATCTTGACAAATGGGCTGGCAGGATTCTCTTTGGAGATGCTTCAGCCAGGATTACTCCTATGGGATACTCTAAAATCTTACACTTGGGACTGTGGAAAGAAGAAATCTCCTTATGTTTATTCATTACCTTATTATAGAATAATCCCTTTTGTTGGTCTCATCATGCTGATTGGGATTGTTTACGCGGTGGTCTCACCTTTGCTTCTTCCATTTATAGTAGGCTACTTTCTGCTTGGATATGCGGTGTTCATCAACCAGGTGAAGTTTCTCTACTTGAAATATTTGTGTGTTAAAGAACAATCTGCTTATAAGTCTGACCCACATTACTTTGTGCATATGTGGAATTGTAGTTTGTACTGTCTTTGCTTTGAGATAGATCTCCTTGACTGGTCTAAAACTTCGGTTAAACCCAACATGGATCAGGAAAGAAAAAAAACCCAACATGGATCAGGAAAGAGAAAAAAAAAAAAAAAAATCAACCACCCAACTATAAACAGTTTATGTAACATTTTCCTGTATCTCCTCTTGATAATATGCCGTGTTACACCTGTTGGTGAATTTGCGGATAGATGCAAACCTAGAACCATATGAATTACTAACATTTTATATTTATGAAGTTTTAAGTGCTCATGTGTACTACTTTGGATATTTAGAAGATTTCTGTGCTTTAGGTAGGGCTGTCAATGGTACGGTTCGGGCTATTATTTTATAAAATTTATACCGTATCAATTTTTCGGTTATTTCATTTTGTAGAACCAAAATTAGACTTTTCGAAACCATCCCATCATGTCGGTTTCTTTTCGGTATCGGTACGGTTCGGTTAAGTTTTGTTTTTTTTTTTTTTTTTTAAAAAAGAACATGTTAATATTCACTAGTAAAAGTTAAGACACAATATTATACATAGGATTTTGACAAAAAATCTCTAGATATTTTTGCTGATTAAAAGGTGATAAATCATGAAAACATGAAAGACGACAAGAATGGAGATTGATCCACTATTTTACGGTAGTGTAAAATAATGTTAAGCAAAAACAAAAAAATAATACATATTTTAGATCGCACGAGGCGGAAAATTCAATCAAGATGAGACTCAAGAACTGAGATTACTAAGATTATCTAATAAGAGGATTTAAAATCATACAAGAGGAAAGATATCTAATATTTTGTAGCTTTCTAACCAAGATCGTTGGAATACCTTGTAGCTTACTAGTTACTACTCGAGATGCTAGAACTAATTTAATTTCAATAGGAGTAACATAATAGGCTTCAGAGTTGGAACTTTAGGTGTTAATTATGTTGCTGGCTTGTAGTAATTTTCATCATCCCAAACCCAAGGCGAAAATTTTAATATTTATTATATTTAAATTTAATATATAAAATATATTTTACATATATAAACTTATTCTATTCGGTTCGGTTCCGTTCCGTATTTTTTCGGTTTATTTTTCTAAAATTGAAAACCTACCTAATTATTCGGTACGGTTATACAGTTATATAAAAACCGTCTGTTTAATTAAACGAAACCTAAAAATCGGTTCGGTACGGTACGGTTCGGTCAGTTAAGTCAGTTTTTGAAAACCATTGACACCCCTAGCTGCTATTGTACACCTGCACCACTGTTACTTATATGAAGCAGCTCAACTTTTTGTGTTTGATTAGACTTCTCTTATCAAGGCTATTGCAGGCCCTAGATATCCACTGTCTGGTTTTATTCATTCTTTCATTTCGAGAAATGGTGATAGTTCTTATCCTCAGTTACTAGTTTTCTTC
Source organism: Lycium ferocissimum (assembly GCF_029784015.1). NCBI lineage: Eukaryota > Viridiplantae > Streptophyta > Magnoliopsida > Solanales > Solanaceae > Lycium > Lycium ferocissimum. Next base: position 8,636,951 of record NC_081348.1, read on the forward strand.
TTTTAAAGGGGATTGCTACAATTTTAGCTTCCAAATTAGTTGTTATTACATTCATCTTTTCTTACACCTCTTAAACTACATTGTTATCACCAGGGTTAAGTATCCTGTTGACGTAAAGTACATTGTCTTTATACTTAATTTGGTGCTTCTGTGTTGCAGGTGAGTTCAAATTTTTTAGAATAAATATGAGGATAACGTATAATGTGATGTTATTTGCAATGCAGATTGAAGATGTGTATATAACTACATACGAGACATGTGGTCTGTATTGGCCATACATTCATCACTATATTATAGTTGCAATCATACTTATGCAAGTCACAATGATCGGTCTTTTTGGACTGAAAGCCAAGCCTTCAGCTTCCTTCTCCGTTATCCCTCTCCTGGTCGTCACTATTCTGTTTAACGAATATTGCAAGATTCGGTTTCTTCCGACTTTCAAGCAAGCCTCAATTCAGGTAACTACTCTGTTCATTGATACCTTTCAGAACTTCCCCTTCCCTTCCCACCCCATCCCATAGGAGAGCTCCAGGGAAGCAGTGCAAAGTCACATAAAGAACACACCAACAACTAAATTTGTTTGAATTTGTGGGTCTATACTGTGCGATACATTCTAGCATCATATGCCATCTATTTCACCCTTGGAGCTTGTGGAGAAGTTGTGGTCATTAAGGATGTGGATCACGACGAACATGGAGACTAGTTGAAGTACTGAGCCTCCCGATAGATGGTTTAGACCTTGTGGAATAATTGTGTTCATTAAGGATATGGATCACAACTGGAAAAAATGATTTTTCTAACTGCTCTCACACCCAAGGGACTTCGAGGTTCTCTTTTTATGCTTGTGTCATATTGCCGAGGTTCTTCATCTTTTCCTTGGAGTAAAGAAGGGCTCTAGAAAGCGGTCGCATTTTACAAACGCCTAAATCATTGAGAATCATTTTTACTTTTCAAAATTTCTACCTATTTTGCTTCGAGCTTTGTTCTTTGAATAAATTATATATCATCGAAAGACAGTAAAAATACATTGCGGGACTTCTGAAGAAAACATGTTTCATTTTCTCCTTTAACTTAGAAGTCAGATTTCGACCCTTTACATCCATGGTTCCACTAAATAAGAGGTCCAGTATTGCCGGAAGTGTAGGTTTTAGATTTTCTCTGTACAGTTATGTCATTGAGAGTGCTTGATGAATTCCTTCTCACACAAGCTAGTATAGACATTGATATCTACTCTTAATTCTAGAAATCCTTGCTGCACAATGTCTCTGTTGATTTTGATTAAAGCTGACAACTGGCAGGACTAGTTTGCTTTAGCAAAGCATATGAGTACGACCAGTAGCAAATTCAAGATCTTCACTAAAGGGGTTCAAAAAGTAAAAATGTAGTGCCTGGAATTTGAACTTGGAACCTTGATTTGAACCCCCTAAACCACTTGGCCAGCCTCGAGTGATGTGTTTAGGAGATTCAAAATATATATATGTACATAAAAAACAAAAAAAAATTACCTTATATATTCAATATAATTTTTTGATGAGGGGGATCGGGTGAACACCCTCCCGGCCCCTTAGATCCACCCCTGAGTACGACTAACATGGTGCTAGACAGTCCATTTTCAAGCATGGAAATTAAGATAATTTTCCCTCTGTTTTGTTTCATGGAAAAGTTATGTCTTGTATGTTTATTTTGTTCGTCAGCTGATGTTAATGGTACTTGTCATCAGGATGCAAAAAACAATGATGAACTTGACAAGAAGGATGGACTGATGGAGGAGAATGTACGGAAGGCTCTCGATGCTTATTCTCCTCCATGTTTGCGGCCCTTGGACCTTGGGCTGGAAGGAACGAGCTCTATAAAGCCATTTCTATCTCCAGCATAGAACATGTTCTCTTCTCTATTTTCCTCCCAGGTTGCCCATACTCATGTCTGACATTTTAATTATGAGTACACCACCAGAAAGTAGCCGAAGATTATCTATTGTTGATCGAAACACAGTAGAGCTGATCTGCCCACTGTCATGTGTACCAAACTTGGATAGTGCAGTTTTATTGACAATGCTCATCATTGTTTAGGCCATTTTAGATTTTTTTTTTTTTTTTTCCTGCTGGGGACTGAGTTACCACACGCTGGAAAATAGCCTCAAGCAATAAAAATCGTTTATTCATGTATGCGTGTTCTAATTATGACGAATATTAGGGTTTGATGCATGCTGTATAGTTAGTATGACGACGTAATACACTTTTCAGGTATATATTTCTGTGATGAAATTATCTTTTCCCATTTTGTTATCTTCTTTCTTTATTGTAGTAGGGAACTCAGTCCAGTTTAAATCCTCTAAATTGTTTGACATTTATATCAATGGACAAAGCTGCTCTTAGAATTTGAGTTTTGATTTATCGTTTTCTTTTTCTTCAATTTATTTGTCGTCTTACCATATAATAAATTGATCTGACACAAGTACAAAATATTCGATTGTTCAGAGAATAAGATCATTGGTTCTATTAAAAGAACAGGTCGACCGACCAATTCTTGATTTCTATATTCCATGACTACTAGATGAAAAGTTTTCACCTTCCTCAGAGATTTATATTGACAGAATATATAAGGACTTTTTTCACACATTATTATCACTATTACAGAATTGAGAACTATGCATGCGTTGATAATTTCGGAGCAACCAATTGTTCTCCAAATGGGGCCATTCAAGGATGTAGAATATTACAATGTGAAAAAAGAATTCACTAAAAAATATCCCTAATTTATAGATGGTTAAAGAATTCATATATTATAAGATGAAAAAAAGTAATACAAATGTCATAAAGAAGATGGTAATATCCTGAAAAATACATACTTGCGAGGATATATGAAGTTCAATTAATCCTTTTGAAGTATGCTATCAGTGCTTCCAGAGCTGCCAACTCTGCTCTTTTTTATGTCATCTTCAGGGTCTTCCTTCCTAGCAGCTATTCCCAGACAGCCTGAGAGCTGAGTGAGGACCTTATTTGACATGCTTTTTTCCTTCCAAAGCGAACATTGTGTATGTACCTTGAACATGAAATGTGCTAGCTCATAATCTAGTTAAATTCTCTATCTCAACATTGTGTATGTACCTTGAACATGAAATGTGCTAGCTCATAATCTAGTTAAATTCTCTATCTCGCTTTTGTACATAGGTTTTCTCAAATTTTGTGTTTTCAAGTTGGGTTGTAAAATGTAGTAGCCTTGTGAAAATATGACACACTATAAGGTACCATAACAAAGCTGTTCACGGTGAAAAATTCATCCATCTCATATGCACCTATGGGGTTATACTTTCTCGCTCGCTTAAGAATGTTCAATGGAAGTTGGCCTGGATGAATATCAACGTACAATCTTTTTTAACACCTTTGTCGCACTACACTGGGTATGGTGATGTTGTTCGTGGCATAAAAATGCATCAAAAGGTAATATTGTTTTATAAATGTGGTCATCTTTAATGTATAATCTGGTACAACTGTGTGCTAGGATTACAGAAATGCTCCCTGGTGACATTATTGGGCTCATGATCATCTCATGCCAACTTATCTTCTACCTATTTAGGTATCTTTCTGTCGATCATCACTTGAAAACAACGCCCAAGATATATGGGTTATATGCAACTACCATGCCAAAATTTTGCCTAGTCTCACTTCTCACCTCATGCTTCTCATGGTTGTTTAGGTTTGTAATACATTCATTTTGTCTATTATAACTCTCTAGAGAGCTAGTGTCGGTATTTGGTTAATTCATCTATTAACTTAACGTTACTTGAAAAAACATGAACTGTGGAACCTCATCATATGCTCGCGTTACATTATACTGGGAGGAAAAATAATCTATCAGGACAAATGCACAAATGGCTATATTTAAGATCCCTATTTAATTTAAAGAACAGCCAAAGCTTATATTTACTTTCAAAATTTTATCGCCTCAAAATCAACTTTACTCACGGGACTGAGGTGGAAACCCACGGTCTGAAATTCCAATTATCAAACATGTAGGTCTAAAGTTCCAAACTTACTGGTTGGAAGTTGGGAAAATGTCAAGCCTAATTTCATATCCAAGTTATCTTAAGATGCATATACGTGTATCATTCAAACTTAACAAGACATTTTAGTCTGAAGTTGAGCTTGGTAATTTTCCAGCCCAAGGGTTTGAAATTGGAAAATAGCCAAGCCTAACGTCAAACCTAAATGTCTGAAGTAGGCATATTGCTGGTACAATTCGTACTTCAGAAGGCTTGAAAAGTTTCCAACCCAAAGGTTTGAAGTTGGACAAGCGAAGCCTGACTTCAGATCCCAATGTCTAAAATTGGCATATTATTATGATTGGCAATCTCCTAACCTAAAGGTGGGAAGTTGGGAACTAGCCAATACTTCAGAACCAAATGTCTAGGCTAACTTCCTTGTGTAAGCCACACTAGAATTAGAGACCTTAAAGAAGAGTGCAGCAAGTGTGAAGTGTACCAACGCTGGCTAATCTTTAGATAGTACACTGGCTAAACTAGTAGTTTTAAAAACTTAATGGTGCTATCATAAGCCGCTAACTGGTGTCATTCCTACAATTTCATCTACAGATAATCTAAAGATATTCTTAAAAATTTAATTACAGCGAGGGCCCAATAACACTAGGCTAAACGTGAGCGTGCAGCTTTTCTTTTCATTATAAACACTCTTATGTTAAAATTTCATCTACAATGATCCAAAGATACTCTGAAATCGCTTACAGTAATTAGAAGGGGAAAGTATCATAATCTAGTTGGTCCCAACCATTAACATGTATGGTTACAAAATTGTACATGAAAGATGCAATATTTAAACTTTCACTAAGGAGTCATGGTTGCAAGTTAGGAAAAGAATTAATGTATTATAATCATGTTTCATACTTCCTCAGTTTCAATTTATGTGAACCCATTTGACGGGCACAACATTTAAGAAAAAGTGAAGACTTTTGAAACTTCTGGTTCAAAATAGATCTTGAATATTTGTGTGACTGTAAATCATTTCATAGAGTGAATTTATTTTCAAATTAGGAAAGAGGTCATTCATTTTGACACAGACTAAAAAGGAAACAGAGGGAGTAGCTTTTAGTTTTTTTGTATAACATTCAGCACACCAAATACGGTGTTCGGTTATTATTTTACAATCCCACATATGTGAGTTATGAGCCAATTTATGTATAATTTTATGCAGCGTCGAAGACGATAAGTGATAACTAATACATGAATAACTAAACCCTTCCTGACTAATCCCTACATTAGTCTAAACAAACCAAACTACCCTTAATAACTTCACTAAAGGCATTCACAAGTTTGATAGTATCCAAAACGTCAGTAGTTTGGGTATACTTTTAAAACCAAATGATAGAAAAACACCAATTTCATTCAGTAATCACAAATATCATACTGAAAACTGTTCAATAATGAAACATGTACGTCTGTCAAAGGATATAAAGTTAACTGCCTAGCTTCAATCTGGAACATTCCTTAGGTTTTGAAAAAATTAAAAAAATATTGCTAAAAATGTGTAGTTTTCTAACACCATCTCTAATAAAATATCACAGAATATCAAGCAAAACATTCACCAAAAAGGGGGGAAAAAAAAAGGTATTCGAAACTAACAACATTATAAGTAGCACTGCAAAATTTTCATAAATAATCCAAACACAGCAAAATTACTTAGGATCCTCCGAACCAAAACTGGTCTTTAAACAAAACAACAGAAACGACACTTAACCAAAAACATAATCCAATTACCGTAACCAGGAAACCAAAAGCATTTCAGATTTTCAATCTAACGGTAAGATTTCTGGAACCTAGATCTGGCACCACGACCACCAAACTTCTTAGGTTCACATCTTCTAGGATCAGCAACAAGCAATGTCCTATCATACCTTATCAAAACATCCTTAATCTCCTTCTTCTGCACTTCATCAACAAACTTCTGATAATAAGCAACAAGTGCTTTCGCAATACTCTGACGAATAGCATAGATCTGAGAAGTGTGTCCACCACCCTTGACACGTATGCGCATGTCAACACCAGCAAAACGGTGACGTCCTACAAGAAGGATTGGTTCAAAGGCTTTGTAACGAAGGATTTCTGGTTGGACTAACTCGATTGGGACACCGTTGATTTTGATTAAACCTCGTCCACGTTTGCAGTGGGTTACTGCAACTGCCGTTTTTTTCCGACCGAAACATTGGACGGATTCCACTGCGGTGGATGCTTCTTGCTTCTGCATTTTTTTGGGGTTTGGAAGGTGGAAATGGGTGTGTGTGTGTGTGTGTGTGTGTGAGGCGATAAGAGTGTGGTGTTAGGGTTTTTGAAGTGAATAAGTTTGGGCTTTTGAGTCTTTTAATTTGGGCTTCACTGGCCCAATAGTAATGCATGGACAATGTTTAAAATATTCTCAAGGCAAGGCTTTTCAAAAAGTCTCCTTATGCGGTAGATTTTGCCTTAAGACATAATTAAAAGTCTGTCGGATACGGCAGACTTTGCCTTGTAATGCAAACTTTTAGTTATGTCTTGGAAGAGTAGCCTTATGCGGCGATTTTGTTAAAGATAACTCTTGGGAGAGTTTTACTTATAAAGGCAAAAGTACCATAAATCTCAGCAAGATTTTTTAATTATGACTTAACCAAAGTCTACCACATAAGGCAGACTTTCTGCAAAGTCTTGCCTTGCAATTTTTTTAATTTTGAGAGAGCGAAGGTTCGAACCCAAAACCTCGGGGTATTTTCGACCATATTTTTAAGCAAAGGACGAAAATTAAAGACCAGCAATTTGAGCAGCAAAAATTAAAGACCACCCAAAAGAAGGACAATCCGCGCAAAAAAAATTGTTTAAACTACAGTCGAAGTTTGAACTTTTTTTTATTTGGTAGATATACAACTCGCTTCAGATATAGGGGACTGAAGTTGTAAATATTTATGTATGAAGTTTGGCAAACTTTGGGGTTTTTTGCCAAGAAGTATGACCTTGTCAAGGCCAACATTCGAACATTTTTGGCTGAAGTTCATATTGGGCTTTCGAAAAATATCCCAAAATATGTATAATATGTGTATAATTAGTAAGCATACGTTGATTAAGCCTAAATATTTGAAAACATGTATAATGGGTGTATAATAATTGTATAACACGTGTATAATTAGTAAGTATACATTGATTATACATTTATTAAGCACAAATTATACAACAATGATACATTTTCCAAACATATACTATAGGAATACATATTCTATACAACAATGATACAGTTTCTATACGTATGATATATTTTCTATACAGCAATGATACAGTTTCTATACATATGCTGGAATTAGTTGAAAAAAGGCTACAAAATGAAATTATTTTTAAAAGGCTAAAAATATCTTTTAAGCTTCTTGGCCATCCGATTGTCAATAGTTTTGGCCGGACAGCCATTATCCTTTTTCTTTTCTCTTTTTGGGTAAATATACCACTTTGGAGTGCTTTAGATATAAGGGACTAAAGTTGTAAATATTTATGAATAAGGCTTAAATGCGTAGATAGCTTTAAACTTTGCCATTTTTCTGCAGCTACACCAATCGAGGGTTGTGCTGGATTGCGCTTAAACCCGCAAATTGATCCTATTAGGGTACCTTTTGCCTATGTGGCGCCTACGTGGCGCGGCGATTGATTCCACTTTTTATTGGGCGCGTGGACGTACTTTCATCCTTATTTTTTTTTTTTTTGGTTAAAATTTTACCTCTTTTAAATAAAATTTAATAGATAAATTAATAAAAAACTAACCCACCTTCACCCCCCCCAATTTGCCCCGTATACTGTCCCCCTGCCCCCACCCCACTATACGTTCCTTTTTTTCTCTCTTCTTCTTCGCGTAGTTCTCTTCTCTTCTCCATTCTTCTTCCTTTTTTTTAATCCTTCGTACGTTTGTTTCTCTTCCTTTCTTCTTCTTCTTCCTTTTTTTTTTCTCTTCTTCTTCTTCATTATAACACTTCATTTCTTTTAATTATTTATATAAAATTAATTTTTGAATTGGATGTTATTTTTTACCACCATTTTTTTTTTTCCTTTTTAGATGCGAAAAAGTAGCATTGCTATCTTGTTCACCTAAAAAATGGGGATTCACCATTATTATGACTCGTTCACCGAAAAAAATGGGATTCACCATTACTATGACTCCTTTTTTATCTCACCTTTCATTAAAAGTTGGGGTCTTGTAAAACATTGATAGACCTAAATAAGAAGAAAAGGGAAATAAATTATTAATGGGGTGGGGAGACGGCGGTTGGGGGCGGTGGTGCGCGCGGCGGTGGTGGGGGAGCGGCCGGTTGGGGGGGGGGGGGGGGGCGGTCGCGAAGGAGATGAAAATTAGGGGAGAGGGGTGTATAATTTATTTTTTAATTATTATGATGGACCCCACCGCCACGTGTCACGTTTTCATTGGACAAAGTTGCCACGTCATGGAGAGTGTAATACACTCTCTTAATTTTTGATTATTGTGAAAAAGGTACCCATAGGATCAATTTAGATCGGTTTAAGTACCCATAGGTACAACCTGGTTTAGGTAGCCCAGAGGAAAATGTGGCAAAGTTTAGGGGGCTATCTATGACTTAAGCCTATGAATAAAGTTGGAAAACTTTGGGTGTTTTTGCCTAGAAGCATGACCTTGTCAAGGTCAACATTCGAACATTTTTGCCTTGTTCGACCCAACTTACCAAGGCCAACTTAGAAATACACAACTTTAGATATTTACTGCAATTATGGCCTTGGCAAGGTCAAACTTCAGACATTTTTACAATTGCTACATTTTGGACATTTTGCATGAAGTTCAAGCATATATACATAGATGCACTTAAGACATTTTGGAATGAAGTTTAGGTAAATAATTTTTTCCCCAAAAATAACTTATTCTTCAAATTTCAACACTGCAATACACGTTTCAATACCCAAATCTACCTTAAATGAACTTAAATTTGAAACATAAGTTTCAGATATCATAAGGATCAAACTCAAATCATCAATTTGTCAAAACAACAAATTTGACAAACTCATTTTACAACAACGGTGATTTGTCAATGTTTTCAAATTTTTCCAACAATATCACTTGATTTTAACTTACTTTACATATTCAAAAATGTCAAACATCCATTTCTCCAAAGCATTATATTCACTTGCTATAAACTTGAGAAGGACCAATTATTATTTTTGAAAAAAGTCAGTACAAATTAAATTGCCATGATCAAATAGGATGGCCGGTAAAAAATTTACGTATGAAATGTATTAATTTGTTACTCGAAAGTTGAAATAAACATTAAAATAATGAATACAGTGGGTATATATTCAATGGGTGTGCACACACACATTGAATGCAAGTTATTCTTGAGGACTTGCTCAATGGGGTATGACGGCGGGTGGGTCAGTTATCTTGTTAGGCTTATACTCACCCTTGTTGTTGTTTTGATTTTATAGAAATCCTAATTCTATTATCGTACTTTCTTGTTTGATCTGGTTCGAGGCAATTGCTGAGTTCAGCTGAGGTGAACCAATTCTTTTCTTGATTGTGGGGGCTATCATCAGTTTTTCCCTTTTCTATTGATTTACTTGTCTTTCGGAGTTAACCCCACAGTTATACTCAAATATTCTTAGATGCTTCTTAACAGTATTATGGGGTCTAGGGGTGCATACTGTGACTTATAGTGTTATTTGTCCCTCCGCTTCGTGGCAATCTTTACTATTTATATTATTATGGTGTATTTGATCTTATAAGTTCGTTCTGGTTAATGGTTTGGTATCCCTAGATCGCTGTTCTTGGGGCACAGTCATGGCTCACGATTTTGGGTCGTGACATGTTGTTGCTGCTTAATATACAATATTTTATGCGTTGTTGCTCATTAAACTATATTCTTAATTAGCAGGATCCATAGTTTACCTCTTGAATTTGAGCCTAGATTCATGTGAGAGGCGTCTTCAACATGATACAACCTTTTGTACATTCAACCTTTACAAAGGAGTCCGGAGCCTAAATGGTATAAAAATACACGGTCTTTACCAAAAGGGGCTGGCAAAAAATTAATATACCAAAACGGGTATATCGTGGATCGACCCACGATATACCCCAAATTTTTAAAGTCCGACAATTCCAACGAAAAAAAAAAATTATTGTATAACGTGGACCGATCCACGTTATACAATATAAATTGTATAACGTGGATCAAATCCACGTTATACAAGTTATAATTGTATAACGTGGATCACCCACGTTATACAATTATAACTTGTATAGTGGGTGATCGAATGAACTCACTCATTCTACCCTAATATTATACAATTAATGCATGTTTGTTTTTAATATCGAGATGGGTGAAGTGGGAGAACGATCGATGGTACATAATATTCTTTGATTTCCTTTTTGCTTTTTTCCTCCTTTGTATAACGTGATATTTTTTTCATACTCGGTAAGACGTTGCCTAGATTTAAATCATTTTAGTTATATTTTTAATAAAAAAAATTATTGATTTTTTTAATTTTTAAAGCATGATTAACTCAAATAAACATTTTAACACACATGCAAATAATTAAATGTGTTATATATGCAAATGAAATAAAAAATTAAATATAAGTTAAATAAACGTACACATTAGCGAGTAGTAAATGTTAAATTACATACTAACTATTAAACGCAAGACATGTTATATAATCTTGGAAGAGTATAAAGGCTATGATAATCAGATTAAGAAAAAAACATAAAAACCAACAAGCAACAATAACTACTTTGATTTAAATAGGACGGTAAATTATTATGTTATGATAATTTATTTTTTGCACGTAGGTAAGGGCGGAAATATAGTGTTTGTTTTTTACGCAATGCACTACACTACACTATATTTCACTTACCCCTACGTAAACAAACAGTCATAATAATGTTAATCGTTTCGATGTAACTTAGTTATTGTTGCTTGTTGGTTTTTATGTTTTTTTCTTAACTTGTACGATTGTTGTTTCCTTATGTACTCTTCCAAGAATATATAACATGTCTTGTGCCGCTTAATAGTTAGTATGTAATTTAACATTTACTACTCAGTTAATGTGTGACGTTTATTTAACTTATATTTAATTTTTTATTTCTGTTTGCATATATAACACATTTAATTATTTGCATGTGTTAAAATGTTTATTTGAGTTAATCATGCTTTAAAAAATTAAAAAAATCAATAATTTTTTTTATTAAAAACATAACAAAAATGATTTAAATCTAGGCAACGCCTTACCGAGTATGAAAAAAATATCCACGTTATACAAAGGAGGAAAAAAAGCAAAGGAAATCAAAGAATATTATGTACCATCGATGTTCTCCCACTTCACCCATCCATATTAAAAACAAACATGCATTAATTGTATAATAGGTAGAATGAGTGAGTTCATTCGGATCACCCACTATACAAGTTATAATTGTATAACGTGGACCCATCCACGTTATACAATTATAACTTGTATAACGTGGACGATCCACGTTATACAATTTATATTGTATAACGTGGATCGGTACCCACGTTATACAATAATTTTTTTTTTTGTTTTTCGTTGAATTGTCGAAAAAAAATTTGGTATATCGTGATATCTGTGCGATCCACGATATACCCGTTTTGGTATATTAATTTTTTGCCAGCCCCTTTTGCCAGCTCCTTTACAAAGTGTGTATTGTGAAGAGATGAAAATATTTTTTTGATGCTAGAAAAATTTTGCGTCATCGAGAAGATCGAAATTCTCGCTAGAGTTTACCAGTTATCATCTAATCTCTTTGATAGAATTGATTATCTAGCGCGTCAGTCATTGTCATAAGCAAAATTATGCAAATATATATATAAGCAAATTTTTTGATTTTGTGTTGGAAAAGGTTTGGTTATCGGAGGTCAATGATTTCGTAGATGAGAGAGAAAGGGAGTGAAACTTAAAAAAAAAAAAAAAAAGGAAAGATGATGATGAAAAAAAACGAATATAAAAAATATGGACACGTCTTGTTCATATCAGGTTTTATCAGACACACAAAAAAATGTGTTCGCTCGCCCCTTTTGTGTGTAGAGCACACGAGTGCCACATAATAGAAATGGTGTGTCTAAGACACACTTCGAATATTGGGTGTGCAACGTGTTATCCATGTTACAGAAGTGTGCCACATAAATTTGACATCAAGATCAGGGGTAAATTATATATTCTGCCTTTTAATTTATAGTAGGTTGAAACAATTCACTCTTTTTGAAGTATATTGTTGCTTATTAAGCTATATTTTTGCAGTTACATACTATGTTGTTGCTTTTGTATTTTTTACTTTACCCTTTTTTGTATTTGGTTCCGTATAATATCTTCAAAATCGTTTCGATATTTTAAGAGAACAGGACCTAATTTTTTTTTTTTCCATATTTGATCCACACTCTCTTTCTCCTCGACTCGCGGGTTTATTGGATGTTGTAGCCTATAGCTTTATTAAGCTTATATTCAATGTGAAGTTGTTGGGCAAAATTTGCGTTTAAAGTGCATAAAGTTGCTGCACAAATGAACAATCCAATAGCTTTGAATTTAATTTTCAGTACATAACAGTCAATAAGTAATAGCAATACAAAATGTTCACCAAAGACATATTTAATACTATTATTACCAGTAACATCAGCCTAAAATACCTAAGAATAAAAGATATTTTGTTAATCATCTCTTGCAGCACAAGTCAACCATAACAATACACATTTAGTACAGATACTATCCGACCTAATGACTAGAGTTAAAGCTCTAACAATCAACTATTTCTTATAACACACGGCGAAGAAGCATCAAAATTTTTATTTCAAGTGTAGCCTCCTTGAAGCTGTCTGAAGAGTATGATGTCTCCGGCCTTACTTCTCTTCACATATGATTTTCACTCACCTCTCGTAAAGGTGGGTCAATATTAATATCTATACTAGAGATTTCTTTTAGCTTTATCTTCTTTAGGTCAAATTTAAGGTGAGTTTATTGGATAAAAATAAGTCTTGCTATGAATTTATGATTTTCATTCACCTCTCATAGAATTTTGCTATGTTTGTAGGTGTAACGATTTTGAAGAAAACCTTGTATTGACGCAGCTCACACAAATTGTGAGCAACAATGATGCAGCTAATGAACAATCAGATGAGTCAGATAGTGATATCCCATTAGATCACGATGAGACAGACGATGATCAATCGTCTGGTGATGATGGCCATTCTTATGAAGACGTTATTGCCAGAGGTGATGGTAACGTTAGCTATCATTCTAATGAGATTTCATATTTGGATAATGCAGAAAAAGGCCCGACTGATTTTGCCTTCATGAGAGATGCTGGTCCAGCTCAGCCTACATTTTTGGGATCGTAAAGACCTAGAATTTATCAATTCAGGTTAGCATGGTGGCAATGAATTTTCAAAATGTATCATTTTTTTTTGGCCATTTTTAGAGGGTTGATAATTTTCTTTGTATTATGCAATTAGGTATGTTGTTTCGAACAATGCAAGAATTAGGTCAAACAGACTATCTTTTGTCTCAAGAAAAGAAAGAGTTCATTTTCGATCCGGTCAAAAGCTAAATTTTGAAGGTTATTTGCAAGCATCGTATGTTGGGATGTGAGTGGATGATCCGTTTTAGAGAGATTTCAAGTGTTATGTGGAAGACAGACAAAATGGTTAAGAAACACATTTGTCTCATGGATGGTTACAAGGAGGATCATTCCAATTTGAGCAGTCACCTGATTGATAATACGTTGATACCATGTATTATGATCAACCTACACATCAGTGTTAAGGTTGTTCAGGAAAAAATAAAAGGGTTTTATACGTTTACTCCTAGCTATAGAAAAGCACAAAAGGGGCATAAGAAAGCTTTGAAATGGTATATGGAGATTTTGAAAGTTCTTTCAAGTCATCGCCCCGATACATGGCTGCCCTACAATATTTTAATACGGGGACCGTTGTTGAGTGGGAGCACCAATCAACTACAATGCAAGGTGATCACATCTTCAAGTTTTGCGGGGTTTTAAACCAAGCATCGATGGATTCAAAATCATGTGCCGGTCATCTCAATAGAAGGCACTCATCTCTATACTAAGTATGAGATGAAACTGTTAATTGCTGTTGGAATTGATGCGAACAATAACATTTTTCCACTTGCATATGCTGTTGTTGCACGCGAGAGCTTCGAGTCTCGGATGTGGTTCCTTATATTGTTGTGGAGCCATGTTGTTTGTGGGAGAAGAGGAATTGGACTTATTTCTGACTGTCATCAAGACATCTTGCAATGTGTCCAAACACATGAATGGTTACAACCACCATTCACACACCATAGGTTTTGTGTTCGGCATTTGAAAAGCAACTTTAATAAAAAAGTTCCTCACAAAGACTCCGAGAATTTTGATGTGGTTGGCGACTCTGAGATCGAGAAGAAGAAGTACAAAATGAGGATGGAACAAATAAAAACGTTGTCACCTCCAGCGCATCTATGGTTAAAAAAATCTTCCTGATGAGAAATGGACATTGGTTAAGGACGAAAGGTCATAGGTAAGGGGCTATGACAATGAATGTCTCCGAGTCTTACAACGGTTTATTAAAGAAAACTCGTAGATTGCTTGTTACTGCCATGGTCCATATGACGTTTAAAAATCTTGTTGATCGGTTTGTTGAAAGAAGCTCCCATGATGCTTTATTGATTATGGATAATAAGCCTTGACCGCCTGTTGTTGAAAAGAAGTTCGATGAATAATGGGAGAGGGCACAAAGCACACTAACATGCAGCAATACAATTCAGCAACTGGGATCTTTGAGATTCATACATTTGCACACGAAGGTAGGGGCGGAATATTCATAAGTCTTTTATTTAAGGGAAAAGTGTTCGTGTGGGAAGTGGAGAAATTACCATATGCCATGTTCACATGCCATTAAATTTTATGATATCTGTGGCATTCAACCAAAGACCTATGTTAGCAAGTACTACAGTTGTAGGTTTTACAGACAAACGTACAATGGATATTTTCATAACGGGTGATGAGGTATATTAGCCACCTTCTCCGTTCAATTTAATTGCAAACACGGAATACGAGCGAACTTCGGAGTTCGGAGCACAAATGAAGGAGGAATGAATGGATATAGCACACTGGCCAAGATGGTTGGAAGTGTAGGTGCAAGGAAACGGGTCATAACAAGAATCGTTGCCCCTTGCGAGATCAGTAGTTGTTGTTTTTTTTTTTGTTATTACGTTTTTTCCTAAGTTCTAGGTGATTAATTCCTTATGTAATCTTCTACAAATATGTTGTTGTCTTTATTGTGTGGCGTTTTATTCAGATAATGTGTGATGTATATTAAACTTATTTTTGTGTTTTTTATATGTTCCCATATTATTTCACAAATTTTTAAATATTGCATGACTTTGTTTTAGTTAAAATATTCTTGAATCGAATGTGGCAACAAATGAAAAACCAAATATATATATATATATATATATATCGTGTACATGGACACGATTTGCTAAAATTAATTTTGCAAATTGTGTGCCTGTACACGATTTGTAAAAAGAATTATAGCAAATCGTGTCCATGTACACAATTTGCCTTTTCACTTTTTTTTTTTTTAAAGTTAACGGACGGAAAGAAGGGCGTTAATGAATTGGGGTAAATCGTGCAACAATGCACGATTAACCCTTTTGGTCTATCACAAATTCCACAACCCCTTTTGAAAATTTTGGTCCATTTTTGTGCCATTTTGGTGCCGTACTCCTTCGAATCCTCCATCACCGAGGCGATAGTTATACTTTTCCCTCCCTTCTCCTTACTTGGAATTGACTCTTTGCATTTCTTCATTATCTTCACACAATCTTCGTCCTTCAGTTGTGCAGAATGCATTGTTCAAACATAACTGGGAAACAACTACTACTAAGAAAGTAGGAATTAACAACAGAAAAATTTCTAAACTAAACAACAAAATCCGTTGCTATTCCTACTTAGAGCTTGGGATTTTCTTAAAAAAACTACTTCAAGGCCCAATATATAATGCATTTGTTTTCTTTTGAAGAAATTGCACGATTTGCACTTCAAACGGGCTGGTCTGTAATTTTTGCCTTTCAGATAGGTTGGTCTTTAATTTTTGCCCTTTAGCAATTTGAATTATGCCTATCGGGACATAAGTTCATTAAGGGAAAAAGTCACGTGGGAAGTTCATTAAAGGCAAAAGTCTTGTGGGGCATAACTTGTGGAATCTTATGACGCAAAAATATAAATTTATGCCTCACGAAAAAAGTTATTTGTTATGAGGGGAAAAAATTAAAGACGAGCACAAAATAAGGGCATCAGTGCCAATGCCCCTTTTTTTTTTTTCGAACCGAAATTGTTCCCGCGACCTTGAACCACACCAC